>NC_092205.1:98398595-98515328 GCF_043381705.1 Parasteatoda tepidariorum
GTATGTCACATGACGATCTTGCTTTATCAGTTCACGCACAGCATCGATCTTTTCTGGCACAACAACGGATTTTGGACGACCTGCACGGGATTCGTCCTGGATCGAACATCGACCACGATTAAATTCGTTATACCAATTTTTTACAGTGCTGTAGGATGGCGCTTTATCGCTGAATAAAGAATTAAGTTCATCGAAGCACTCTTGTCTTGACAATCCACGTCGAAAGTTATGAAAAATAATGGCACGAAAATGTTCACGATTCAATTCCATTTTTTGAAAGAGAAGAACTTTTCAATTTACTGTCAACAACACAAATGAAGCTATAATGGTAAATCGTCTGCTGAATTTATATTTAAAAATATCAAACTTTCGATTAAAATCGTCTGCGGTCGCCTAGCAGCACTTACTGTTGCCAAGGCCAGAAATATAAATAGCAACCCTCGTATATGAACAGCTTCCTGCTGTTTTATTAAGATATTATCAATAAATTCACTAAAATAATTATTTAGATATAGTTCAATATTACTACTAAATATAGTCTACTGAATATAGTCAATTAAATATACTTTATTAAAATATAGTTTAATATTTATTCTTGTTATGAGCCGAAAATCCTTTGTTTACTATTTAAAGTAATCGCTATATTTACCGCCAAATCTTTTAGTAAAACTAGTCTTAGTATAGTAATATATATTTATAGTTTAATATTACTACTATTTATAGTCTACTAAATATACTTTACTAAAATATAGTTTAATATTTATACTAGTTATGTCCCGAAAATCCTTTGTCTCCTCTTCAGAGCATTCTTTTTATTTACAGTCAAATCTTTAAGTAAAGCTGAAAGAGAAGGTGTTATATGAATAGCTTCCTGCTGTTTTATTAAGATAATATCACTAAATTGATTATTTAGAACCTTCTTTCACAAAAGCTCTTTGTTAGAGTGGAACGAAGTCGAAACATCTTAAATATTTCTGCGGAAGAATGGAAAAGTTGTCAATTATTGTTAAGAAGTATGCAAAATCTTATAACTTCAAAATTATATCGTCTACCACCACAATGGGTCAAATTTAAAAATGCATAAAATTCAAAAAAATATATAAAGCAAAAATCATTGATTTTGTTGGGGAAGTCACCTAGATGTTAAAAATTTTAAATTACTAACTGCATAATTTTATTTCCTTACATTTTCGTGAAGAAATTCATAGAAACACTAAAAATTATCAATTTTCCCGATTTCATAGAGAAACAGTCATTTTTCATCGTTTGAAAGATAAAGAGCTGTCGAATCTTTTATCATCAAAAGTTTGTTTAGAACAAACAACACCAAGAAAACGAAAATCAAAAATTATAATTATTTTGAACTGCAGGAAGTTGTTTATACTAATATTTTTCCTAATGCTTTTCTTAAAGACTTAGCAGTAAAATCATTTAAAAATACCCGAAAAAATGTTAGAATTATCTATCGAATATCTTCTGTGGTCTCAACATCAAAATTTGGATTGATGGTACATTGAGGGGGCAGGGTTGAATCCTTTGAAATTTATACGTTTCGGCAGAAGATATAATATCAATCATCATGCATCAATATCAATTTCATAGCAGTTAAGTCCTAATTCTTTACTGTATAGTGAATGCAGTTTCTTTGTATAATTTAAACATAATTTTAGGCCGTGTGAGATACATTCTAATTTTGTTATGAAGGGATATTTATCCCAGAAAAATAAACAAATTCATTTGAGAAAAAATAGTTTATTATTTAGAGAATATGGCCATACTTAGAAATAATTAAATATTCCGAGAAAGTCCTTCAAAAGTGTCAAGAGAATCATTCTCTTAACATCAAGAATTTTTGAAAAGATAAAAATTTAATGGTTGAGGCAGAAAGGCCGAAACTCCCTAGTCTCCATGCGAATTCAAAAGTTAAGTGTTGTTCGTCGCAACGCACAGTTAGCGCAGAGATCCACAACGTAGAGGTTGGCGATTTATCGAAAGATAAAATAGCCAAAAACGAAGCCTGTAATCAATATTAAATGTGAAAATAGTTTGGGCGAAAGTTAATCGTCAGAAAGACTGTGAGAATTAGTATAACTATGTAACAAACATTTTAGTGGTTAAGAATAAAGAGTTATAAATAGATTTTTGTTTTCGGTTCAGTCGCGACAGTGGATTAATGAGTTTTACTTTTGTATTGAAATAAAACGTTAGCCGTATCATTGATTGTTAAGATTGTCTAGATATGATTTTGGGTTACATTTTTAATTTTTGTATTCTAGATGTTATTAGCAAACTTTTTAAGATAGAGCATTATTCGACCTTTCAAAAATCAAAACAGTGGGGAAATAAAGGGGTTTCTTTATTAGGTAAGGAAAGTTCTATAGATTTTTTTTCTAGAAAATGTAAAGGAACAAATTATGAAGTTAATATTTTAGCATAGATAATCTCATACTGCAAGTTCGTTAGCGTTCATTATATATATTTTTAAAATTGACTTATAATTGATAAAAACCGTTGTGAAAATGAAAAATTTTCTTTACACAACTTCCGCAAAAATAGAAATATTTATTTAAAAAAAAGTTTTTTCTTACTAAGACATGCTAACACAAATGTGCACTTATCATTTTTATGAAAGGTAGTATTATACATTTATCTGTTACTGAATTTTTAACAAACATTTCTACTTTTTGCGTAATTTAGATAAAAAGAAATTTGCGGCATTATCCAAATCAACTTTCGTAAGGTCAAATTAATTTTTGAGAAAAATCCATAGAAATTCTAAAAATTATCAAGAGCTATTTCTCTTTCAAACTTTTTTGAAAGGATAAAGGATGATATCTCCTATGACACTTTAACCGAATCAACCAAATGATACTCTATAATCAAAAATTTGTAAAGCACAAAAAATCAACCGATTTTTTGTGCTCTTCTCTTCAACAAATTCTCTTTACGTAATTCCCCCCCCCGCCCAAAAAAATTTCTTTTTTTTTTTGTAAAAAAGAAATCCTGAGAAAAACCTACCAAATATGCACTTGCCATTTTTATAAAAGTTAGTTAAGTATTATACATTCATCTGTTTTTAAATATTTAATAAACATTTCTGTTTTTTGCTTAATTTAGGTAAAAAATTAGATTTTGATCCGACTTGATTTTTGCAAGTTCTAATTAAGTTATAAGAAATCTAAAAAAAAAGAAAAAGACAAAAGTGCAGTTTTTGAATATTTATTTCAAATATCTCATCATTTGATTATTACCAGATATCTCATCACCTTTTTGCTCACAATTTTTGAAAATAAATCCTTATAAATTCTAAAAATTATCAAGCTCTATTTCTCTTTCAACCTTTTTTTGAAAGGATAAAAGATGATATCTTCAATGATATTCTAACCAAATCAATCAAACGAACCAAATGATACTCTAAAATCAAAAATTTGTAAAGCACAAAAAAATCAACTAGAAAACGAAAATAAAAAATTTTAAGTTTAATTGCAAGATAGTGAGGGAAAATGTTTAGCCATTAATACCATTTGATGTTGAAATCATTGAATTTTCAGTTCAGGTTTTCAAATATTACGAAAGATGTATTTATTAAAGTCCGATATAGCTGTATATTGATAAAAGTCTCAACTTTCTTCTAGTCCCTATATTCCGACTACATGCTATGGCACTTTTATGGATCTAGCTATGAATGTTTTTACGATATTTGTGACATTTACTCGAAGTTTTGTAACATATGAACTCTTTCTTTACTTTTTTATGGTCAACTAAATATTTAAATATGCAGCCATACAGTTGCGAAGAAATTCGTTCGACATCAATTATATTTTACAACTTTGAAACGAAGATGCATCAACGATGAATTGTTTTGAACTTTCGCAATCGCAAACACCAGGTGGCGAACCGGTATTATCAGTCGTTTCTTCCCGACCCAGTCTCTCTGTTCAAAAACACAGTTCATTAGTGATATTCTTTTGTTTTTATAAAAACGTAGGAAATGTTCAGCCTTAATTAGTATTTTAACTCATAACTTAATATACAAGACAAACAATGCTTTGATTATATAGTCATTATATAGCCGTCCATCTCATAATGAAGGTAATCAATTATTTTCTTATTTTTTGCGCAATCTTTCTTAAAAACGTGAAAAATATTTAACTTAATCAGTATTTTTAACTTCGATCTTAATAAAAAGAAAAACTTTCTATAGATTCTAACCATCTATATCAAGCTGAAGATAAAAAATTACTTTCTTATTTCGAATTTTTAGCTACATCTTTAGTTTTCGCATGTAATACTGCAATATTACTACAATGTTTAAAAAATAACTACTTCTATACAACTATTACCTGAAAATTCATTTCTTACGATAAAAAAATAGAATTTTGTTGCATGTAATCTCTTAAGCGATTTAAAATAAATCAATAAAAACCTGTTTGTTATCGGATGTACTCATTTACGAACTACTGGTTTAAAAAGTTATGGAAATGGAAAGAATATTTTAATATCGTCTGTTCTACAATAAACTAACATTTCAAAGAAAACTAAAAACCATTTTTTGAATTACCAATTTTATTGATGTTTTACTCTAATCATTTTTAAGCCAAAGTGCTGAAAATAAATAAATAAATAAAATTGAAAAAACGGCGTTTTATGATTTATAAATTAACCCTTTTTTTTCGATTTTAAAAAATAGCAACAAACCACGTGAGATTTTTGATGCATTATAAAGATACATATGGCAAGCTAAAATACAATAGATTTTTGATTTGAATGCGCTGAATTCTATTTTCTTTTAAATAACTTAAAAGTAATGATAAAGTAGCTAAAAATTAAATAGCTTAAAGTTAAGTTGGCTGAAACAGCATTTAAGTATCAATAATGAATTAATTAATGCACCAAACGGATTTACACAATATCATATCTTTATTCTCCTATCTAAGGGATAAATGTCACGATAATACTGAAATATTTATACCCGGAAATGCAACTTCTGTTAAATTTTTATTCGAAGAGGAAAATTTTCCCCATATTCTTTTATTTATTTTTTTTTCGAACAATTATACACGTTTTATCACTTTGTTTTGGTATATTTTATACGGAAAAATTAATTTATAGAATTTGCCAATATACTTTTGAAAAAGTAATGTTATGTTTTTTATTACACATTTAAGCTAAAACAAATTTACATCATGCAAATTTAAAAAACACCTCTTTTTATGTTTTGTTTCAAGTGATTTGTATAGTGCGCAAATTATAAAAGATCACTCTAAATCAATCGTTCAAATTTTGTATTCTGTTATTAAAAATTACACAGCTAAAATTTGCATACTTTATAATTAAGGAGCATTTTAAACCTTATGAAATAAAATAATAATAATTATGGTAATAATAATTTTATAACCGTCGTTGAGCGGCCGACCCAATGTTTGGCTTTACGACTACTACTGTCCAACTCCGTAACCTCGCAATTTTTAACCCAATCCAGAAGACAAGGGAACTCCTGGATCAAGTAGTATTAAGAGAAATTTGCCTTCGTGGAGGATTTTAGATGAAACTAACCCGTATTTGCGTTACGTGGAGAGGAAGACCACGAGTACCTACCACGGTTAGCCTGACGGCAAAGGGCTCTAACCCATGATCCGTCTACCACTGAGGATATTTCCCCTCAGCACTGTGGTCAGTGCAAGCCGGATGTGGATGCGTATCAACCAGCCATCGCTGGGATTCGAACCCGGTTGCACCTCATTGAAAGGCGAATGCCCTATCCCCTGAGCCATCCCGGCTCATTAACAATAGTTGTTAAAAGTTATTTTTGCATATTATTATCTTTAGATAAACGAATTTTATAATTGTGTGTACGCTTCAAAAGTTCGTGAGATGTCGCAAAAAGTGCAAAAGTTAAACCAATTAGATGTCCAAACTTTCAATCTCTAATGGACTCTATTAGGACTATGTTTTTTCAGATTGCTGCTATCCCCTTTATATTTTAATACTCAGAAATTCAAATCCGTTTTTTCAGAGAAAGTACTTTTTTGTGCCCGATTCCGTAACTTAATAATGAGTCATCACGAATTAAATATAATATTTAAGGTCACCCTCTATAACCATTGAAATTAATGAAAATCCAATCATTAGAACGGAAATCATTTGTGTTGATACTTCTTTTTATTTTGCGCATTGTATATTTTAATTTAAATTTATTAGACATTTTTCTCTCCTTCAGCTGCCCACGGTTGATTATATGCACGTGAACTTTAGTCTTATCTCCAATCAAAATCTCGTGACTTCTTATCGGTATTGAATGTTGCATATGCAATGAAAAATAAGGGAACCCCTTCTCGCCAACCCTCAAAAAGATTACTCAAAGCGATTCTCAAATGTTTGCTGCTCAAACAATAGTTATCATTCTCACTCGTAACTATGATGACCTTCAATCTTATCCCAATTACGCTTGACTAACAATATATCAAAACTATTTTATTAATAAAGTTTATTCATTAATCTCAATTCTTTTTACAAATTCCTTTTCGTAATCACCCAATCGTAATTCTCGTAATCCCAATAACAAGTTTTTATTTCATAAAGACAAACTCAACTGAAACGGACAAACAAAATTAGAAAGGCAAAATGTAGATTTGAATACTGAGATTTATTGATCTCAATTCTTTTTACAAATTCATTTTCGTAATCACCCACTCGTAATTCTCGTAATCCCAATAATAAGTTTTTATTTCATAAAGACAAACTCAACTGAAACAGACAAACAAATATAGAAAAGCAAAATGTTAATTTGAATGCTGAGATTTGTTAATTTTAATTCTTTATTCAAATTTATTTTCGTAATCACGCAAATTAAATTTTTGGGGTCATATTTCTGTATTGTGATCTGTCGCGCAACTACAGTCGGTCGCCAAGATGCTCAGTGGATTTTAAATTTGCGATTAAAAAAAAAAGAAAAAAAAAGAGTTACCAACCTTTCGAGTTAGACCTCTTCTATCATATTTTTTATTTAATTTCTTGCTGGCCGCCGCTACCCGGGAGTTTCCAAGATTTGGCGATAATTCTGCCGTAGATCACGATACTGAAATCTTCCCAATTATAATAATAATCTGAGGAAATAAATTTTAGATCAACATAAAATCTACTTTTTTTTTTCTTCTTTTTTTTTTACCTGAATCTATTGTATTTTATTTTCAATTAATATACCTCGATGACGCATTAAATATTTCATCAAACAGATTAACTCGAAATCGTATCATAATTCGCTTCTCCAAATATCGCTATATTACTGAAATACAGTCGAACTTCTATTTAACGGACATCCATAATTCCTCTATTCTATAAAATTATTTTTTTTTTTGGGGGGGGGGTGGAGGGAACAAAGAACATTTTGGAAATTTCTTTGTAAAATAACTTCTGAGTAGAGAAGTGAATTTTCTATTTAACTGAATTTTCTTTGAGATTCACTTTCCCTATTTCCCAAAATATTTCAGAACGTTTCAAACTTTGCATTTTATGGGGGAAATGACCTTGAATTGATTTTCGAAGCCACTTAACTTTTAAAGAAAGCAGTAAAATCGCTTTCCCTTTTTGTTTGCATTTCAAACGAAAAACTCGAACAAAATTAACCAATTTTATCAGTAGTAATTAAATTTACGAACGCATGTGGTAATGTATGTTTAAAATTACTTTTATAATAAATGTAGATGTAATTTTATACACAAATTTAGCTAATTTTAATTGAAAATGTATGTTAGCATGATAGCGTAACACTGGATAATGTTTCGCTCGATTCTTGCTTTCCATGCAGATTTCTTTTATATTTAAGATTTATTGAAATAAGTAGTAGATACTAGTTTACAAGATAAAGGTGCATCTATTGTTATTTTAATTATGTCTAGTGTTTATGAATTTGAAGCCTGTTTTGTGTTGTTTAAGTATTTCAAAAGATGATTTTCTACTTAACGAATTTTCCATATAACAAACATATTATCGGGATTTAGCGACTTCGTTAAATAGAGGTCCGACTGTATTTATTAATTGGAAAGCTTGAATCAAATCTACTTGATTAAGTTATTCTTTTTTTTTGTTGGTTCAAATATATACGTTTCTTAATAAATACTAGTTCCGCAAAACGTAATGTTGTTTTTTTTATTTAACAATTTTAAATGTCGTAATTTTATCTTATTTTGTCAGAATGATTGCGACAATTTTTATTATTTTCAGGGAAACGTGTCATGAATCTCGGAAACCACGCGATGTGTATCCTATATGAGTGAATACATATGAGCAAGAACAGAGTGGAGTTGATTTATTTCTATGGTGTGCTAAAAAAGTGATGACTATGGCGAGTGTTTTCAAAATAAATCGCCAACTCCTTCCCATCAAGTTGCATTTCTTTTTCTTTTATGGTGGTAAGTGTTTCAACATAAAATAAACTAAATTAACGAAAATGTATATATTTGCATTAAACTTCATTATTAATTATGAAACTTCAAAGATAATAGAGAATTTAAAAAAAACTGTGACAAATTATTAATATTTCTTAAAGATATTAATAATAAATGTATCTTTGGCTGCTTCGTCCTTTAAGGAGCATTATTCAAGGTTTTTTTTTGTTTTTGTTTTTTTGTCGCGTTTTCGATTTTTTTTTCTTTTTCAATCATTTTTCGATAATTTTGAATGCTATTTTTCATATTAAGAGCATTATGCTGTTTAATGCTTTTCGTTATAAATGAATTAGCTTTAAAGATGATGCAGTATTTAAAAAAGAATTATGACAAATTATGTTATGATTATTATCAGATATATTGATAATAAATGTATTTTTGGCTGTTTCGTCATATATGGGGCATTATTCATGATTTCTTTTTTTTTGTCCCGTTTTAGGTTTTTTTTTTTTTAGTAATTTTTGATAATTTCGAATGATATTTTTCATATTTAGAGCATTATGCTAGTTAATGTTTTTCGTTATAAATGAATTTGTTGCGTTGTTTTTGTAGCTTTGTAGCTTTCCCCCAATAACAAATGCTGATGTTGAACAGAGGTTTTCAAATTATAAGAATTACTTTTTGAACAAAAAGGCAGTCTTTTATTTTTGAGGATATAAAACATTCGATATAAGATTATCAAAAACTCACAATTTTTAAATATAGAATATTTAAAATTCGGTTTCTCGTAAACTGCAAGACATATTTCTCTCAGATATTGACTTTTGTTATTACCCATTGACAAAATGGGTCTTGTTTTAGGTTTGATGGCGTGCGCACCTCATTTGGACGTCATCACACTTTTCAACTGTGTTCAAGAGTAATAGTAAACAGTGTGCCCGCATCGTCATTGCATGCGTTGCTATGTTGATCGCAGATGTTTGATAGTTTTTTTTTTTTTTTAGAATTTCTTTTTTTCACTTTTAATTTTTTCATGCATTAAGTTGGTGAGTTTTTTTCATTTCCCCAGCAGGCATTTTTAATGTATTTACATAATAATAATTCAAAGCATTTTTATATATTTTTTTTATTATTAACTTATAATTACTGTCTTGACGATGATTTCAATATAAATATGTGTTTTATGACGTCTTGAAACACGTACATAGGCAGAATATGAAAACCAATCCGACGACAAACATCAATTGAGACCCATGATTTGAAATGTTGTGGCGTTTATCGGAGTTAATCCAGAAAAAGACAATCATTTGACCAATGGGTAACCAGTGATCACAATAAAGCGATCATAATTTTTTTTTCAAATTAATTTTTAGTTGCTAACATTTCCCTTTCGAAACATTATCTTTCCTTTCAAAGTTTAATTTTTAATAAATTTATTTAAAAATCACAGTTTTTAATATCATTTAAAAACTTGTACCCCATATAACGAGGCATATGACCTTCTTCTAAAGATGCCGCTCGCTTTATAGATGGTTTTTTTCTCGTTTCCTCTAAATAAACCATAACACTAATTTTCTGAATACGAAAGTAAAAAAAAATATGCCTGAATTCTATATATATATCTTTTACTCAGTGACAATTCGTAATAATTATGTTGTTAGAATCCTTTTTAAAAACAAATAAAAACTGCACACTTGAAGTCAAAGACTAATATTAAAAGTGAGAAAAAGAAAAATATTTATTAACGAAGCGCGATTTAAACGTTTGAAACTTATCTGATTGCGGAGGGGGGGGGCAGAGGAGGGGAAAGACAATTATTCGATACACCTTGTTTCAACAGGCAAGCAAACTGGTTTTGATGTTTTAAATACCGCATACTTCTATAGTAATTAGCCTGGTCTTGATGGCGTTTTTGTTTTTGTCCAGTTTAAATATTAATCAATATTCTTTAAATAATAATAAAGGCATCAGTGATTACGAAACACATTGTTTCTATATATTTCCAAGAATACTCGAACGCCGTTTTTTTGCACAATACTTAGCTAATCTACAGATTAACTAAGGTAATTCGTTAAATTTATCTAGGGAATCTGTAGATTGACTAACGTTATCAAGGGTTTTCCACATTTTACGTCAAAGTAATGTTATGCATTAATGGTTAATTTCAGAAATTTGTTTATTTGTTTGTATTTAATGACTTGATTTTTTAGATATTGCAAAAAGTGCCCGTCATTATATTAGTTTACTTATTTATGAAAACATTTTAAACCATTTCATTACTTTTATAACAGTTTTTAGATTGATAGATTCTAGCAACTACTATGATAGTTTAATTGTAGTTACTTGATATTTAAAAGAGCGAAAATAAATGAATAACATTATATTACTTTAGCGTGCAGAAACGTTACTGTCGATCCATCAAAGATATTTATTTTTAGTTTAACCAGTACCTTTTAGGGTGTATGCGTATAGTTAATTTGTAGATTACCAAAGTAATTTGAGAAAATTACTTACTGAGATCTTATTTGCAATTTAACCTATACCTTTTATTTCATATGCGTATAGGTAATTTGTAGATTACGAACGTAATTTGAGAAATGGAACCATTTTTTTTCTGGCTCTTTAACGGATTACCATAGAAAATCTACACATTAGCTAGATAGAATAACTAATGCTGTAACAATATTCCTTTTGAACCGTTTAATTTATTTAACCCAATGAATTATCACTACCCTTGAAACTATTCCTTCATGTCCGTAGATGGAATAGTTAGTGTAGAAGTCATGTGAGACATATGTATTTAATCTTTTTTAAATATTTCACTACCATTTTTTAATATTTTTTTTCTCTTATCTTTTTTTCTGCAGCAATGGGAGGAGTTGTACCATACATGCCTGTCTATGCGAAAGAGCTAGGTATAACTGCAACAGCTGTTGGTTTCATATTCACCCTCATCCCCTTCTGCGTCTTCCTGTCAAAACCCCTCTTCGGCTACCTCACCGACTATTTCCGAAACATCAAAGTGATCGTCTTTATTCTCGTGGTCATCACATCGGCATCATTCGTAGCAATTTTATTCGTGCCTTCGGTAGAAAAACCCGACGAGTGCCATCGGTCGGAAGAGCTTTCCATACACTGCAACCAATCGTGCAAGACGCAGTCAAACGAAAGTTGCCGTGTCCTTTATAGAAAATGTGGCGGTGCAGTCTTAAAAATGATGGTCGTATTCGATGATTCAGACACGTTTGACATCAATGATACCGTGTCCAAAGAATTACCATGTTCTTCAATCAAAAGATCTAAGAGTTTAAAGTGCAATTGCATCGATAATCCTTCATCCACCCATTTAAACTGCAGTGTTGTATACTGTCCTGCGGAAGAAGATGTATCTATGTACGGTAAATTTCAATTCTGGATTTTTGTGTTACTAGCTGTTGTTTCCGGAACTGGCGCAAACACGCTTTACACCTTAAGTGACGCAGCCTGTTACGAAGTGCTTGGAGAGCGTCCAGAACTGTATGGACGTCAGAGGTTGTGGGCTACCATTAGCTGGGGTCTGATCACTTTGTTGGCTGGGTTTGTGAATGATGTAGCCACTGCGTCCAAGGGAAGATACGACTATTCACCGGGATTTTATATCATGATAGCTTTCGTCGTGTTAGATCTAGTGCTGCTACTTAAAATAAAACTTGCGAAAACGAACTTTTCACTGAACATTTTCCAAGATGTCAGAAAGATTTTCGCATCATCTGAAACTGTGGTTTTCGCAGTGGCGGTATACTTCAGCGGAGCTTTTTCAGGTCTTCTCTGGGGCTACGAGTTTTGGTACTTGGAAGAACTGGGTGCGACGCAAATGTTGCTGGGATTAGCTGCTGCGATTCAGTGCCTGATTGCTGAAGTTCCGATGTTCTTCTTCTCTGGCTGGTTCATCGCAACTTTCGGTTACTTCTATTGCTTGGCTGGTGCGTTTGCTGCTTTTGCTTTGCGTTTTATTTTGTACTTTCTATTACAAAACCCATGGCTGGTATTACCCATAGAATTAACCCATAGTTTCACATGGGCTGTTTTCTATGCATGCATGACGCGATATGCATCGAGTAATGCACCTGCTGGAACAGAGACCACAATGCTGGGTATTTTAGGAGGGATCTATGAAGGATTAGGTAAGTTTTTTTTCTATAATCACTTTTTCGTGTTAAATAAGATTTTTATGTGTTAAGCCAAAATGATTTAGTTATACTGTATGACTATTACATGTATTATATGTTCCGACAGGTGTCGCTACCGGCAGTTTGCTCGGTGGAGTTGGATTCGACAAATTGGGTGGACGCTATACATTTTTAGTTGCAGCTGTCATCAGTTTTCTGTGTGTCCCGTACATTTTCATCTCCTATTTCTTCCTAAAAAGGAATTCCAAAACTTCATCCTGAAACTGCTAGTGATGATAGAGTAATGTGAACTCATCTTTAAATTGATGAATTTCAGTTTTTTCATCTACACCTAAAGTTTAATAAAAAAAAGTAAACAACCGCATAATGCGGGCCGGTTCAATTAAACAATACACTCTTAAAAAATAAATAAATAAGCGGGAACAATAACTCATAGTCGGTACAGTTAGGTACTTTAAAAAAGAAAGTTGAACAAACTGCATCATATTATTCATTGTTACAATTAGAAAATGCACATTTAAGAAAAATGAACGTATATAAAAACACCGTTCCAGCCAGTAACTTTCTTTACTAGTTGTGTTATGACGAAAATTTTAAGGAAACAAATTTAGGTAAAAGTTTATTTTTGGATAAGTTCATTTACTAATTTAAATTTGTCAAACACTGCGTTACTAATTTCAAAACCGCTTGAAGTGTCAACCTCCGATATTACTTAAGTGCTGTTATAATAGGAAACCAATGCCATTTATTTTGTTAATAAAAAGTAGTATTTAATTCACTTCATAAATTTTAAACGTACTTTTTATTCTGCAAATAATCTTAATAAGAAATTTGAAATGCATTCTTTAATCGTATTTTATATGTTGGCATCGAGGACTACATGTAGTTGGATTTGCTCCAAGATCTGACGCAGTATTAGACAGGAATTATGACAACTGTAACACTGTGAGATTATCAATTATGTAGTTGGCATTTCGAAGAAATCTGGCACAACAATAGACAGATTTTATGTTCAACTGTATAGTTTATTTGCCATAGATGTTTATTGCATATTATTACTAAATAGTTGGCTTTGATACGAGATCTGACACCTCAGTAAACAGAAATTATCAATACTGTGACACTGTGAGAGTAATAAATTATGTACTTGGCATTACTACGAGATCTGACACAGCAGTAGACAGATATTATGATCAACTGTTTAGTTTATTTATCATCACTGTTTATTGCATATTATTACTCTGTGTAGTTCATTTATCATCACTGTTTATTGTGCATTACCACTCTGTAGTTCATTTATCATCACTGTTTATTGTGCATTATCACTGTCTAGTTTATTTATTATTCAGTTGATTTTGTTGCGAGATCTGACACAGCAGTAGACATATAATATGATCAACTGTTTAGTTTATTTATCATCACTGTTTATTGTGTATTATCACTCAGTGTAGTTCATTTATCATCACTGTTTATTGTGCATTACCACTGTGTAGTTAATTATTCAGTTGACTGTGTTACGAGATCTGACACGGCAGTAAACAGATATTATGATCAACTGTTTAACTTATTTATCATCACTGTTTATTGCGTATCTCTGTGATATTATGATGACAGATATTATGATATGTTTAGTTTATTTATCATCACTGTTTATTATGTATTATCACTCTGTGTAGTTCATTTATCATCACTGTTTATTGTGCATTATCACTCTGTTTAGTTCATTTATCATCACTGTTTATTGTGCATTATCACTCTGTGTAGTTCGTTTATCATCACTGTTTATTGTGCATTACCACTATGTAGTTCATTTATCATCACTGTTTATTGTGCATTATGACTGTGTAGCTTGTTTATTATACAGTTGACTTTGTTACGAGATCTGACACGGCAGTAAATAGAAATAATGATCAACCAGACACTGTATGCACTGTAAATATTTCATCAACTTCATAAATTATAAAGGTGGAAAAGTCACCGTGTAGTTTATTAATCGTGTAGTGCCGTATTGAGAGGTGAAAGTGGACTACGGCCACTAATAATGTCAAAAAGGGTTTGTAGGTCAACGATTAAAGACACCGAAACTTTGAAACTCTTTCTTATTTTGTTTATGAAATGAAACTTTAAGTTAGGTAAATACTTGGCTACAGTGAAATGTTTCATGAAGAACAAAATATAATTTTAAATAAGTTTAATAATAGCATTTTAAAGCTTTAAAATTTAAATGTTCTTAGCATTAAAGAAAAACTGTACATATGCTATATTGTAAAAATATTTTTTTCTTTAGAATCATTTTCATTTACATAACATAAAAATATGTAAAACATAGATTTCAGGTCTCTTCCTTCCTTTTTTTTTCTTCTTTTCAAGAGCATCTAATCTATGAATTAGACACGGACATCAAATGTTATGTAAAATAATTTGTAATTTTTGGGAAGAAAGTAAATAAAATTAAATAAATAAAAGGTCTGGAGCCGAAATAAGTTAAAAATTAATGTGTAAAGCAATACCAAATGTTTTTTATTCAAAAAAACTGTCAGACTTATTAAATTTGAAGATAATGTAAATGTATACTTTCAATAAGATTTTTAACACCAGATATACAACTCAGATGCAGAGAATTAATAACTTGCAAACGCATTTACATTTTATTAACATAGCAAGATAATAAATCTGTTGTTATGCCAGTCCAGCAGTGGACTGATTGTAAAGACAAGGTTCCCAGTAGAACACCGAAGTCAAGCATTACTGGTTGCGGTCAGTAAGCGGGTGGGTGACCTCTTTGATCAGCCTACGTAGGGACCGAGAGTGAGCGGTATCGCCCTTCCTATGGTTCATATTATTATGTGTCGTAATATATCTTACATAATTCATTTATCAATCCATTATTGTCAATCATCGTTCGATTTCTTAGTAAAGACGTTTTACTTTATGCGTTTAAAGCAAAGAAGGCAGGTTTTAATTTTTGAAAAAGAAATAAAGAAATTTTTAAATTAATGATGTAGATTGGAGACAGGGCCTACTAAAGATGTTCCCAACATTGATAGTTCGAATGCGTTACTCGCGTGATATTCAAAAAATGATGTTTTTAATACTCATGCTGGGTTTGTCAACCATGAATCCAGTGGAGGGAAATTCGTAGAACAAAAATTCACGGAAAAGATTGAAAACTAGAGTGGTCACAGAAGCTAACAAGTCCGATACCAAAACTGCACCAGTAAATCTTTACCTTATATCTTAAAATGAAAATTAATCTAAAGTCGGGCGCAGAAAAATTTTCAGAATTTGTGGAGGAAAAAAAAAACATTAAATGGAAAAACAAATTCTTTTTTTTTTTTTTTTTGTTNTTTTTTTTTTTTTTTTTTTTTTTTTTTTTTTTTTTTTTTTTTTTTTTTTTTTGCAGTTCTGAACAGTTTTCAAACATAATTTCAGGAGCCGCGATGGCTCAGAGCGTTCACCTTCCAATGAGGCGAACCGGGTTCGAATCTCAGTCGGTACGAATTCCGCATCCGGCTTGCACCGACCTCAGTTGTAGACGGATCATGGGTGAGAGTCCCCTTGCCGTCAGACTAACCGTGGGGGGTTCTCGTGATCTTCCTCTCCATGTAGCGCTAATGCGGGGGTTAGCTCGATCAAAAGAGTCCTCCACGAAGGCAAATTTCTCCCAATTCTCGATCCAGAAGTTCCCTTGTCTTCTGGATTGGGTTCAAAATTACAAGGCATTAGTAGAACATTAGTAGTCGTAAGACCGTAAAATTGGGTCGGATGTTCAACGACGGTTATAAAACATAATTTCAATGATATCTTAATGCTACTATTCTTTTTTATTTTTTAATGTTAAACCAACTATTTCAGATAGTTTAATCCCGTTAGTGTTAGATATTTTTATATTTTGCTATTTTTGTTATATTTACAGAAATAATTACGCTTTTTCGCTCCTGAGAAACTTCTTTATTTAAAAGTAAATCAACGTAAAAAATATTTTTTTTTGTTTAATTTAATAATGATCGATACAATTGAATTGTAAAGTAACAAGTCTTATAAGTTAAATAATTTAATACCGGAAAATTGTTTTTTATAGATCATATAACTAAATTTTTTATGAAAAAAAATATTTGAGACTCACATTTTTTATTTCTTGGACATTATTCTGTAGAATCCGCTCATATTTAGCCATCAAAAATTGCATTGTTTAAAAGAAATATAAAAATTTGTTTATCCTACAATTCAAAATCTTTTCAATTATTACAATTATGTTACAGGATGTCAATGATTTGAATCAAACGATTAAAACTGACGATTTATATCACCTGATCTGTTAAAAAAATGATTGATTCAAATCATAGTTAAAAAAGAAAGAAACTATAAGTTTGAGTATTGAGAGCAAAAATAACTTATAAAGTAATTAAATAATTTCTAAAAAATTTTCAAAGCATTATTAAATATACTTATTAATAACTTCAATAAAAATGAATAGTTTAGTTCTTGAGAAATATAATTTCCAAATTCAGATATTTAAAATTTTATTTCTTTAATTTGATTTCTATCCAATCCATTTTGCTATGTAAAATTAAATTCTTCAAAATGATGCGAAAAGATTTTATACCTTGTGACTCAAAATGCTTTCGATCATTATTAAATATTAAAAATATTTACTAAAAAATATTTTCTGCATGGAATTATCTTTGGATAAATGAATTTTGTAATTGCATGCAAAGTTTTTCGATTCGCTTAAAAAGTTCTTGAGATATAGAGAAATACGCAAAAAGTGAAATTAACATTTTGGGTATCAGAAATTTGATTCCGTCAAAAGAGTCATGTTTATTCTGAGAAAGTACATTTTTGTAACTTAAAATATCGTCTGCACTAATTAGTTAGCATCTTTGAAATCACCCGCTCAAACCTTTAAGATTGAGTCATAGAACATGAAAATCCAACCATTAGGGATCAAAAGTTATTCAGAGTGGTCCATTTTTTTTCTAATTTTGCGCATTGCACCTCATTTAGAAATTCAAAATTTAATCAGGCCAAATTATAAAAAAAAATAATAGTACAATTTAATTGATTAGTAAGAGCCAAAAAATATGTGCATGCTTAAGAGATTTAAAGCTGTCGCAGGTTCTGTTCTTTTAATGTACAATTATATGATATCAAGGAAAATAATCTCAAAGGAAATTATTTTATATTTAAACATACAAACAAAGATGACCTATGACCCGTGGGCTAAAATTTATAAGTTGGTCCCTGAAAAGTTTTAAATATTAATGAAATTACAGCCGGACTTTTTTTTTTCGAGGAACCGAGAACAGTTTGGAAATTTCTTTGAGATCCACTTTCCCTATTTCGAAAAATATTTCAGAATATTTCAAACTTGTAAAAGCATTTTATGGGGGTATTGACCCTGAATTGATTTTCGCAGTTACGTAACTTTTAGAGAAAGCAGTAAAATCCCTTTCCCTTTTTGTTTGTATTTCAAACGGAAAACTCAGACAAAACGGATTTTATCAGTAGCAATTAAACTTAACGCATGTGGTATTGTATGCTTAAAATTTTATTTTATAATAAATGAGACAATAATTTCATACATAAATTTAGCTTTTTTTAGTTGAAAATGTATGTAACATGATAGTGTAACACTGGATAATGTTTTGCTCTATTCTTGTTTTCCATGGAGATTTCTTTCATGGTTAACATTTATAAAATAAATAGTAATCACAAGATAAAGGTGTATACATTACTATTTTAATTATGTCAAGTGTTTATGAATTTAAAGCATGTTTTGCGTTGTTTAAGTATTTCAAAAGATGATTTTCTATTTAACGAATTTTCTACATAACGAACTTATTATCGAGATTTAGCGACTTCGTTAAATAGAGGACCGACTGTATACATAATAGCTAAACTATTTAAGAAAAAATACGAAAATTAAGACAAACTTTTTTTTTAACCTTGGAAAAAAATACTGGTATATTAGAATGGGAATTTTTCATTCAATATGTTGCGAATTCGTTATAAAGAATTTTTGAAAAATAATAAACTTACTTGTAAAGCAAACTACAATGGTAGCAATAGACTTCGTGTTCAAGTTAAATGTAAATCGAATAAAAAGTTTGAAGTAAAAAAACATTAAAATTCTAATGAGACAGGTAATTTAAAACTTTAATTTTATTTTTTACCATAAGATCTAAACAAATGTGTGGAAACTCTTGTATGGGAAATAAAATTTTTATTGCTCATTTTTAACTTTCCCAATAGGAAAAAGCATACAATATATAACGATTACAAAAAAAATTCTACATAATAAACCTCTTGTGTGGGAAATAAAATTTTCATTGTTTATTTTTAACTTTCCCAACAGGAAAAAGCATACAATATTTAACGATTACAAAAAAAATTCTGCATAANAATAGCGAAGTGAATTTTCTACTTAGCGAATTTTTCTTTGAGATCCACTTTCCCTATTTCGAAAAATATTTCAGAATATTTCAAACTTGTAAAAGCATTTTATGGGGGGTATTGACCCTGAATTGATTTTCGCAGTCACTTAACTTTTAGAGAAAGAAGCCCTTTCCCTTTTTGTTTGTATTTCAAACGGAAAACTCAGACAAAACGGATTTTATCAGTAGCAATTAAACTTAACGCATGTGGTGTTGTATGTTTAAAATTGCTTTTATAATAAATATGACAATAATTTTATACATAAATTTAGCTTTTTTTTAGTTGAAAATGTATGTAGCATGATAGTGTAACACTGGATAATGTTTTGCTCTATTCTTGTAGATTTCTTTTATGGTTAAGATTTATAAAATAAATAGTAATCACAAGATAAAGGTGTATACATTACTATTTTAATTATGTCAAGTGTTTATGAATTTAAAGCATGTTTTGCGCTGTTTAAGTATTTCAAAAGATGATTTTCTATTTAACGAATTTTCTATATTACGAACTTATTATCGAGATTTAGCGACTTCGTTAAATAGAGGACCGACTGTATATATAATAGCTAAACTATTTAAGAAAAAATACGAAAATTAAGACAAACTTTTGTTTCAACCTTGGAAAAAAATACTGGTATATTAGGATGGGAATTTTTCATTCAATATGTTGCGAATTCGTTATAAAGAATTTTTAAAAAATAATAAACTTACTTGTAAAACAAACTACAATGGTAGCAATAGACTTCCTGTTCAAGTTATATGTAAATCGAATAAAAAGTTTGAAATAAAAAAACATTAAAATTCTAATGAGACAGGTAATTTCAAACTTTAATCTTATTTTTTACCATAAGTACCATACCTAAACAAATGTGTAGAAACTCTTGTATGGGATATAAAATTTTCATTGTTTATTTTTAACTTTCCCAATAGGAAAAAGCATGCAATATTTAACGATTACAAAAAAATTCTACAGAATTAAACTTCTTGTATGGGAAATAAAATTTTTATTGTTTATTTTTAAATGTCCCAATAGGAAAAAGCATACAATATATAACGATTACAAAAAAAATTCTAGATAATAAACCTCTTGTGTGGGAAATAAAATTTTCATTGTTTATTTTTAACTTTCCCAATAAGAAAAACCATACAATATACTACAATTACAAAAAAATTCTGCATAATAAACTGCTTCATATTCTAACATAATAAAAAGGATAGATGAAATCAGTGGCAATATATCATAAAAATTATACATGATGCTTGAAGTAAAAAAGAAGTATTTCACTTCATAGTTTATATTATATTCATAGTTTATGTAATTAAAAGAAATAGGCTACTAAAATAATTTTTATTTTAGAAACAGTCAACAGTAATAAAAAGTGTAGCATATAAATGATTAAAAAATATGTTTTTAAAAATATTGTGTTGTATTTTTCTGGGGGGGAAATTATATATTGAATATGACATGCATACTTATAGCAAAAAACTATAAACAATTTTACTAATACTTAGTTTAAATTTAAAAAAAAATTAAAAACATAGTCATAAGAAAAATTAACTAAGCGCTAAATGGCAAACACTACATGGTCTCAAAATGTCAAGGAAATGAATAAACAGTCCATTTCTTCTAATTGGATTATACCTTAAATAATACTGAAAGGATTTTACCTTAAATAATACTGAATAACTTAGACTGAAATATTGTTTGTTGTAGATTAGAACATTAGTCTTAAGATATTTAGTTATTATTTTAACATCTTGTTCGTTCTATAACGAGGTAGATATGATATTAAGTATATGAGTATCTAAAAATAAAGATAAGTTCAATATAAATAAGTTCAACAATAAAAATGAGTACTTAACAATAAATAACAAATAAGTCATTTGTTTTTTGTTTTTGCGATGAAGTTTCTTGTTGCAAAAAAGTAAGTAATTACTAAGTCTGTAAGGACCTTTGTTTTGTAGGGATATTAAGATTGTACTATAAATGATTTCCACTCTACATTATTTGAAAGAGGGATTTTCCATAATAAATATTTTTAAATGTTTCCTTTTACCTAATTTTTATTTACTTCTTTTGTCTAATATTTTATTTAATTTTTCTAATCTTTTATTTAATTTTTCTAATCTTTTATTTAATTTTTCTTTAATCTAAAAATATAAAAGTAGTCTCTTGACATCTCTCTTATACTCTAGAGCTCTTAATTTGCTTGTGGGCCTGGGGCCCCCAATGATTAGGGCCCCCTTAAAATGGATTTTTTGATAATAAATTTTAAAAAATTAAGAAACAATGATTTTTTTAAAAAAAAATCAATTTCAAATATATATTAATAAAATACGATTTTTTTTGCTTAATATTAATCATATTACTTTCTTAAATGAAGAGATCTATAAATACATTTATATTTGAATAAATAAAAAATATACGAGACAAAAAATTTAATCTAATGGCCCCAAAAATTTAAATGGCCTAGGGCCCCGCTTAATCCGGCACTGAGCACAGAGACAGATTTAAAAAAAAAGATCCNACGATTTTTTTTTTGCTTAATGTTAATCATATTACTTTCTTAAATGAAGAGATCTATAAATACTTTTAGATTTGAATAAATAAAAAATATACGAGAAAAAAAATTTAATCTAATGGCCCCAAAAATTTGAATGGCCTAGGGCCCCGCTAAATCCGGCACTGAGCACAGAGACAGATTTAAGAAAAAAGATCCTCTGATATTGAAAAAAATACATTTCACTTCTTGAAAGGAATTACAAATCCAAAGTTCAGCCTTTCAGTTCAGCCTTTTTTCTTATTTCATCATTTATTGGATAATAAACAGAGCCTGACTAAGGCAGGGGCCAAATCGAATAGAAAGTTAATATACGTTTCCTTCTTTAATCATCTTTTTATCAGTACAAATCCGTCAGTTTCATGTTTGCTTCTTCATTAATCTAACGTAAAAACACAATCTATATTTCATAAATCCATGGCTTTCTAGGGGCGGAATTCGGCTAAATTTTCGCAATTACGATGCTGAAATTTGACTATCCTGTATTTTTACATATCGCAAGATGCGATATGTTGTCAAAAATACAGGCTTCTGTTTAGCTTAATTGAACCATCGTCAATAAAATGGACAGGACGATATTTCGTCTGATCATAGGAGGGGGGGGGGATTTTATAGCTATTTTAAGCTCTAGTCAATTTTCTTGTTATCTATAATGAGGTGAAAAATTTAAAAATCTCTATAAAGTTCTGTTCTTCATTACTGAAGCAGAGGGGGGACCCCAAAGAAGCTTTTGCCCCGGGCCCCAATTAGGCTAAGCCGGGCCCTGATAATAAATTTTAAAAGTAATTTTTTTTCCTTCTAGCTAATGCTGTCGCACAGCATAATTCTGAGGAAGAATTCAAATTTATTCTTCCTATACCTTCAATAGAAGAATATTGATCAAGTAAAAAAGGATTTAACAGATTCCAAGATACAAGAAATTTTAGTTTAAATAGTAAATTGATGGTATTTGTCTTGCTTTAAGTGTTTCAACTAATTTGAATTTATTTGTTAGATCAAAAGACTATCTACTTGTGGCGGTGGAACAGTGGATGCCACCGTAAAAAGAACTCTAGCGAAACTTTTGAGCAATTCTGCTGCAGAACATTTCAGCTGGCTTGGTGCCAAGGGAAAAAGAAATATTTCCCTTTTAAAACTGTCTTCGATAGTCTTTAGTAAGATACAAACTTAAATTCTGCTGTTATCAAGTGGGATTTACAACGCTTGATGTTATCCCAAACCTAATTTAACAAACCATTAAACAATTACTTCATTCCTTAATAGTAATTTCATTCTTGGATAATAATTTTATCCCTGAATAATAACCTAAACCTTGGATTATAAACTAACTTTATGTTTTCTACTGCATATTTAATATTTCTCTTCAAATCTTTTCAAAACTACTTTCTCAACATTTTATTACTATTTTTATTAATGTCTGGTAGTTTGATTATTCAGCTACTCTGAAAATGCCTTTACACTTCAACTGTTACACTTCAACAAAAATAATATTCTTTTCTAAACATAAACTAATTTCTTCTGTGCATTGTTAAAAAAAATTATAGAATGAATAAAGAGAAGAAAAAAAATCATGAAATTAAGAAGAAAGAAAAAGATTAACTGTCACTTTTTATTATTCGTTTTTTTCAAGAAAAAATTGCATTTCTTAAGTAAAATTTTTATGAGTTAGTATTTAACAATAATTGCAAAAGCATATGAGCTGCCACTCGAATAATGTGCCCTTATTTACAATGCATCAATTCATGAGAATTTGTTTAATTATTTTGTTCATCGTCTGACTAAAGATATTTGAAAAAGGAAAAAAAAATTACTTTTTAATTTGAAAATTAATTATCTAATATATATAAATCAGTTAAAAAAATCGGTTTCAGAAATGCTCCTTTTTTTCTAATTTAAATTAAAACTCATAATAATAATTTTAACAGTTCTTAAAGTTAATTTAACTTTTTTTTTTAATTTTGGAAAATGAACCATTGATGTCTAACAAATTTTTTTCATAATTGAAAAAATTCAGAATCTTGATCTATTTTTATATTATTCCTTCAACTATTCATTTTTCAAATAAAACCAGTTCTTTTCTTCCAATAAAAAAGTTTATGCCATAATTGTAATAACGTTTCTAATTTAAAACATTTATTCTGAATATTACAATCACCGTGGAAAAGATTAATTTTAATAAAATTTTACTAAATTCAGTATTTTATAAAATTTACTGTTTTAACAAATTTCTTGAACTAGCAATCAAAGTAAAATATAATTTAAAGTATATAAATATTTCAAATTAGAATTCTGAAACAATTTGTAAAATAAAGTAAATCGGGTATTATATTTTACATATATGATAACATTTTGCAATTAATATTCTCAAAACTTACATAACATACAAGCTAAATATACTCATAATACAAGATAAATTCAATTTAATGAGAAACGCTCAATTAAAAATTTGTATCGTTTAAGATTAAATAACACAAATTTAGTAAAGCTGTAGAAAATACTTTGGTATAGCTAAATACTGTAGAAAACGAAAATGAAATATGTCTCTGAGTTATCTAAAAGAATATCCTTGGGATATCCAGAAACTAAATATAACAGACATCTAAAAGATGTAGGTGAGATATCAATGTTTAACTTAGGATATTCCTTGGATAACTGAGGTAGGTCAAAGATATCTGACAGATGTCTCTTGGATATGCAGCAGACATCAATATCCAAATATCTGCTATACATCACACAGATGCGACCCCTGGATTTCTGTTGGATATTTCATGGATATGTCTCCGCTGGGTGCGCAGCCAAATCTTTCAACAAAAAGTAAGTACTTTATAAGCACTCAAAAAATTTTTTTAAGTACTATATACATAAACAAAAGACAAAATAATTTTCAAAGACTTTACATGATTATGAGAAAATAACTAGTTTCTGACGAAGAAACTCTTTTCTTGATTACATTAGCCATTATAAAATGATCAAGAGATTTTTCAGTTCAATATCAAATGGTGAAAATTGCATGAAATTACGAATATCTTGCCAAATGTAGCAGAGTTGCACATGAGAGTGCAAGAATCTCACCGAACCCAGTTCAGTAGATGCACATGTGGACTTCCAAGTATTTCATCAAACATGTAAAATGATTGGCACTTTCGTATGCTATGGACCGACGGAACGCATAAATGGATTGCGATTGAATGAATTGTGAAAACGTTGAATAGAACAATGTGAAAAACATGGTAAAGAAAAAAATCTCATTTTTGAAAAGGGAAAATTAAGCACTTTTTGAAAACACCAGATGAAAAAAAGCACCTGTAAGGGATTTTAAAAAACGAGAATCGAAAATAAGCACCTTAAATCACTTTTTTAAAAACACTACGCACCATGCTCAGATATCTCTGACGGATATGGCAATATCCAGTTTTTTTTTATCTACGAGATATCTGAAAGATGTGTTGTGGATATTTGTGGCTGTGTGGGATGATGCATTCAGAAATGGATCTAATGTGCTAAGATACAAAAGACCGTCAAGATAATTGAGGCGTGACGTCAGGAGGAGGTTCGACGTCATATCTCTTCTGAGTTGTGGCTTCGATGTTACGTTTTTCATCTTCGGTGAATGATATTATACGATTTCGCAGAAGGAAACGTGCTGTTAAAAGAACTGGGACGCACACAAAACTGACAGCAGCGGCAGCTAGGAATGGGTGGCGTCCGCTCAGCTTGTTAAATCCTATGCCGCCAAGAAAGCTTCCTGTCGCTACACCTGCAACAGAGAATGGCTTGTTCAAATCAAGTACACACGTGTGACGTGACTACCACTGCAAATATTAAATACAAATTCACTAGTTTAATTTGTCTAAAATAAAAACTCCTCCAGACATTCGTCTAGACCTGTGGCGGTGACCATGGTAACGAGGTATGTCTATTTCAAATAGGGGTGCGGGGTCACTGTTTTGGAGTGGTATCGGCTCGAGTCTGTGAGAGAAAGGGAATCTCTTCGGTCTATTGTGTTAGTCTTAGAGTGAAGCTACCCTCCCTAAAATGCACCATTCTTGTTTCCATAGCACCAGACGGCTTCAGACTTTGTGGCGGGAGGAGTTCTTAGCTTAGACAAACAATATATAAGACATGTTAACTTGATTCTATCTTGAGGTACCTTTTGGTTAGATGGAGTTGGACGTATTCGATATTATATGTCCCCTTATGGGTGATCCGGACGTGATATGAACTTGCCATCATGGTTGGATGGTTCATATGGACATTAATCAGTTGATTTGTTCACGAAATAGAGCTCAAAAAAATCCGGTGAAGTAAATACAATTTACCGGGCAAATAATAAGAAAAAGGGTGAAATAGAAATAAGGAAAAATATAATGAGTGAAAAATGAATAATAAAAAAATAGCTAAAATAAACTCGTAGTAATCGTTCATCGAATTCTATCACAGATAAAATTCTGGAAGGGGAGCAACGTGGCGTGACTACCACACCAAATATTACATACCAATTCATTAGTTATATAGGACATGTTAACTTGATTCTACCTTGAGGTATCTTCTGCTATATGTTAACCTAGTCGATCATAAAATACCCTTACACGAAAAGTGTATAATTTTTTAGATCATCAAAATACGAAATCTAACAATTACATAATCATATATTCTTCTCGATTTCATGAACAATCACGCATTCTTCTAGATTGTATAAAGATATATCTCAGTGTTGTAAAAAACCACTGAAGAGATTTGTTGCTTCTCTAGAAAAATCTCCTATTGTAAAAAATTTCCTGCTTCTCTAAAATAATCTGCTTATTGAGTAAAACAGAGTCAAATAGGAGGCATGCTAAGCTATAGAAAGCAGCCCAGTAAATCAAATTGTTGAAAATTTGATCAAAGTTTTTGACTTAAGCAAGGGTGGTTAAATGATCATAAATCATTTACAAATTTAATGCTCACGACCCCCTATGAACAGTTCAAATATTCTCATACTTAAAGTTTTAACACAGTTTTATTTTTTAACATAATATATAAAAAAAACATACTAAATAATTTAGAATATTATGTTTCTTGCTGTGGTGCATAGCGGGAAGATTTTGTTTATTGCAGATTTTAATAGCTCAGAGATTAAAGAGGCTATTCTTTGCCCGATGCAAACGTTATATCGCGTACTTAATGTATCGAAATCCTGGAGTATGTAACAAATTAAGTTTTAAGAAATGTAGTTTTATTTATTTTGTTTAAGAACATGGGCCAAAATTCTTTGCAACGAAATATCAAAAATAAGAATGATAAAATAAGACTAATTCTGACCGAGGCCTTCGAAAAGTCCTCCCAGAATCCCCATCATTGTTGCTTCTGTACCGGAAGGAGCATTAGTGGAGGCATATCCCGTCATGCAGTACAAGCCAAGGATTCTTCATAAATGAGTAAAGAATAAAGCGTACAGTGAATGCTGCAAACGAAGCAATCAAACAGTAAAAGTAACCAAGGTTGTTGATGAACCACCCAGAGAAGTAGGTCATTGGAATTTCTGCCACCAAACTCTGAACTCCGACAGCTAAACCCAGCAGAGTTGGAAGCGCACCCAAATCCTCCAGATACCAAAACTAATTACTCCATAAGAGGCTGGTAAGAGCACTGACTATATACTAGTAAACTACTGCAAAAATAACAGTTTCGGGTGAGGCGAAGATTTTGCCAACATCCCGGCAAATACTGAGCGAAAACTCTGGTTTTGCCAATCGTATTTTTAGCAACAGAAGTAGGTCTATTACAACTAAAGTGAGCATGATGTAGAATCCGGGTGAGAAATTCGTTTCGGCATTGGGCGGAGCTGCGAGATCATTCAGAAAACCAGCCAGAGACGAGAGGACTCCCCAACTTATTGTAGCCCACACCCTCTGTCGCCCGTATAGCTCTGGGCGATCCTGCAGTACTTCGTAGCAAGCTGCGTCTGTCAAGCACTGTGGCATAACCCGTGCTCGAGATGACGGCTAACACTGAGAAGACCCAAAACTGGTAGGCGCCGTAAATATTCGGCGAAGATGGACTCCCACCACAAAGGCAAGATTCAATGCTGATGTTGAGCTTTGTTGCTGCGCAGCTGCTGCAGTTATTGCTTTCTGATACTGTATTTGAAACGTTTAAGGGACAATTTTGTATTTTGAGGAAATCGTTGCCGTAGCATTCCTTTTAACAAGACAGTGCCTCTTCTTCTGGATTGGTTGTAATCTGCTGTCAGATGATCGGTTGGTGTTGCCACTTGAGGGATGAATAAAATGGAAACATATGCGAACGCTGTGAAGAATACGAGGAGGAACACAATGGCTTTTATGTTCCGAAATAGTCCCCCAAATAACCGAAGATTGGTTTTGAGAGGAAGATGGAGAATGATATCACAGTGTAAACGAGACCAAAAGCTTCAGCGTTGATTCCTAATCCTTTGGCTATTACGGGTACAAATGGACTCACACCAGCCATAGCTGTAAAAATCAAGAAGAAAAACTCAATGGCCATTCTTATTGCGTGCAATGTATACCCCTCTGATCGCCACATCGAGGGGAATTTAGAATCGGATTGCTAAAATATCCTCTCTAACAACAAACTCACCTGTAGTTTGTCTACGGTAAGAACTCCCCCTGCCACAAAGTCTGCTGCTATTGAAACAAGAATGGCGTATTTCAGGGAGGGTAGCTTCTCTTCACTCTAGGGCTAACTCAATAGACCAAAGAAAAAGATTCCCTTTCTCCCGACGACCAAAATCTGCCCTAAACAATGACCCCACCCCCCTATCTGAAATAGTTATATCTCGTTACCATAGTCACCGCCACGGGTCCAGACGAATGACTTCTTATTTTACACAAATTATATCAAGTTCTTTTCTCTCGATGGCGTAGGCGTGTGGATCGCATCAAGTGAGAACGACCCACATTTGTTTTAGTGTTCCGTGACCACAGCCCTTCATACATCTTCTTAGAATTCTTGTAAAAATTAAATTAAAAAAAGTACGTACATTCGGAGCTGCAAATTATTTTTTCAGGAAAGGGTGAAAAAAACGTTATTAAGATTTGACGAATACTACAGTCCCTGGACAAATTATTAGACGCATTAAAGATTCTATGTAAGATCTTAATTATCATGTAATACTATACAGCTTTATTGTTTTTACGCGACTGAAACCGGTTTGCACTTGTTTACGTTCGTGTATCAATTGGGTAAATTAGACGATATATAAATAAATTTGACGATTGAATAAATGAGACGATATATTATATAAATATAGAATATTTCTAATATCAGGTATTATATTAGTATATTATAATAATTAGACCAAATTATTAGACGCACTGTACTTTCTTAATAATGACATGTTTTGCGCCAGTTTACAGGCAATACTTTTATATTTAAACATACATGTAATGGGTTCTTATTCAAGAGATTTTTTATATACTTACTATTTGTATTTATTTTTAACGTCTTGCGTTATAATGTTAACCCCAATTTGTACACGAACATAAACAAGTACAAACCGGTTTCAGTCATGTATAAACAATAAAGCTGTATAGTATTACATTATAATTAAGATTTTATATAGAATCTTTAGTGCAATTAATAATTTGGCCAGAAACTGTAGTAATTTTCTTTCAGATTCCTCTTGCAATCAAATAAGTTTTAATGTTTTTAATCTCTCATTCCCCATTATGATTCGAAGGTTTTGAATTTTATTTTTCTCTGCCTAAATATTAATTTGCGACAAGTTCACTTTAATCTTAACCTTAAGTTGGGGTGCCTCGGTTCATACCACAATAGCAAGTTGGACAATGTAATATAAATGCATTTAAAAACAATATCGAGCAATGAATGTTATCAAATTTAGCAGTATTTTAAATGAAAAATGTCGTTTTTTGAAATCAATCGATTCATAAAATAAGTCACCTGTTGTAAAAGAATAAAAAAATAACCTACACACAATTATTTATCGAATTTTATTAAAATAAATAAAAGTTTCTGCACTTAGCATTGTTCTATTTTTCAAAATAAAATATGACAATAGTTTAAAATAATTTGTAGCAAATTTAAGTTATGAAAGGATATATCAAACAAAAAACCAAAATATATCTTAACGGGCTATAAAACCTGCTTCATCCTGAGAGGGTTTCAGAAAAAATAAGGATTGTATACTCTTTATACACTTCATCTGAATGTTTAGAATATTTTTTATTGCATCACTCAAATTTAAATCCCTATACAATATTAAGACATTCGAAAACACTCCTTGTTCTTAGTCATAATTCCTTGAAAAGAATCGAATGTTTTCTCTAAATACATAAATTCACAGAAATTTCTTATGTTATTGAGTAATTGTAACTTCATGAGTGTATTTGAAATTCTATTTAAAATTTCTTCCCTTTTCTACGCGGTTATTTTTAGTTAGAATACATTTTGAATATCTTTAAATGAAGGTAAATAGCATATTTCTTTTTTTCACGTAAGTAAAACTAGTTTGTTTTAAACTTTGTAAATAAAAATTTATAAAATGCATTTTTAAGACAAGATGAATTTAATTACAATTTTTTATCAATGTTATTAAAAAATTTTTTAGCTGTTATTTAATGAAATTTTTTTATTCTTAATTTCAGGCTGGTATGTCTTACATTTTTGAAGAAAAAAACTAGAAATAGCTTTGTTTAAAAAACAAACAACTTTCTTTTTAAGTGTACATAAACTCTACTAATTAAAATACAAATTATATTGAAAGTACCATTAAATACTTATAATTAAAGTTTTAGTACTAATTAAAATAATACTTATAATTAAAGTTTCTCTGAATTATACCAATAGTCCAACGTGCTCCAACTTTTCGAGGATTGAAGACCTCCATATTTAGAAGTTTCCTGAAAAAACAAATAAAAATAAATAAAACTAAATAAATAAGAAATAAAAATAAATAAATGAGAAATGAAAAAAAAACGCAATACTTTTTTGTATTACATAAATTTAAATAACTGTAAATAAGTGTATTGAATTGAACAATTATTTTATCGTCCCTATGAAATAAATGCAATTTATTACCCTCTTCTTATATAAACGAATTTAGTAGCTGAGTTTTAAGAATTGCTAAAATAAAACATGTTAAAAAAATGGCTCATTTTTAACTTTTTTTTGTGATTCTTTCATAAGGTTTGTAGGACTAGTTGTGAACATGTTAATGAAGGAAAAAAAATTATGTAGCAGTTGTAGAATCATTAAATTAACTGAACGAACCGTTAAATCTCATAGATCTCGTCTGCCCTTATCAATGTCCCAATGCATCTTAAATAAAAAAATTTACTTCGATGAAAAAATACAGTTGACGCTGCTTAGAAAATATTTTGCATTGCAAATAAGAGTTTTAGTTTGAAATATTATATTTAACACTTAATTGTTTTCAGAAAATAAATAAATAAAAATAAACAGAGAAGAAGGAAATATGTCGTCTGTTCTGAAAAAATAAGAACTTTTTGAAACTTTAAAGACGTTAACGGTTTCAATCACTCAAATGATTTGGAGCGTGCTGCACTTCTAGCGTTGCGTGACCGAACTCACCCAATCTCGTTAGCGATCTTTTTAAAATATTGGTACCTAACATTTGAGAAATATAACTTTGATTAATATTTGGAAATTATTAATTTGTTATGAACAAAGAGTTCATCGGGGGGAAGTGTTAATAATATTTCTCTATGTTAATAATAATTTCTAAAACTCAACAGATGGCGCTCTGCGCAGTAATGTAAAATCATTAATTGTTATCGGTTTCTATTATAGCACTATATCGTGATCATCTTCCATGTTTTAGTTATTAAATATGTTATGTTAAAGGTGTTTGTAATGATTTAAACCCCCAAGATCATCGTATTTAACACGATCCGTGAGCAGAGCTGCTGATTTCAAACAGCATTAAAAGTTAGAGTCATTTTTTAATAGTCAGGCAATTTGAATATAATCACATAAATAAATAAAAAATGAAATCCAAGATACTTACCCCCGTAGAAGAAAAAGAAATGCAGTTTTATGGGGAGAAGGTAATAATTTATTCTGCAAAAATTCGCCATTTTTTTTATTTTTATTGTAATTATTTTCTTACTAGGTTACAAAAATTGCCTTCCCGGTCTTCGTTCTTTTTTTGATTTACGTGTTTTGCATAAATCGTCCTTGATTTTCGTTCTGTTACCACATTCTCTTTTTCGAATGAAACTCGAGAGTCAAGTCGATGATTCTAAATACCTGAAACCAAAATTAAAAGCATAAAAGAATTTTTCTTTTCCTTTAAAACATTTAATCATGATAAAAAGAAACGAAATATATATTTCTCTTATGTGGCATCATAAACTCCGGTACTTCTTTATAAATTGGCAACATTATAGTTTGTTATTCATTTTGCAAGGCTGCCTTAATAATTTATGTCGTGTTACAAAAATTAGTCCCGCGTTCATTATTTGTTCACATTTATTTTGCTAGGCTGCCCTAAGTAATAATTTAAGTAGTGTTCAATAGTTACTTTTACACTATGTATTTATTTGGAATAATTTTGCATTTTTCGAAATAAGAATTCTGTTTCGAAGTAATAATCTATATTTTGATCCATTCTAAAATAACAGTAGAAATTTTAAACATAAAAGGTGCTATGGTGCTGCATACTGCCATATTAATTATTTGTGACGAAGCCTGCCTTTTTCGAGAAATAGTTCTCGAATTACTAATTTCTCTAATTACTCTCGATTAACAGATTACTAAATTATTACTTAATAATTAATTTAGTAATTATTAATTAATAATTACTAAAATTCAACAGATAAAGAACTTAAACAGAACTTCACTATTTTCAATATCTCTTGAAAATAGTTGAAATAGAAATCAAAGCAATTTGCGAGATCAAAGCTTCGAGCAACAGCTAGACAATTAAAAAAACTTGGTTAATATATTTTTTAAAACTAATTAAGGTGCTAAGATTAAAGGAGAGAGTTTGTTGAATTAGAATATTCAAATTTCGTTATGCTGTGCATTCGGCTTGGTCACCATTCTAAGTTTTCATGTTGTACAAGTTAATTTATGAAAGATGACCAAGTTTTTCGCTAAATGCAACTTGTTTATTAATAATGCACAATAGTAACCTACTTCGTAAACAGATTCACCACCCATTACTGCTTTTACCATCACCTTATATTTACCTGAATGATGAAATAATTTAGAATGCAGGTTTTAAAACTAATGCTCAACTTTTTACACTTCTTGTTTTGATGGGTAAAAAAATGCGTATATCCACTCGCAAACAGGATGTTTGAAAGATAAAAAAGCTGACGTCAAGCATACACTATACTACACTAAGGACAAGAACTAAATATTTTGATGGGTTTTTGTATTTATTAATACAATTAATTTATTTTGCATGTTACCGCTAAAGCTCGAAAGCCGTTAATATGCACATCACCTTGCTAATCTGCATATAAACTAAGGTGATAAGATAAAGTGCGGTGATAAGATAAAGTAATTGTTTAAATTAATTTTATAATTGTGAGTAAATATTTTGATTAGAGCATAATACGTTATTCTCCAGTAGCACAGCAACTTTAGAAAAGGCACGGGCACTGCAGATTATCACATGTTCTGCAGATTTTTTTCCAATTCAGAATTCTAATTTTTTAAAAAATGCAACAAATAGAGAAAAAATTAGTAGCAAAAAAGGAAAAAAACTGAGAGCATATAAACATTAAAAATAAAAACGGAAAAGAAAAGCTCTTTCTACTTTTAATTAACGGAAAATAGAATTAGTTTTCTATTTTTACATTGATATCGAAAAAAAGTATAGCTGGTTATTGCTGAATTTGTCTGCAAAATACCTCAGATGGTAAGGTAATTCATTTTATAAGAAGAAACTTTAAATAAGCACCATAAATTACAATTCCGCTAGTTTCTACCTTTAAAATGAAAAGAAAAATTAAGATTTTATTTTAATATTATCATCTGTAAGTAAAACTTTTCTTTTCAATTGCTTTATTCGGCTTAGTATATAGCATTTCTTTTTCTCCTCTTTGCAGAGCTAAGCGTGAAAATTTTTAATTAAATTTAAGCATCAAGATTTCTGTGCATAATTTTATAACATTTTATTTTTGAATATTGTGCTTATATGTTTGTTACCGGTAGATAACAGAATTTAATTCTGTAGACTCGGTTCTGTTCCTTAACCTCAATTATATTTAGACAATTAAGAATTGAAACTTCTCCCATAACTCCATTTACCCGCAATGTGTTTCTTTAACTCAGTCGTCTAAGTTTCAATTTAAATACATTTAAAAAAAATTGAGAAGCAAAATAATGATAATAAGCAAAAATCACAATGGAAAAAGTTGATCAGATAGGGTTTTTATGAAACAAAATATTTGATCGGTAAAAACTAATAGTATTTGAAATTTAGCAGCAATTATATAGATATCATGGCGTTATTTAAGGGACTTATTCTACTTAGAAATGAATAGAATGAACTCCTTTTCTATTTCAAATATATCATTGTACTAGCCATAAAAAAAAAACTAAAAACTAAACTCAGTGGGGCAACAGCCTATACAGGGCCAAGGCCTACTGTTCCCATCTCAGTTTTCTTGACTTTGAGCTTTGGGGTGCAGGAGCAGATGTTCCGGTTCGGTGGTCAGCCGAACGCGAAATCCTCAGTGTTTAGTTCCCAAGCATGCTTGCTACTCATCTATCGACACTAATGGTTTTTTCATAAAACATGAAAATTAAATGATACTATGCAAAATTTGACAGGAAAAAAAATGACTAATTAAATTCGAGAAATTATTTTTTCCAAAAACAGAGGAAAAAAAATCATAGATTCTTAGCGATTCTATCTTAGAGATACCGCAAGAGGAGAATATTTCCTATTTTTTGTTAGAAAGTTTTTTATTATAATTCCATAATTAAATGGCCAAATTTAGTACAAACGTTTCTTTTATTTTTAATGCAGATTTTATTAAATCACATTCGGATCTGTGATGGGGAAATTTTGTAATCGAAACTTTGATCACTTTCCAACTAGCCAGTGCACTGAAATCTCTTTTTTGCTGCACTCCGCCTGGCGGCAATGAAGGTTTCAATGGTATTATTATAACTACAGGAAGACTTTTATCACTAACTGAAATTTTTTGCTAGTTCAAATAACTTAGGTACTTTAATTTCAACGGCAGCTTTGTGTCTGATAACAATATAAATTTTAATCTTTTCCTGACTACAACAAGTAGAATTTGTCTCTTTAATCGTTTCTGAAATTTATCGTTACTAAATATTTTGACCTCTTTTTGAGTAACAAAGTGTGTTTAAATTTTAACTAGAGTTCCGTGATGAATGATAATAAAAGTATCAGTCGTCTTCTTAAAAACTATAAACATATTTTTTTAGCTATTTCAGCGTCTAAAAGAACCCAAAGCCCATCGAAATTTCCCTTCCAACAAGCTATTCTGATAAAGATTTTAACTAATGCCTGATGAAAAGTCCAATTTGATATAGTGTTTTAAATAATGCGAACAAAATTAACTGCGATATTATCACTACACAATTTATCGAAATTGAAGTAGGAACACAAACTTACGGGCATAAAAATAAATACTGAGCTGCATTTTTTATTTTAAGACTCAAAATACTAGAATTGGTTTCTGCTTAGCCCACTTGGAAAATGTAATTTTAATACATTTTAATTTTTTGTTTTTTAAATGCATATTAAACGTTTTTAAACCCTCTATTATTTTTACTAGAGCGCTTTTGATAAATTACCAATTAAGGTTAATAAGCGCTGTAAGTTTGAAACAGAAGTTGATTATCCAAAAAAGAATTAAAATAATGATCTTGCTTGCTTTTAATTCAATTTGTTAACTGTAAAGTCAAAGAAAAAGTTTAAAAATTAGAGATTATTCACAACGAGGCATGTTTGCTGTTAGCGAATTGAGCGACGTGTGGGATTAAATTAGATCTTTAAGTAATGTCTCATTTGGAAATTTTCTATCGTGAGCTCTTTTAAGAAAATTATTATAATTAAAATAATGAGCTGCACTTTTCAGATTTTGTGGCTAAATGAAAGAAATGATGTAAACAAATGTATTTTGATGAGGAAAAATTCTAACACTTTGAGAAAAAAAAAAGATAAATTCATTCAGAGAAAGTACATTTTTTAGTCTGGTTTTATAACCTAAATTATCGTCTGCAATAATTAAGTTGTATTCCTTAAACCATTAAAATATTAGCCTCAAAAATATCATCTTAGAATGGGTGAAAAAAAAACGTTTTTTTATATTTTGTATAACAAATGCAATTTTGTGATGTAAAATCCAAATACTTAAAAAAAATATAGATTTATTAAGAGAAAGAGCATTTTTGAGTCAAATTTTGTAACCTAAATTATCGTCTGAAATAATTAAGTTCCTTGTTTATGAATCATTAGAATATTGTTTGTAAAAGTATCAAAGAAATGATAAAAATAATTGTTTTCCCATTATTTATTTTTGTGAATATGCAAACTATGCGAATTTTATGAAGTGAAATTATACGGAGAAGTTTTTTAAAAATACTGAAGCGCTACAACTAGGTGCTTTTTTGACATCAGATTAGAACCATATTTTAATTTTTCAAAAAGCGATTATCTGTATACTTTGGATCTAAAGACTTAATTCCGTCCGAAAAAGATTTAAATTCTTGAACCATTAATATAGCATGTTAGTATGAAAATCTAATTATTAATTCATAACTTATTTAAGCTGTTCTTTAACTGTTAAGCGTTATGTGAAATAACGTTTTTCAATGAATATTATACTATTTTTATATCTTGTTTTCATCTTTACCCACAGTTCTCTTCGAAGTTTATCATGAAAATGGCCCAAAAAGTCAATATGAAGGAATGCTACAGTTTTACGAAAATTAAAAGCATTTGAATTTTAAATTTTTTTGTATTTGAAATATCTTTTTTTTATGGCGGGCACTTGAGATGTAGACCCATTGGCCTCAAGAATGTAGACCCATTGGCCTCAGAACTGCTACTCTCTTCTGGTTACCCAGTGGACACCTGTGGCGAAGCCACAGCGGTGGAGCAGCGTTGCCCACGTCACACAACCACAAACCCGTTTATAGGGTGGGTCACATTCACACAATCATACACACAAAGGAGAAAGACATAGAACACACAGAGAGAGAAAGAAACATCCATGCCCTGAGCAGGATTCGAACCCGTGACCATTGGCTCCGCAGTCAGGCGCGCTAATCACTCGGCCACCTGGTCGGCGTATTTGAAATATTTCAACGCTATATTGTAACACAAATATACTCAGTGGTAGACGGGTGATGGATTTGAGCCTCCTTGCCGGCGGGATAACCGTTAGAGAGTTTCATGGTTTTCTTTTCCACGTAACGCAAATGTGAGATAGATCCATCAAAAAGTCCTACACGAACGTAAATTTTACCCAATACTTGATCCAGAAGTTCCCTCGTCTTCTAGATTGAGTTCAAAATTACAAGGTTACGAAGTTCAACATTGGTAGGTGCCCAAATGCGGGTCGGCTGTTCAACGACGGATTAAAATGACCCTTTGTCCACTTCCGGTGCTTTAAAACGACATGCACGGTAAAGGAGCTCCCTTATTTATTATTAATTAGGAATTTATAGTAAATTATAACCAATGTTAGCATAAGAAATTTAAAATAAATCATTGTAATTCTTATATATGAGTTATGATATTAAGTTTCAATATAAAAATTTGTGAGTATAATTATTATTCAGTTTTTTTTATTTTTTGTACTAATCATTTACGTGCTATTGTTTCTGTTAAATGAATTATGTTATTAAAATTTAAATTACACCCAAATATTTAAAACAATCAAAATAACTTTTGTTCACGTGATTAAGATTTTATATTTATTTTTATTTGTTTTTGTTTATGTAAATGTCTGACCATGTAAACTACTGAGCGTTAGTTTTTATATGTTTTCGTAATTTCAGCTTCCTCCATGAAAAACTGTTTTCACCTACGTTATTTAACGAGAGAAGTATTGTGTAGCAGAGAAAATTTAGTACAATTTAGTAATTATCTACAGTTCAACGCTTTATTAATTTTTATTTCGTAAGCAGAAATTATTCAGCGCTAACTCAACCGGAGTTTTAATTTTAGTTATTTAATTTTGTTTTTTAAAAAAAAGTCTTTGTTAAACCAGATATATTGCAATAAGCCTCCATTACTTTGCGTTCATTGCGAAAGTGTTAGAATATAAAAAAAATGGCTTGAGCATTATAATAAAAGAGAAAAAGTGTTCAATACAATAAGCCTCCGTTAATATGAGCTCGATGGAAACAGTTTCAATTAAAAAGCAATGAGCAAAGTAAAATAACATAAAAGCAAAAGTGCTCATTATAATAAGCCTCCGTTAATCTGAGCTTAATGTAAGCGGTTTAAAATAAAAAGCATTGAGCAAGTAATATGACTTAAAAGCATGAGCAGTCATTGCAATATAAACCTCCATTGATGTCAGCTCATTGCAAACGCAGGGGTCTGTCCAGACATTTTGTAAAAGGTCCTGTTTTTGTAAAATCGTGAAAAAAAAACTTTTAATAATGTGTGAATATAAAATAAGCGTTAAGTCACATTCTTTCACCCAGGGTTTTCACCCTGCATTTGTGAATTTGTGCAAATAGGGTCCTGTTATTGCAAAAATTGCTAAAAACCTTTTCAAGAAGTCTTTAAATTGTAAATAGATGCAAGATTCTGCTCAACAATTGCTTCTACTAAATTAGAGATGCAACATACAAATATTTGGTATTTAGCCTATACTGCTCAGCACAGAATATTCATTTCGGACAAACAATGGAAATAAAATCACTCACATTTTTAATAATTTCAATTGACACATTTTAAATAACACAGCTTAGTAATGTATCACTTTTAATGTGTTACGCATTAAGTAAACTTAAACAATTCTTAAATTTATAATATTTTATTTAAAAATTTGCCAGAATTGAATTTTTATTTACATAATATTAAATTAATTAATTTCAAGAATAAATATAAACGGATCAATTATTCCTTTACAAAAAAAAATATGATTTAACATCAATAAGAATGCGCACACGATGTTTGTAAAAGTAGAAATATTTTCTTAGAATACGGAATTTAAACTTAGGGAAATTTAGTTTATCTCGAACCGTCTTTCTACCCCCACCCCCCCGGATGGGTTTATTCGATTAACAAGATAATAATGAAGATAAACAAATTTGTGAAGGGTTCGACTAAAAGATAAATTATTTTGTGAAGGATCCGTTTTTATGAATTGTCAAGGGTCCGTCAACGGACCCAAATTTCTTCTAAACAGACCCCTGGCTAGTGACACACAGTATAATTTAGCAATAGATCGTAAATTTTATTTCTATCTTTAAATGTTGAAGAAACAAATTTAATTGCACGTAAACATAAATACTTTGAAGATGAAGATTTAAAATTCATGCACGAGTTTTAAAATTGTGAGAAAAAAAGAATATGGACTGTAATTCTCCTCAAATTTACGAAAAATAAATCATCAATTGTAACTAAAAAAATACAAAAATACATAATTTAAATGTTAACTAATAAGTATTTTAAAGAAAATGTGGATAATGAATAAAATAGTATTAATAATGAATAATAATGATAATATTAATATAATAATACTGTAACTAATATATTATGTTAATTAAGTGAAGATAATAATTGAAATATAGATACTAACCACAATATAACGGTAAACATACTACTAAGTGAAACTCGATGAGACAGCTTCGTTAGATACTCTTTCAGTTCAAATTTGATATTCTTAGGGAAAAATAATAAATTCTTTACGAAAACTTATTTACATTCGTTATTCATATAACATTATGGAGCTAATAAATCTCATACTCCTATATTGTGTTACCAAGCATAGTTTAATTTATGCAATTCTCATCAAATTTTGTTTACATATCAATTTTAAAAAAAACGTAACTTCAAATTATGTTGTGAAAAAAAAATACGAATAATAAAAATTAAGATATAACTTATTCAAGAGTATTTCAAAAAATATATCACAATGAAAACTTTTTGAACACACCCTGAAACAAGGAATGCTGATTTTCGCAAACCATCGTCTTCACCCCCCCCCCTTCCCCATACAAAAATTTTGAAATTCCATACTTTTTTTAAAAAAAAAGTTACAATAGCTTCCCCTTTTTGCAACGCGTCTCGTAGTCGTATCATTGGACGTATATGAGTGAGCGCGAAAATTTTCTGTTTATGTTAAGTATTTTCGATTTGAAATATTTTTAATCCGAAACAATTTTGTAGGCTTAATATTTTCATTATGTTTTTATACTTTTAGAAATTTTCTTATTTTTCTTGTCAGAGATCTGTCAGATACTTTACTTATCAGAAATTTGCTATCTCGTAATCAAAAATAGGAGCTCGATTTATTCACCTGACATACCAGAAGTTTGCTATCTTTTAATCAAAAATAGTGGCCGATTTATTCACCTGACATACCAGAAATTTGCTGTCTTTTAATCAAAAATAGTGGCCGATTTATTCACCTGACATACCAGAAATTTGCTACCTCGTAATCAAAAATAGGGGATCGATTTATGCTCCTGATATACTAGAAATTTTCCTTTCCGTAATCAAAATTAGGGGGTCGACTCATACACCTAACATATCAGAACTTAGTTATCCCGTAATAGAAAATAGGGGTTCGAATTTTACACCTGGCATACTAGAGATTTGCTATCTCGTAATAAAAAACAGGGGTTCGATTTATTCACCTGACTTATCAGAGATTTGCTATCTAAGAAATAAGGATCGATTTAAAAACCGGAATAAATTTATACTTGGAATTCAGTAAACAAAATACCTGGTATAGATCCTTCTAAAAGTTATTTTAGCTCACAAAATAAGTGCTAATAGGCTCATTTTGTTGCAGAAATTTAGCTAAAAAAGTGTCGAGCACATTGCTTGTGAGAATAATAAACAATTGCATTTTCTTTTTTAAATATTACAACAGAAATTAGTACTTCCATAAATGAGAAGCTGAAATAGATGAATTTCTGATAAGAACTATCCTTACTAATGGAACTCAGGATTCAAGTCCAATTGCCGCACTGTGAAAAAGGTCAAAACTACCAGAATATGGAAAACTTAACCGTTTTTCTGGTTCAATAGGAATACCAAAAAGCACGGTAATTTTTACCGAAGTGCTTTTGTAATGATGAATGGCTGCATCTATTTTACTTTTCATTCTTTAACCGTCGTTGAACAGCCGACCCAATTTTGACTACCAATGTTCAACTCTACAGCCATGTAATTTTGAACCCTATCCAGAAAGCAAGGGAACTCCAGGATCAAGCATTGGAGAAAGTTTACCTTCGTGGTGGTCTTTTTGAGGGAACCAACCCGCATTTGCGTTACACGATGATGAAAACCACGAAAACCTCCCACTGTTAGTCTGTCGGCAAGAGGACTCTCATTCATGATTTTCTACCACTAAGGATATTTTACGACAGCACTGTGATCGGTACTAGCCGGGTGTACGGAATTCGCATCGACCAGCCATTGCTGAGATTCGAACCCGGTTCATCTTATTATGGGGGGGGACGCTCTATCCCCTGAGCCACCAAGGCTCGACTTTGTTCGTAGGCTTGTTTTCTTATTTCAAAGCTGGGTAGTCAAGTCGAAGTCAAGCTTTAGTCATGTCGAAATACTGATAGCACAAAACATTAAAATACATCCGGGGAGATGGTGTTACCTCCACATCACAATAGATGCATTTTTGTAAATTTTTTCTCGAATTTAAGCAATCTCTTCTTGGGAAGGGCTTATAATAAATCGTTCTTTGCAATAAGCACACAAGGCTGATAGATATCTATAAAAATAAATGCATTCAAGGAATATTGACGGTTTTTCAGTTATATTTTTGAAGCTGTCACTTCTTTTCACCAAACGCTATTTAAAGCGTAGATAACAGGTTCGAATCAAAGCGTAACCATGTATGCGCAACAGTAAATATGCAAGTTTGGTTCACATACATGTACAGACTCATGTGCTTTATGCAAAGAATACCTTGTATCCGGTCAAATGACAGAATAGGTAGCACAAAAAGGTAAAGAACAACACAAAGATATTGAACTCGCTACCTCTATGCTCTAAAACGTTTTGCGGAAGAACGAAACCGCACAGCAATGGAGTCCCTGATAATGTATGATTGTCTTACTTGAACCTCTAGTGCAGTATTGCAATTCCTCTAATCGATCTGAATCATAGATGCAATGTGTTTGAAACCCGCTATAACACTGGTATATTCTTGCTGGCTTTCATAAAATTATACTGTCTGTTTCTCATAGTGAAAAAAGTTTTAAGCCGGTATTGTTGTTTACAAAGAAACCCATTTATAACTACCCCCATAAAATATGAATAAAACAGTCGCCTTAGTTTGAGATATCGGAGTTTAGTAACCTCAAAACACATTAATTAAACATTTGAAACTATCATTAATGCACCTTTTTCCCCTAGTTATATGGTTCCGCGGTGGACTGATCGTTAAGACACGGTTTCCAGCAGATCACCGAAGTCAAGCATCACTGACTGCGGTCAGTGTGCCGGTGGGTGACCACTTGGATCAGTCTCCGTAGGGGCTGATGGTGTGCGGTATTGGTCCTCGTTAAAGTGTTCTACCGTAAAGTGTTCGACTTCGCGTGCGGGTTGTCGGGCAACCGAAGAGAGAGTGCCATCTCTTCTGCAGAGGATCAAAATTGTTATGGCATGTCTTCGGTTCATCCTCAGGGATGTTTCCCAGACCGTCGCCAATAGCCCATTGTGCAGCTCTAGTGTGACGTAAATTAACAACAGCTACAATCCCTTTGTTATAACTGAGAAATTATATTAAAATAAGAAATAATTAACAGTTATCTAACTTCTATTAACCATTTGAATAAACCGCCATTTTAAATAAACCATACAAGGGTAAACGGATTATTACCATTCCATTTTAAAAGATTATAGACATAGAAGGGTTAAATTTACCAAATAAAAGGTGAAATGACCGACAGTTCAAAAACCATTTTAGAAAATTTATTACGATACTTGCCACCACAATTTTGATCCCCAGCAAAGGGGATGGCTCCCCTGCTTCGGTTGTCCGACGGCCTGCACGTGAAGTCGAGCACTTTACGGTAGAACAGTTTAACGAGAACCAATACCGCGCACCCACAGGGAACCGTGTCTTCATGAGAGTTCCAATGCTGGGCCGGTCAGCATTTGATAATTTTCTCGCTGAGTGAGGAGGTACATTGATTATTTATATTTTAGATTGCTTTGATTTAATAATTTTAATTTAATTGTAATTAAACATACCTTCAAAATAAAATACAGTTACATGTGCGATATTGATGTGATTTTAGGTGTCGTCTCTCTTCTCCCCCGTGGAACAAACCCGAGTGAAATACATCGCATTAAACAAAAAGGAAATAATTTAATTTCCTTGGGCGATCCAGTACCATTTGAGCCGCGGGTTGGAGACCACTACGTTAGAACATGGTATAAAAATCATCTATTTCGTTTAAATTTCCTTTCCAGTTTTGTATTTGTTACTAAATGAGTTGTAATAAGAACTATGAAGTAGAATTTCCGGAAAAGTTACCATGAGGATGATTTAAATACCGTATATTTTGGGTTAATTGTGATTTCTTTCACCAGTGATGTCTTCCTACAAGTATGGTTATTTTGGCAGATATTTTTTTTCTCTGTGCGTATAAAAATCTTCCACTCCTTTTAATCAACTATTCTAATTGCATGCGTATTGCAATATTTTTTTTGTTGTTGCTAATTTACTTCACACTAGAGCTGCACAACGGGCTATTAGCGACGGTCTGGGAAACATTTCTGAGGATGATCCGAAGACATGCCATCGAAATTTTGATCTTCTGCAGAGGGGATGGCACCCCCGCTTCGGTAGCCCGACGACCTGCACGTGAAGTCGAACAATTCACGGTAGAACATGTTTAACGAGGACCGATACCGCACACCCTCGTACCCTACGCAGACTAATCCAAGTTGTCACCCACCCGCACACTGACCGCAGTCAGTGATGCTTGACTTCGGTGATCTGCTGGGAACCGTGTCTTAACGATCAGTTCCCTGCGAGATGCAATATTTTTTTCAATCAATGAAGAGACATAAAGCAGCTACTCTAAGAATTAGCAGTATAAAGTGGAGAGAAATTTTGTCAGTGGCTGCAAAATCAATCGAGGCATCGAGTTCGTTAGGACAGTGCTCCGCAACCTTTTCATCATCGTGAATCGGCGTTTGATAATTTTACCACTGTGATTGAGGATGAGGGATTGATTGCTTATATTTTAGATGGTTTTAATGTAATATTTTTAATTTAATTGTATTTAATCATGCCTTCCTAACAAAATACAGTTACTTGCGTTGTGTGACGGCAGCTCCCAGTTAAACCTATCGTCCATAAAAAGTCTAACAAACCAGTGGGAAATACCCCACAGTCAATAAAATGAAGATATTTAAATGTTCCTTACGTGACCAGTACCAATAAAATTGCATCCACGGAGAGGTACGGGGGTTAGGGACCACTGCATTAGGATATATAAACTGGTTGCCTTACTGGTAAACGTCAGCTACATGAGTCTAACATTTTGTATTCTTTTTCTAGGGGACGTCAGGGAATCCTCAACTGTTCTGAAATCTAATTGAAATATTCTTAGAAATATTTTAAATTTAAAAGAAAATTGTTATCGCTTCTTTATTTATATATTTTTCATTTTAATTCATTATAATTTTATTTATTTCTATCTGCTAATAGAAAAACCACTAAAAGTGACTTCGCAAATTTTAGGTAAGCAATGACTCAGATAGGAAATAATATGACTTAATTTTTATGTTTTGAAAATCTAGAAAGAAAAAACTCTAATACATTGAAATACTACAAAATACAGCAACTTTTTAGTGTATATTTTTTATTATTACTAATGAATCGTTATTTTCGTTAATTATTACTAATGAATCGTTTTATAATGATTCGTTTATCAACCAATGTTCATATAAAATTTAATAATAAATATGTCCAGTAGTTTTAAAGATAATCATCCTTTAAATATGAAAGAATTCTGTTAATTTTGAACAACAGAGTAGTTTAAAACGATATAGCTCTACTTGCATTTAGGAAACTCCAAATTGTGGATTCTGTATTTCCTTTGGCGAAAAAGTTTCGAAAAATACCCTTAGGCATTCTATTTTCCCCTTTTTTTTTTTTTTTACTGTGTACAATCTCTTGGTTACAGACGGTCGCGGCTGCTGTTATTTCGTTACTGAACAAATAGTCTACCGACATTTCGTCTCCGGCAAATCCGATTCTAGAAACGTTTCTTTTTTAACAAACCGATCACTGAAGCAAAAAACAGGCTATAGCAAACTGTATAAATTATTTCTAACTTGCTATTTCATATATAGCAAACATTTGCAAGCTATTTAAGAAAAAAAATCTTTTAAAAATACAATGTATAGTATTTATTCATTATTTTTATTAAGAATATTATCTTTTAAAGCATGAGGAAACACATAACATTTCTACTTCTATAAAACAAGTAGAGTTTTAAGTTGTTTTTTTATCGAATGAAAACAAATATTGCTGGAAATGATTTGAATCCTTGAAAAATATCACATATCCTTACAATTAAAAAGCAATCCAAAAATTAATAAGCTTTAAAAAAGTATAAAAAATTTTTTTCTTTAAATAACTTTCTAAACTTTCGCACGCATGATTTCTCAAAAACTATTTTATTTAAACTATTTAAATTATTATCTACATTTCCCCAAAATGTCTTTCTGAGCTTTAATCCCTATCATAAATTATGCTTGAATGTTTAAATGAAACTTGTATTAAGTATTTTCATAAATTTTAAATATTTTTTTAAAAAAAGTAAAAAAAAATCCTTTTTTTTAAACGTAAAATAATATGATGATAATAGTTGTAAATTTGCACATAATCCAAGATCTTTATGAAAATTGTATATTCTCGACGACTTAACGCATCACATTCTGAGGACTTCTAAATTTGTAAATCTTTTTCTTCGCATGTTTTTTTTTAAAATTATGAGAAATATATTTAATGCAAAATAATTTCTAAGAAGTTAAATTATTGTTTCTTATAATACCTAAATTTATTAGCACAAAACTCAGAATTCCTTTTGTTTCTGCTCAGAAGTTGAAGTTTGAAATAAAATGCTTTGTAATAAAATATTTGATTGAGTGATATTTGATTCTATCAACTTATCTGCTTACTGTATAACTTACAGTTTTAGATATCGAAATATTTTAAACCATTTGACTCTTCATATTATAGTTTTTAATTGATTGATGATTTATTTCATCAACTAATTTGTCGTTTTTTTTACCCATTGACAAAATGGGTCCTGGTTTGGATTTCATGGCCTCCTCATTTTTTAGCTACAATAATCAAGAGTATTAGTAAACAGTGCGCATGCGTTATTATGGGGATAGCTGTATTTTTCACTTTTAATTTTGTTATGCTGTTGGTGAGTTTATTTTTGAGGTATGAGACCAGAGAGAACCCATAAATACTTCCTGAGTAGTGAATAAAAGAGAATTTCATCATTTGAACGATAATTTTGTTTTTATTGTTATATTTTATTTAATTACGAATCAGAAATACTAATCTACAGTTCAAACTGCATCGTTTGCAATACTAATTCAGTTGAATATCACAAATAAAGATGGTCCCGAACTGATTGACACGGTCCCAAAAGTTAGAGTTGAAGCAAGAGAAAAACGATGCCAATGCCTAAACTTACCGAGGCTTGAAAAGCCAAAGAACGTAGACGAGAATACCTTAAGCGTTACACACAAACGAAAAAACGGAAGGATTCCGTTCGCAAACGCAAGCATGAAGCCCGTCCTTCACAAAAGTACCAAAGTGGTTGAGAGAATTGAACTCTAACAAAGAGCGAATGGTGACTCTCCGAACCCCTTTCATGCAAATACGAGAACTGGGTGTTGATCACCAGTTAGGGATAAAAAGATTCATTGTAAACGTACCCAAGAACTTGCTCAAGACCGTAGACTGTCTTCCACGCAATATAAATGATTCATTCACGATTCGTGTAAAATTGAAAAAAAGAAAGCTTAGCCTTCAAATCATATTTCATGTATGAACTCGCGAATTCGAAACGGGTGTATGATGCAGGTTTAACTTTCCACCAAACACCATTGTACCCATTCGAAAATGTTAATATTGATACTTCGATTGGCTATTATTCAATGTCTATTCAGCCATCAAAAGAATTTACGCAGAATGTGCCTGAGCTGCATTTATATACGTCTGCGAAATTGTGTACCAAGCAATTCAGGATTAACAGTTAAAGATGTCTAAGATAAAAAAACAATAAAGTTTCTTTTTTTAAAAAAAAATTAGACAACAACCATTTTGACAATGGGTAACCTGTAATCGCCTTGGGACGATCACAGTTTTCTTCCATTTTGTAGTGAATCGTATTTTTTATATTTCTTTTAAAAAGTTTTTCTACCAAACTATTTATTTAAAATCAAGGTAATTGAATAGAATTTTTTTTTCTTGTCTTAATTAACTGTAAAATTTTCATCCGCAATTCAATGTAATAATTTAAATTAGGTAAATAAATAAACCATTTCTGTTATATTACATTTATTAACATGATGTTAATTTACTTAATTTTAATAATATTTTAAACTTTTGATTTCTTATATTACAATTTGTAAAGTGATTGATAAAAACTAATAAGTTGATTGTTTGATAGCAACAAATTAATTTTTAGGAAGCAAAATATTAATAACATTACGTTACTTAAAACTGACTGAAACGTTGTATCATCAAAGATCTTATTAATGAAACAACTTTTTGTAACTTTAATTTATCACCCTCTGCACATTAGATAGATAATCTATAGAATAAGTGATTTTTACATTTTAGCGGTAACAAATGTAAAAAATATCAGTACTTTTTTATCTTCTTTTTCTTGTTAAATCTAAAGAAGGAAACAATTATGGTCGTTAAATGCAGCAATCAAATCAAAAATTATAGATTCGTAAATTAATTATTTGTTTACAAACTAATTTGTCGATTCAGTGAATAAATTTTTATTTAGAAATTTTTTTTCATATTCGTTGTTTCGTTTTCTTCCTTTCCTTGTTTCATTCACTTATAAGAATCACTTCATTCATTTATTCATTCCTTATTAAGAATCACTTACGAGATGATAGATGATAAACAAAATTGAAAACGGTCATTTTTTAACGGAAAACATTAAATAACTCTACATCTGTCATCTTTATACACGAAGAAATGATTTGGTATACGGAATAAAAACGAATGGTCGTCATATCAGTGAGAAGTAGATATTTTGCTCCCACTAACGCTACTTTAGCTCAATACGCCTGAAAGTTTTCTTATAAATTGCAGTATCCCTAATAGGTGGAAAATAAGGTTAGCGGTACAGTTAATCTAAGACAAACGCTAGGTAAAATTTCTATTATTAAATAATTCTCGCGTAATGTTACATGATGTTTGCTACAGTCAACGTACTCTAACTCTATTATAATGTTATAAAACAATTTTAAGAAATGCCTAAAACTTCGCAACATTTAAACATATTTATTAAAATGCGTCGCTTCCTCGAATTTTTTGGAAAATGTAAAATATAGAAAATATTTTGGACCTATAATTTCTGACTTCAGACATCCACAGCCTCCATTTTCTTAATTCTCCCTTTTAACAATATTTCTTTTAAAAGAAAATTATTTTTGGAGACTTTAAAATTAAAATTCCCTTATCTATAAATGATGACTTAACAATATTGGCATGAAATTATTATTGTTTTGTCTACTCAAGTCAAATAAGTAAGGCAAGGCATGTAGTTTTTCCTAAAGTTTTGGATTAGTAGAATGCCTTGTATTTTAATTGATAATTATAGTTCCATTCTAAATACAAGTAACGTTTAATGACGACAGCGTTTGCATCTACTTTTTATTACAAATATTACGCAACTTTTGAACAAAATCAAATATTTGACAACTAAAATACCTTTTGCATGAAAAGGTTAGCAGCGCTAACAAGAATCGTAAACACGGAGCACGGTAGAAGCTGATAAAACAAAAGAGAAAGTTTAACTCAAATAAGAACCATATAATGATTATCTGCGGTTCCGTATCTGATAAGACTATGCTAAAAATCTGTTTTAATCATCATTTAAAACAAATAAAGGAGAAATAATTGTTTGTAGCCGACAGCAGTCGGTGATGTTTCAATTTTGTTTAACTTCAGTGGCGGATTTTTTTTTTTAAACGGATAAGTTACTGTGAATTTAGAACTGACTTAATTCCAATAATATTAATGCCTTAACAAAGTGTTTCCCGGCTTGAAGGGGCTCTATACCGAGAGAAAAACTCTTCATGACGAATTCTCTTTCACCTACATAAGTTATTTAAAATTTCTAAAATAGGAAAAGTCAATTTCGGATAAACCTAAGATAAAATAAGAAATTTCAAATGTTGTTTTTTTCTTCTTCATCAAAATACAAACAAAGTTATGGCAGGATAACTCAGAATTTCGCAGTGGGGAAATAATCCTGCGATTTTATTTCGATATTTTTAAAACATTTTTTTCGGCATTTGAAACTTAATCGTTTACACTAGGTTTACTAGAGCTCACTTTATTCTAAATTTTAAAGTATCATTGGAGGGAAAACAGAATTTGCCATGAAAAGTTTCTCCTGTGGTGTAGCGTCTTCTTAATATACATAACTAATAATAACAAAACTTTCCTTAATATATATCTTAATAAGCCTTGTCAAAAATATATACACATTAGCGATCGTAAAGAAATATTTAAGTGGAGGGGGGAACTCTATCGAATCACTAGTTGAGGAAAGCAGAACGAGAGAAAACAAAACCTGTTTGACAACAAAATCTAATTAAGGTAAGAGATGTTTCAAACAACGACCCTTCAACGCCCTACTGTCTCCATCAGCAATCAAACAGGTTTTATGTTTTCTGATCCTCCTTCCTCATTTGTAATATTTCAGTAGTGTTTTTTTTTCCGTTCCTTTTTCAAATGTTAATTCCCCCCCCCCTCAGTGGAAGAAACTTTCCAATGGGGTAGGTAGCATGGCAAATTATAATAGCATTAGTAAATAATTATAATCTTAGTTTCTTTTTTATTTTTTTTTAAAAAGCAGCAGAACATAACCGTCGTTGAACAATCGACCCAATTTTTGAGTTCACGACTACTAATGTTTAACTCCGTAGCCTTGTCATTTTGAACCCTGATCCAGAAGACAAGGGAACTCCTGTATCAAGTATTGGGAGAAATTTGCCATCGTGGAGGACTCTTTGATGGAACTAACCCACATTTGCGTTACATGGAGAGGAAAACCTCCCACGATTAGCCTAAAGGCAATGGGCTCTAACCCATGATCCATCTACAGCTGAGAATATTTTACGTCAGCACGGATATTTACGAGTATTTTACGTCCGAGTTTACTCGGGATAATAAATATTTGCAATATATATACATACCCGAGTTAACTCGGGATAATGAGGGAAGCGGTTAAAATGTTGCGGTTGTCTCAAGAATGCATTTCCAAATATATGGAATTTGTGGCGAAACAGTCGACTGAGTGACTTTGCATTTACTATCACGGGTCGTATCACCTTGAATTTACAACCTGCTTCTTTCATAAAACTGTGAATTTATGATGGGAAAAAGGTCATCCTTGTAAGATAAGCTTACGATTTTCTTTTTTTCTCTATTTCTTTTAAACATTAAATTCCATCTTTAATGTCACTACTCAAAATCAAAAGATGTTCTTCCATGAAAAGCAAAAAAAGAAAAAAAAAAAAGGAAAAAAAAGGATAGAACGCTTTCCTCTTAATTATTTGACTCGAATTCGAATTCCAGCAATGGCTGGTCGATAGGATTTTCGCCCAATGGCTTAACCCCGACCACAGTGCCGACATGAAATATATCCTCCATGGTAGACGGATCATGGGTTAGAATCACCTTTCTGTCGGGATAATCGTGGGATGTTTTGTGGTTTTCCTCTTTTTTTCTAACACAAATGTGAGTGATTTCCATTAAAAAGTCAATCCGTATTCTGCTCCCGGCTCACATTAACCACAATGGTAAACGAATCATGAGCTAGAATCTTGTTGGGCTAACCGTACATCCTCAATGGTAGACGGATCATGGGTTAGAATCACCTTTCTGTCGGGATAATCGTGGGATGTTTTGTGGTTTTCCTTTTTTTTTCTAACACAAATATGAGTGATTTCCATCATTAAGTACTACACGAAAGCTTGTTTATCCCGATGCTAGATCCAGAAGTTTCTTTGCTTTCTGGCTTGATATAAATGTACTAGTTAAGTAGTTGAGCATTGATACTCGTTCATTATAGAATGAACCAGCTGTTTCAAAGCCGGTAATTTAAAAAATTGAACAAGTAAAACTGAAGCCATGCTGGCACAGGGATAGAGAGCTAGCCTAACGATGTGACTGAGGTTCGAATTTCAACAGTGGCTGATCAATACGAATTCTGCTCCCGGCTTGTAACAATCTTATTGGTAAACAAATCGTGAGTTAGAATCTTGTTGGGCTAACCGTGAGATAATTTCGTAGTTTTCGTCTCCATGTAACGCAAATGCGGGCTAGTTATATCACAAAGGCTAGTTTGCCCTTATGCAGTAATTTCCTTGTCTTCTGGATTGTCCAGAAGTGGACTGATCGTAAAGACACGTTTCCCAGCAGATCACCGAAGTCAAGCATCACTGACTGCGGTCAGTAAGCGGGTGGGTGACCACTTCGTTCAGCCTCCGTACGGACCGAGGGTGCGCGGTATTGGTTCTCGCTAAACTGTTTTATCCTGAAGTGCTCGACTTGGAGCGCTGGTCGTCGGACTACCAAAGCAGGGAAGCAATCCCCTCAGCAGAGGATTAAAATTGCGATAGCATACCTTCGGATCATCCTCGGGGATGTTTCCCAGATCGTCGCCAATAGAGCATTGTGCAGCTCTAGTATGACATAAATTATGTACCTACCTACCTGTCTTCTGTACTCAGTTTAAACTAAAAGGCTATGGAACTGAACATATTCAATAGCCGTAAACCCAAAATGGGTCTGCTTTTCAGCGCAGGCTGTAAAATAAAATAAAATAAATAAATAGTTCAGTAGCTATCTCGTAACCATGTTAAGGAACTAATTGACAGTAAAAATGAAAACTTTATATACAGTAGTTCTCATTTTTATTTTGCCCCCAGCCTTTCGTCTGCATTTTAAGAGCCCTCGCAAAAAAATTAAAGACAAAAAACGTGTGCATAATCCCTTAAATGCCGCATTGTTCCAGGTCAATAATCAATGTTATTTTTAAGATCGAATATCAGCGCTGTTCCATGTCAATGTTTATTTTCAATGTCATGAGTATGAAAGTTTAATTAACGGGAGGGGGGGGGGAAGCTTTCCCACCCTTGTTCCTTTTTGTTTGTTTTAATTCGAGCAATGTGTATAATTTTAATTTTCTCTTTTTTTTTTATAATTCTTCAGAAAACATCTGCAGTAAATACGTCAAAAAAGAAGAGTTCTAAATGAAAGTAAATTTATAGGCAATTAAAAGAGAGATAATTTAGCTTTCATTTGAGTAGAAGGCAAAGATAAGCTTCCTCTGGCTTCTGTACATTATAATTTATTAATATTCTCGACAACTTCCTTTTACACCAAAAATTGTTTTATTTTTCCCTTCATCTCTTGTGTCCACATCAACACTACGTCCAACATTATTGATTTTGATTGCTCATTTATACATTTCTGGTAAGTGAAACAATCATTATATATACTCAATTGTTTTTATCTCAAAATAGAAACAACGAAAAAAAAATATTATAATACATAATTATAAAATATGTATGCGATTTTCTATGATACGATATTACGATTTTCGGGGGTGATAGAAGCTTTTCATAAAAGTAATATTTTTCTGAAATAGTAAAAGTGAAGTTCCTACATTTCACATCTGATGGGAAAAGACACTATTTTCTCTTTTAAAATTTATTTGAAAAAAGTAGAATTTAAAATTTTTATTTTGATTCATTTTTACTTTCTTTTTTTAGTTTTGCATTTGTTAGTTACAAACAGAGCGTAAGTTTTGGCTACCAATCATCATCCATGCTAAAGTCGAAAACATAATTACAAAAACTTTAAAAAAAACCTTTAGAAATGAACATTATTAAAAATAAAATTTCAAATAAGTAAGTCTGCATGCGTTTCAAGAATTTTAACAGAAAAAAATAACAATAAAGATTACTTATAAAAGAAAGTCGACAAAAGAAACTTAAAAGGCTCTTTTTTTTCTTTATTCCGAATATCCTTTGTATAAAAAGGATTGTTTTTATCTCAAAAAGTTTTAATGAGGAACTTCCAGAAAAAAATGATTCATACAGAATTAATAATTATTTGTAAGTAATTTACATAATAAATTTAATTATTTTTAAAAATATATTCAGCGAAGCATTATATATAAAATAATAATAATAATTTGTAAACGATATATTGAATAACATTCATTCGTCACCAAGCCTAATCTTTTGACGCGGATGAGACACCGGTGTCTCTTTTATATATATTTTTCCGGGGCTCTAATTACTAAAAATATATTTTTGTATTTTTTAATTGTAATCTAATATTTAATGAGAAAAAAAATCTGCTAGATTATCGGAGTTATATTTGTTCTAAAATAAAAAATCCAAAAAAAAAAGGGTAGTTTAATTTTTTTTTTCATTCATATTCAAAAATTGGTTTCGTAAATTATAATTTTTTTGTTGTTGATGAATAACTGTTACTTTTAGATCTAAATAACTGTAAATAAGTGCAGATTAGAAAAATTAATGTTTGGAAGTAAGCAGTGTTTGGAGTTACAGTTCATTTACGTCGCACTAGAGCTGCACAATGAGCTATTGGCGACGATCTGGGAAACATCCCTGAGGATGATCCGAAGACATGCCATCACAATTTTGATCCTCTGCAGAGGGGATAGCACCCCCGCTTCGGTAGCCCAACGACCAGCACGCGAAGTCGACCACTTTACGTTAGAAAAGTTTAACGAGGACCCATACCACCGCACACCCTCGGTCCCTACGCTGACTGATCCAAGTGGTCACCCACCTGCTCACTGACCACAGCCAGTGATGCTTGATTTCGGTGCCATGTTTGGAAGATTTTACCTTTAACGCGGAAAAAGACACCGTATTTCATAAGGATAAATTATTAAAAAATGATACATTTAATATTTTTCACTTGACCTAATTAATACAAAATAATGAAAAAATGTATTAAAAATCTGTGTAATAAAAATTCTGCGTCAAAAGAGTAAATCCTATTTTTGCAATTTCAACGACTTAAATTTCGTTTTTAACTAGATTTTAAAAATATAATATTTGTCATTGAATCTTGATGGTTTATTGCAGCTTCTGATTGAATCAACATGAAATCTGAAGCAGAAATGGTCAGCAACAATGAAATTAAAACAAAGGGTGATGAAAAGAAGGGAGAGAAAAAGTTCTTCGCTATTGACAAGAAAATGTGGCGCTTTAAGCTCCATTTTTTTCTGTTTATAGGAGGTGAGTAATATAATGCAGTTATAATAAAAAAATATTCTACGTGAAAGTAGAAATTCCAATAATAAATACACCTTGAAAAAATAAATGATGCCTGTTTTTTTACTGGTATTGCAGAATAGGTCCAGTTTGACCAAACTTTTGAGACAATCGAGTCTAATACAAGGATACGTTTTATAAGTCAGTAGAAATATTTTCGAAAGCCTATTTTTAATCACAAAATTTTTAGGTGAATGTCTTTTTTTTTTTTTTTTTAATATTTCTAAAGTTAAAAAATAATAAGTTAAAAACTAAATCCATTATTAACTTATGAATAATAATATGCAAGTTAAAAAATAATATAAAATAGTTCTTACATCATTTTCCAAAAAAAAAAAAAAAAAAATCTTGCTTTTCAAAACTCATGTAAACCTTAAATGTAATGTGTTTTCGCTCATGCACTTCTTATATCAAAGTCTATAATTTATGAATTTCTCAATTATTTTGGATTTGTAAGATAAAATTGAGTTTTTTTAAAAAATTTATATAAAAAAATAAATATAGGGATTTGGGGTAGTATAATAATAATTGCAATCAAATCAAGGGACCGTTTTCGATGAAAAGCACCACGATTTTTTCTCCAAAACATATTAAGTACCAATCTGAAAAAGAAAAAAAATGTCAAGGAACTGTTTAATATAAAAATGTATCCTTTGGAAAAATGAGTGGTTCATCATAAAATTGCAATTAATGAAATTCTCAGTTCATTAGCAATTGATGGAAGAAACCTTTGTACAGTATTACAATGATTACAGGTTTATCAAAAATAAATAAATGAACAAAATTAAAAAAAAAAAGAAAGACAAATTGGATTATTTTTTTGTTGTGACTGATGATGAAGTGTTTGTGATATGGCACATATCGTAAAAGCGGGTGGGTTAAACTTTTTTAAAAAACAATTCAGTTTAATCGGTATTGCCTGATTGTTCAATTTGATTTTGTTTAAGTGTCTAATGTAAGCAAAATTAAATGGGTTTGAAGGTGAAGGTCTTACTCTAAATATGCCAATTAATAAGTAGAGATATTTATTAATAAGTACTAATTAATATTTTATTTAAGTTGCGAAATTAGACATAAGGCTGAATAAACATATTTTCTTTCCCGATTTTCAAATTATGAAAAACATGACCTTAACATAACTAAAATTAGCGATATGGGTTAAAATTCACTTTTAAGTGTTTCGAATAATATATTCACGCTTATTAGTGGCTCGGAGGAATGATGTCCATAAGTACGAAGCCCATGTTAGATAAGAAAAAATAAAGTGTTCTCAATATTCCTCCAGGTCTTCTTTTTTAGAGGTTTTTCTTTTCGTTTACTGCTCTTAATATCTAGCCTTAGAATCCTTGTCAAAAAGGAATCTGATCTCAAATTAAAGATTTATATTCTGTGTCTTAAAATGAAAAAGGTTTATTTCGATACCAAAACTGCGTATTTGCTAGTTCATTATAAGAGTATGTGGTCCATAACATTTACTGCTTAACTTTCCTTACAAATATCTGTTTGTCAAAGGAATAATTTGTTTCACTACAATTCATTAATAACCTAACACAAGTTATTACTTTTTAATACAGTATACATTACCATCGATGTATGAAGGGCTTGAGTCACTTTACAGAATGCTTAGGCACTCTAAAGAATGATAAATGTTCGTTTGGCAAAGTATAAAAATTATGACATATGAGAGGCGTGTTGTTTTCGTCAATTTCAACCTTCATCTATGAAAAGGCACCCCAACGTAAAATCGAGTTATCGTGTCTTATATACAAGGGAATTGGAATTGTACTTTTGTAGTGGTAGACACACTACAATACACCCCCACCAGAATTATATCTGTGATAGAATTCGATGAACGGATACCACTAGTTGATTCATTACTGTTTTGTGAGAAGCAAGGAGAGCTGTATTAAGATCACCGTAATTTTTGAGTGCTGACCGTGAGAGCTGTATTAAGTTCACGGTCGTGGTTGCTCCTGTGTTGCCTTTAGCAGTCGAGTGTACTGCAAAGCAACAGCGTGACGAGGGCAATGTCGCTGTCACAAGTGGACAATCCATCGAAGTAGGCGTGTTCAAATCGAAGTGGGAGTTTCTGTCAAGGTAGGCATGTTGACATCACGTCCGGGTCACCAATGGGGGGTGTGCTGTTATCGACAATGTCAACCTTCATCTATGAAAAGGTACTCCAACATAAAGTCGATTTATCATGTCTTATATACTCTTGGGTTGGAATCTTATTTTTTAGTAGTAGACTAACTATTCATACTTTACCTAGTCATTGTATCGAATTCCTGTATGTTTATTTACGAGTAATTGTATAGAAAGTCTAGGAAATGTGTGAAAGATCACATGTTTCATACCGATTTTTCATTTTGATTCAATAGAATATGGTCTACTACGTAAAAACAAAGTTAAACAAGAAATTGTTTTACTTAGTTATAAAAATATATATTTTTTCTTTCCAGGCATTGCTACTGTGTTTCCATACTTACCACATTATGCCAATAAAAATATTGGAATTTCTTTCACAGCCATTGCCATAATATTTATGGTGCAACAGTTTTTATTCATTGTCACAAAGACTATAATAGGTTATCTAGCGGATTATTTCAATCAACTCAAAGCAATGATCTGTATTTTGACTGTTACACAAGGTCTCAGCTTTGCACTCATTTTAATCATACCGAAAATTGAACACACTGTTACTTCCACTGCTAACAACTCATCGTGTTATCTAGAACATTTGGAAAAATTCTTCGATCCAGAATTATCATTTTTAAAAACTGATGATGAAATGATTTCTTTCTGTGGCGAGCTGGACTTGGAACAAAACCCTGTATTGAATTGTGAGCGTGATCTTTGTGACCGTGTGTGTTTATGCACCCAGATAAATGATAGCCGATGCTGTTTTTCTTTAAAAAAAAGAGGGAATTTCAGTCAAGAATATATTAAAAACCACACAACAATGCACTGCTCGTGCCCCGAGGAACCACCGGAAGATGCGACACAAATTAACGAATTTCTATCCTATCAGTTCTGGCTATTCGCTTTCATACACACTCTTGGAATGGTATGCAACAATGCAGTGTTCACACTCTCAGATACAGCCTGCTGTGAAAGTGTGGAGAAAACTGGCACCAACTTCGGACGCCAAAGACTGTGGGGTGCGATCGGATGGGGATTGCTGGCTCCTTTAGGTGGACTTCTGAACGACTGCACGGAGAGCTACATCCCATCGTGGATGTTCATGGAAGTATGTTTGTGTTTTGTGATATGGAACATTTTGAAACTAGAATTAGAAAAACCAACTTTTTCAAAAAATATCATGAAAGATGTCGGAACTGTACTGAAGTCAGGCGAGTTCTTGATTTTTGAAGCAGGCTTGTTGATGAACGGCATCGGAGCAGCTCTGATCTGGAGCTACTTAGTGATGTTCCTCATATCCATCGGTGCCAGCAAACTGTTATGTGGATTGTCTCTCACTGTGCAAAGCTTCCTAGGCACTTTACCATTGATGTACTTTTCTGGAGCAATCATAAAGAAATTGGGACATTTAAACGTTTGTTCTTTAGCTCTGATATTGTACACAGTTCGTTTTCTGTGGTACAGTTACTTGTACAACCCATGGTTGGTTCTGATTGTTGAATTACTCCACGGCTTCACGTATGGATTACTGTATACAAATATTGCATCTTTTGGCAAGGAGAGTGCAAAGCCAGGAACTGAAGCAACTACACAATCACTTCTATTTGGAACGCACGAGGGATTAGGTAAGTAGCTTTTCTTTATCAGTAATTTTTTAAGGTTTTTGATGATGTTTGCTTTCCTTAGGTTAAGTCTTTTAAGTAAGCTAGTGTTAACTTCAAAACGATTTAAATAAGCATATTTTGTACAGGAATATCTTTTTTTTTTTTTTTTAAATGTGGCTAATTTACAAATGTTTCTTTAATTGAATTTTAATGGAATCCAAAAAAAAAAAAAAAATAATGGTTGATTAACATTCTTTATCAATAATGTTTTAAGGTTTTTGATGATGTTTGCCTTCCTTAGGTTAAGTCTTTCAGTAAGCTAGTGTTAATTTCAAAAAATAACGATTTAAATAAGTATATTTTGTACAGGAATATCTTTTTTTAAAAATAAATAGTAGCTAATTTACAAATGTTTCTTCAATTGAATTTTAATGGAATCCAAAAAATTAAATGAAATATTTATCATTGATTAACATTCTTTATCAATAATTTTTCAAGGCTTTTGATGATGTTTGCCTTCCTTAGGTTAAGTCTTTAAGTTAGCTAGTAACTTCGAAAATTTTTTTTTAATAAGTATATTTTGTAGAGTAATATTAAAAAAAGAAAGAAAGAAAGAAAGTGTCTAATTCACAAATGTTTCTTTAATTAAATTTTAATAGAATCCAAAAAAAAAAAAAAAAAAAAAAAAAAAAAAAAAAAAAACAATTTAATAATGTTTTATATGTTATCCTAAGCTAAATATATCATGAGCAAAGTGTGCAGGGAAAAATTAACATTATTTGAGATATAAGAACCTAAAGATTGTCATGTACTATAACAGGGGTGGCGAACTTTTATGTATCAACGTGCCCTTTTTCTAAAAATATTTTTAATGGGGTAATAGACGTTCCATCAAATAATTTCGACTTCATGATTATTGGGAAAATAATACTATATATTGTCAACTCAAAACTCTTCATTTACTACGTAATAAAATTTGCAATGTCCCAGTTTTAAGCGTAATTCAACTTTAAAGTAACATCAGTTTGACTTCTGTTGTTGCAGATCAGATGACAAATAGCTTATATTAGGGTTGTAAGATGTTAGTTTAAGCAGAATGCGTGCTGAACTGGAGTCATCTGCCTAACGGTTTCTTAGCCAGTGTTTAATGTTATTCATCTCTGAAAATAATTACTCGCTCACATAGTTAGATGAAAATATAGTTAAAATAGCACGATTCAGCTTCTTCAAACAGTTAAATGTGTCTGGTAACGAATTCCATGCTTCCAAAAAAAAAAAAAAAATTATTGGCATTCTTACTTATATTGCTTGACAATCTTTCTGTCAGCTGCATTTCAAATTCTTCAATTTACAACCAATCAAATTGAGACAAGCTCAATTTATCAAATGAAGTCACATCAGGATACATAATAAACTTGAGTGTTTCCGATAATTCTTTGAACTGAGAAAATCTCGCTGAAAATTCTTTGATTGAAGAATCAATGACAGAATCAAATCCTTTAGTGACTGTTTCTACGTCTGCTTTCACATGTATATCTAAATCGTTGATACTTTTTTTTCAAGTTTGAAAGTACTTGTAGTTTCTTGTAATAATATCATTCCTGTAAACATGCAGTTTAGCATCAAAAGAGCGAATGAGATCTATCCTGATGATAATCATTTTATTTGTGCATTGAAGCTTCACATTCAATTCATTGAAACGTTGGCATATGTCTGTAAAAAACATCAATTTTAAAAACCACATAACATCCAATAACTGTGGGTATTATTCAATTTTTCCCTCATTTGGCAGAAACAGTCTGATTTCTTCCAAGCAATCAAAAAAATCTTTGAAGATAGATTTTAATTTTAATGTTAATATGCTCCATCAGGGTGCGTAGCCAAATCTTGCAACAAAAAATAATCTCCTTTTAAGTACTTTTCAAGCACTCAAAAAACATTTTAAAGCTCTATATACATTAACAAAATGCAAAATAATTTATAAAGACTTTACATGATCATGATAAATTAACTAGTCTTTGATTAACTCCTTTTTTGATTATATTATCCAATAAAAATGAGCAAGAGATTTTAGAGGGTGGAAAATGAAGCTTGAAATTGAGAATATCATGCAAAATGCAGAAGAGTTGCACGTGAGAGTGCCATAATCTCACAGAACCCAGCTCACTATACGCACATGTGTACTCGCAAGTAATTAATCAAACCTGTAAAATGATTGGCACTTTCATACGCTATGGACCGACGGTAGGCTGAAATAGATGGTGGTTAAATGAATTGCGAAAACGTTGAATAGAACAATGTGAAAAGCACGCTTTTGATAATACAAGGCAAAAATTGACATGGCAGAGAAAAAAATCTCATTTTCACAAAGGAAAAATTAAGCATTTTTTAAAAACAGTCAATGAAAAAAGCACCTTTAAGGGCTTAAAAAAATAAAAATAAGCACCTTTAAGCACTCTTTAAAAACGCTACGCACCATGTTCATTGTGAACCTTGTGATTGGTGGCGTGCTCCAAATATTGTGTCGCGTGCCATTGGTTCGCCATCCCTGTACTATAATATACAGGATCCACATATAGCATACAGGATCCACAAACAAATGTGGTTTTTAGTTATAAAAAATTATATTGATTTTAATATATTGATTTCAAGAACCATTGAGAGTGTACATTAGTATGAATTCATATTAATTTAAAATTGCCCATCATTGATTCTTTTAAAATGACCATGGTTTGTATTCCAATAAAAAGGGAAGAAAAAAGTTACCTTTAAAGATCTTATAGCTATAATACTATCAAATTTTAAGCAGTAGCAAAAATAGTTCATCTGAAGGATGCTAAAAAATTAAAACTTAAAAGTTGCCTTAAGTTTTATGACACTTAGTTTGGTGTGCTTTTCAGGTGGAGGTTTTGGCTGTGTTCTTGGCGGTCTTGGACTAGATCTAGTTGGAGGTCGTCAGACTTTCTTCATTGCCAGTCTCTTCACTGGATGTGGATTTTTACTTCACCAACTGAGCATCCGGTTGGTCCAAAGAAGAAAAGGAAACATAAAAATAACACCAGAGTTTACTCCAACCGTTGAAACTAATCATAAAATATAGCATTTCAATAAAAATTCATTGCTAGAAAATCAATTAAAATTATACGGCTTTTTCTTATTGAATTTCTTCTTTATGAATTTAATCTGAAGGAAAAAAAAAAAAACCAGAATATCAGTTTTGTTACTGAACTCATAGAATTTCATTTGAGAATAAAATAAAACTTGTCAACCAAGAAGCATATTCTTTAAATACTTTTTTAATGAAATCAACTGGTGCATCCAATGAAGTGCATAAGGAGTTTCGATAAAATATTTTACTATTTTAATCACAGAAAAGTAAATGACCCTATTACAAAATTCAATTTCTTTGCAACTTATATCTTACCCTATTATTAAATTAAAAGAAAGTAAATTAAATTAAACCAGAAAGTAAATTATAAAAAACCTCGTTGATTAAATAGCTTTTGAGAAAATATTTTTTCTTTGTCAAAATCACAAAACTAATTTTTTGACATTATTAAATGTTTAATATCAATCAAACTTAATATAAAAGATTAATAAAACATTTTCATCAAAAAAAATTAATAATCTAAGCCACATCAATGAAAAAGCATATTTCTTTCTCTTCTAAAGGAAACAAAACATAAACACTTTAAGATCAACATCATAAAGTCCTTTTAGGCTTTGCTCGCTGCAAAGTTCTTTTCCATGCCTGTTTCTTCACAGGGAATTGCTTTCTGTGACTTTCTACTTCCTCCCAGATTTCCTTCTGGTCCTCCTCTGGTATGCAACGTCTGTACTCTTTCATAAGGTCATAAGCCTCAAAAGGTTGCTCGAGAGTTCGAGCATGAGCAATTGCTTTCTGGCTGACATGCTCTTTGACATTTTCGATGCCTTTCATGTTTTTTATTTCCCACCTGTGACACCAAGGGGGTGGTTTCAGCCTCACCTGAAAAAAGAACCAAGAAATGGAATATGATAAGACATTGTCCTTCCAAGAGCCCATTTAAATATAACCTATTCATATTTTGGCAATTTCAATTTCAGACTTCATCCAAAAATAAGCAAATCACAAACCCACTCCCTGCTTATATAAGTAAGAAGTACCCCATCTTGTTTCATTTTTTTTCTTTACTGTTGCAGGGGTGACTGTTAGCCCAACTCAAAAATCCCGAAAATTTCATGAGTTTAATAATTATTGACGCATTTGAAAAAAATTTCTTATAAATTTAATTTTTAATTAAAGGTCTTTATAAATTTAAATCATTGATATTTTCAAAACGTGAAATTCTAAATAAATTAAATGCAGCATAATTTAAATGAATAATTATGTAATAAGTTTACTTTTTATCTCTAATCACATCTATTGTTATGCCAGAAAAATATATTTACAAATGAAAGATGCCGAGGATGAATTCTAGTTCTAATATTTTTAAATGAAATATACAAGAATTTTTACAGATAAATGATTTCTTAAAATTTCTGGACCTTGGATTTCCAGAAACTTCCGTATCGCTTTTTCCGGAGCACAATCCTGATTTTAAAACATTTTTAAGCAAAAGCATCAGCTATACCCCTCTTGTCTGCAAAAAATATTAAAATCTCTAAGAGTTTTAAATGGCCGCTAAGCTAAGACTAAGCAAGTAGTATTTATTACTCAGCCGCCCCCTTATTTTAGACAAAGGAAAAAGTAGATCTTTTTTGTCAACCACATTATCATTTCTGCAATTTAAGTAAAGAACATTTCCTATATTCAGGGGTGATAGTGACATAAAATGAAAAGCTCTAAAAATTTTATGAGCAAAAAATTGATATCAATCTATATACCATACATGTTTCGTATTTAACATAATTTTTTTAAAATAAGATTTATAAATAAATTATCTACCAGTGATGAATATCACACCTTTATAGTAACTAAAGACTTACTCATACAAGAACCACGATTTTGGATTTTTATAACTGCGTGAATATGAATCGCAATGTTAGATTTTAAAAATTGCGTGAATTTAAATCACAATATTGAATTGTAAAATCGAGTGAATATGAATATGACGTAAAATTTTTTTATGCCATGTGGATACAAATCGCAACGTGAACTTAAATTAAGTAAATACAAAAATCCATATTACATATTCAAACCGCTTGAATAGGAATCGTGATACTTAATGATTCTGGAGCAGTTTCAAATATTGAAAATGGCAAAAATATATGAAACCAAAGGAATCAATTGCGCATTTCGCCAATTTGCAGAGGAATCACATGCATGTAAGCGTCTCATTAGTGGGAATCAGCGAAACTTTCAAAGTTTGAAATTTAGATTGAGGAATTCCAGGAAAATTTTGGTGAATTAAAAGTTTTTGATTGCCGAAAATTTGAGAACCAACGGTCTTAAAAAATGCGGAATTCCGTGATGTTTCCAGAAATATCATATTCCCTGCTCCTAATTTTTAGACCCAGAAGGATAATACGAAAAATCTGGAACTCCAGGATACCCCAGGAATATAATCAATCATTCCTGTACATTCTTTACTTAAAAGATTATTATTTGATTATGAATCCCTATCTTTTTTTAAAATAATTTTTTGCCAGATATACCCATGAAGTCAGATCAGAATTCAGGTATAATTGCTATGGGTTTTTATGTGATTCTTTAAATTTCTATTTTTTTAACACAATATTATTTCAAAACTCAGAATCAGAAATTTGGTTAAAAACAACAGTGCAAAGATGAGGAAAAACAGATTTTCTCCAAAGATTGTTGAAAACTCGGACAAGAACACATAAAAAATTGTTCAAGGTCAATTCTCAGATTGATTTTTTTCATAAGTATTAAAATATAAAAGCATGTGAGATTGTAATGAAAAAGCTATAAATATGGTCGCTACCCTAAATTTATTAGTCACAAATGGCAAATTGTATTTTACAAGGCTTTTATATTATATCTACATAAATATATAATTAAATTAAAAAAAAAGAGAGTTTAAAAACAAACAATAACTATGCACCACCCTTTACCATAATAAATCTTCTTTTAACCTACTTCAAACTAATCTATTTTTTTAAAAAAAATGTTATGGAAATTATCTCTAAAGCAATATTTACATCTAGAACCTTTCTAATAATCTGATTACAAAGAGAAAAAAACTAATTTTTTTTTTCCCCCTTCTTAAGATTCTTTCTTTGTGAAATTTTTCCGACAGAAAAAATAAAATTAATGTAATAAAATTAATTTTATTTCATTTTTTAAACTATTTAAAGTCATTCTTTAATGAATCAATACATAAAAATTTATTGTAAGAATTCACATTACTAGAAGTGAAGTTACTTAAATATTTTTTTCAAATATAGTATGTTTATTTCACATAAATTGCAAAATTATTAATAATTGTACATTAAAATTGCAAATCAGCATAGAGCAGATGGAAAAAAAAATTCAAGTCATGAAGTAAATGAAAAAATAAAAAGCTGCAAAAGAAAGGGCCAAGCAATGAGAATGAAACATATAAAATAAATAGCATAATCAGCATCCATCATTTAAAAGAATGATAATAAATTAAATGAATGAGAATAAAAATCAATCAGAAATTCTGTCAATTTGAAATAACAACTAATGAACAAACAAAAAAATCTCTTTTTCTCAAGAAATAACAGTAAAAGCTATAAAAATAACTAAAAACTACTAAAGTTTTTAAAAGTCACTAATACAGGAAACAGTAAAATTATGAAGATAACATTAATTGTACCCTTTAGTGAACTTATTTTAGTACAATCAAATATTTTTCAAAAAGTTGCTGAATAGTTTCATATATAACTATATGAAATTATTCCACTATAATATTAGAAATTATTCGACTATTTTAATATTTTTTTCAGTAACTGAATTTAAATAAAACCCCAAAAGTACATCTAATTAGTAATGACTGAATGCTCATTGTGATTATCAATAAACAGACTCGACATAAAAAATTTTCAAATTTATTAAATATGAAATTCCTAATTTTCAACAATCAAAATTAAACTTATTTTGCAAATCATAATTTCATTTACAAACAGCCTATTAATTAAACACTTCAAAAAATAACAATTAATAAAAGAAATTTTGTGAATAACAAAATAGCATACTAAGCGTCTAAGTAAAAATTATACTAAGCGACTAAGTAAAATAAAAAAAAAACATTTTCAGTCTTTAATTTAGAAACTTAGGTACCATTCTATTTCGAAGGACATAAAAATAATTTACTAAATTACCTATATTAGACAACAACTATCCCCAGTTACAGAAGCAATATTGTCATCAAAAATAGTTTGGAGAAATTTTCATATTTTTTACCCAAAGTGGAATATTATCCCTACTTCATTTTTATAATTAGTGGTATTAATTACCATCACAGAGTAGAAAAAAATCAATTACTATTTTGCAAATATGAAAATTTCTGAGTCATATTGGGAAAAAAAAGTATTTTTACACACCTTTAAGGGATTGACACGAATGGGATCACCCGGAACAATAAACTCCGGTTCCATGTTGAAAGGGAAGGTGCTAAACTCTGGTGGTGCATCTCGAAGGTAGTAAAGCTCATCATCAAGTCTCTTCTCCAATCTCAACACTTCTATGGATAGCAGTGAAGGATTGTACATATCATACAAAATCTCAACACCTGAAAGATAAGTCTAATATTAATTAATGCTGCAAAAAAATAACTTTATATTATAATAATTCACAACAAAAATTTTTTGCCAATGTAACCAGTTTCAACATTATTAAAAAATCAAAACTTTTCAATATATTTTTTTGCCTGTCCAGATTCTAATAGTACTTCTTAAGTATTTGTATTCTTACTTCTATTATTAGTACTTTGTATGTATTAGTATTTCTTAATTTTGCCCTGAAGGAAAAATTAAGAAATTTAGGACAGGGGCCAGTTGTAGAATTTTTTAACAGTAGCCACTTTCTAAAACATATGGCCAGTTTTTACAGGGTGCATAGCCAGATTTTTCAACAAAAAATAAGCACCTTTTAAGCACTCAAAAAATATTTTTACTCGCTTTCCAAAAAAAAAAAATCATAATTAGGATCTGTGCAGTAATAATTTTTTTATTATTATTGTTTAAACTTCTTAATTTATAAAGATAAAATCAATAAAATTCAAAAACATTTTCGAAAACTTTACATAATCATGATAAAATAACTAGCTTGTGTTAAATATTGCAGAGAAAAGTGCGAAAATTATGAATATTTTGAAATTTAGAACGGCAATACATACGGCAAAGAAAAAATTCGATTTTTAAAAGATAGAAAATTAAGCAATTTGTACAAACCCCAAATAAAAATAGCACCTTTAAAGGCTTTTAAAAACGCAAATAAAAAATAAGCACCTTTAAGCACTTTTTAAAAATGCTACACACTGTTTTAAAATTTGTTTTCTTAGAATTAAAAAAAACATTTGATATTAATAATGTAAGGCATTTCTTTTGAATCTCACAATATGGTAAACATCATCACAAGGTTCATCTCTAAATTGAAGAAACTTTTAAGAATAAAGAAATTTTCTGATTATAAATAATCATTATCTTGTATTTATTAAAAAAATAATTATATAATGCATGTAGGGTACATTCAGAATCAAAAAAGTGCCATCGGCAAATCGCTAATGTTTAGTTCCCTGAGGGTGATGTCCCACAGTAGTATTGCTAAAAATAGTGCCACATTCAAATAAAGCCTAAAACAATTTCAAAGTTGTAAATCATTATTTTTTAATTTAGCCACCAAGTGGTAATAGGAGTGAAAATAAATGCATGTTAAATGAATAAATTAATGTTTATTAAATATGATCATTTTAGTTTTATTACTTTTATACTTATTAATTAGATTTGCTTAGTAATGCAAAAAAATAAGTGTGAGTAAAAATGATATGTAATTCATACATAATATCATAAAGCAATGGGATAACCATATCATAGGTATCATGTCAAAAGAGAACAAATCAATTGTGTAAAACTCTAGATACCATAACTAAAATTAAGAACTTTTAGTGGTTGAGTTTCTGACCTATAGGATTTGATCACTCTTGGTCCAAGTTAACATGGATATGATTAGCTACATGTATTGGCTCGACCATATTTTGCCCATAACGGTAACAGGCATTTAAATGATTTGGGTACACGACTTCAGTTTTTTCTAATTTTGATTTGGTTACTTTTAGTAATATACCCACATTATAACTTTTTCTATAATGCTTCAGAAGGCGATCAACAGAAAAGAACAGTTCAATATTTTGAAGAATGTTAATCAGGGTGCATAGCAAAATTTCTCAACAAAAAATAAGCACCTTTAAAGTATTCAAAAAATATTTTAAGCACTATATACATTATCAAAATGTAAAATAATTTTCAAAGACAATGCATGATCATGATAAAATAACTAGTTTCTAACAAAGAACTCTTTTCTTGATTATATTAGTCATTATAAAAAGATCAAGAGATTTTTCGGTTCAATATCAGAGGGTGGAAAATGAAGCCTGACAACAATCTCACTGAACCCAGCTCTGTAGACGCACATGTGAACTCTCAAGTATTTCATCAAACATGTAAAATGATTGGCACTTTCGCATGCTATGGACTGACGGTGTGCCGAAATGGATTGTGGTTGAATGAATTGTGAAAACATTGTGAAAGACAAGCTTTTGCATAATATGTGGCAAAAATCGACAAGGTAAAGAAAAAATCTCACTAACAAAAAGGGAAAATTAAGCACTTTTTGAAAACACCTAATGAAAAAAGCACCTTTAAAGGCTGTTAAAAAATTAAAATAAGCCCCTTTAAGCACTTTTTAAAAAACACCATGCACCATGTTAATTCTCTGCAAGAGCTCTAGCACCAGGATGACAATGTATATGATATTGTATAATTATTAACAAGTTTCATTTAACACACTGATACAATTACGATGCATGCCATAAAACAATGAAGTTGAATTAATAACATATTATATATTACTTTTTACAATATCAGAAGGACAATTTTAGTAAAAAACATCTTCAATATGATTTAAATAGTAAAATGCCAATTTCAATAATTAAGGAATGACAAAACTAAAAGTTTAATTGCTTGCCTTTTACGTAAATAAAATTTATATGTAATGCATTGATAGATAAAGAAAAAAAAAAAACTTATATTTTAAACAAAAAGCTTTCACAAAAAATTTTGGAAGAAATTTTTTTTATGAAAACAAAATATGTTACTTAGTTTGTCTACCTATTTAAGTCTATATAATTTAAGAAGGTTCTATTCACTCTGAATAGTGAACAATAGGAAGTACTAGGTGACTCAACATTGCAATAAGAAAGGAAAAAATTACAAGTAAAAACATAGCACATACCTGCCAACATTAGAAAAATAAAATAACGGAGATTTTACTAGCGATATTTTTTAGGCTAAGAGCAAAGTTTTGATACATCATGCATGTCAAAAAGAGAAATTCAAAATTGGAAATAATATAAGCACTTATATTTAGTGAAGTAAAAAATATGTATATAGATCATAACCTAAAAAAATTTTTTTTAAACCATTATATATAATTACTTAAACTATTAACACTTAACGTACTGCAGTACTGGCAATAGCACTATCTGTTGAGGAATAAGAGACAGATTTTTGTCCTCAGCGGATATTTAATTGTTAATTTTTCATTTTTAAAAAATTTCTTCAACAAATACGGAGAAATTTGAGAATAAACAGGAGATAGATGTAAAATACAGGAGTCTTTGTTAAAAAACAGGAGACTTGGCAGGTATGTAGCAGTCCTCTTAAAAAAAGAATTCATACCCTGATGATCAACGACGTTTCTTAAGACAAAAGTAGCCCTGAGTCCAACGTAGCTTCGTGCAATACAGATTCCCACAAATCTATTCTGCTTACCAGGATCATACTTATCAGAAGCTGTTACAGCCAGAATAGATCCTGCAACACACACTATCAAATACAGGATACAAGTACTAATGCATTTAAATAGATTATCACTTAGATGCTCATTGTTATGTCATAAATATGTTAATAAAGCCAATGTATTAAAAGAACTATAGAGATCCCTCTTCATATCACTTATTTTTAGAGAGACAGAAAAAAATGTGATACATCCCAATGAGTGATATAATGAATGTTCATATAAAATAAGTGGAATTTTCATGTTGAGTAAATATATATATTAAAACTACTTCATCAATTAAAATAATAATACACAATTATCAGTTATTTCTACTTTCTTTAATTATAATCACAAGAAAAGCAGCAGCAAACATCAGACTTGTCAGATGAAAAGGAAAACTTATCAGATGAAAAGTGATAATTTGGAAAATTGCCATGTATATTAAAAAGCATCAGCTTATAGATCTATTAATAAAATAGTAAGTTCCACCTCTGAAACAAATTGAATAGCTTTTAATTGGTTGTCTTTTAATTTTTGTTGTCTTTAATTATTCTTGATTGAAATAAAAATGTGTTTCATTTTGCTTACAATGCAAATTATCTCTTTTTTAAAAAAAATTTTTTTTTTTAGAAATTTAATTAATATTAAATTTTTTTTCCATTATATTTGGTATTTCAAAAGTTTTTGGATGCGCAAAGTATTAAGAAATCTCGAAATTATGATTATTTATATTATCATAGGCATTTTTCATGTATTTGGCTAATTGACAAAAAAGTTAAAAATAAAATCATAAAAATTATAATTTTTATCACTCATGAATCTTGAGCAAATAATCAATTAATTATCTTAAAATATCTAAAAAGAGTGTAAACTTTTAAACAAAATAAAGTTTTAAAATTATGTTGAATGTTAAAGTCAACTGAATGTTAAAGTCAACTAACTCTCATTTAATTCAGAGTTTATAGATATAAGCGGGGGAAAAAAATTTCTTAAAAATCCTTGATAAAATATTTTAATTCACAATAATTTCAAGTTTCTAATGTCAGTTCTTTTTGGCACATCTAAAAAAAAATATCTACATACATTTTGAATGTTACACTTAGGTGGTTGTAACTGCTTTAAAATAGTAATAGAAATATGAAAAAAGCAAAACATTGGCACAATCTTGTATTTTATAATCCAATTTCTAATAATAAAAATCTTATTTAACCACTTGAAAACTTCTTAAAACAAGTTTAATAACATGTAAAAGTTAATGTATTTAAAGAAATATTCTTGGAGTTGGAAAAGTTCTGGTTTAAGTTGCATTTTGAGGAAGTTAATCTCTGAATATGTCAATTTCAAAATGCATAGTAATATTTTTTTTAAAGCACTTCTAATATTTTACTTACCAACATAGAATTCTGGGATATTTATAACACTGCGTCTTTTTAACATATCTTCTCGTTCAAGTTTTTCTCTAATTTTGTTTCGAAATTCATACCTAGGATCTGGCAAAAATTCTGGATAAATAAACCTAAAATTATATTTTTAGCATCAGGCAAAAAGGAGTATTGTCAAACTAAAAACATGAAATAGTTTAACTGTGTAGAATAAAAAATAAAACCTGTGCTCAGCTAAAGTATTGTCAATTTTTTCAGTTTTAACTTCTTTCTTCTTATAGGTAGAAGGTTGTTGATCTGTAGAAAAATATCTCCCTATAAATTGAATAATTTATTATTAATTATTATTGACAAAATATTATCCTTTATTAAACAAATCTGTTTTTGACTATACAAAATGAACCATACAAAGTTTTACCCTTCCCAAATGAAAAATCTTTCTGCAAAAACTCTAACGTTTTGCGACAATGTCGCCGTGTTGCCTCAATTCTGCTACGGGGAACTCACATCATGTCAGAAACACCAAATAAGTGGTGCAGTTAATTTTAACAAAAATTGTCAAAAAATAGAATGGGGCAGATGAACCATACTAAAGGGAGGGAGAAAAAAAGAAAAATCAATTCTATTTTATAAGATTTCAATGCTATTGAGTTTGATATTAACGAGTATTTATGAAAAAAAAGTTAGGGAATTCTTTTTTAAAAGTAGTTCTTAATTTATTTATATTAAAATACATAAAAATGAAAACTGTTGAGTTAGATACTTTTTGATAGATTAATAATTATTACATTTATTCATTATAATAATAGATTTTATAGATATGCAGAAGAGCTGAACTTCCTATGCCGGTTGTCTAGATTTCCGTATTGTGATCAGCGGCAGAACAATCTCAAAGTCGCAAAAAACGGAGAAAAATATCATTAAAGAAGGGGGCAAACTCGAAGCCACCTCCCCAACCAAATAAATTATAGCAAGTTAATGAACTAATCCCCAACGTTGTGATCAACAAAATCAAAAGTAAATTATAAAACACAAAACTCATTACTAGTACAGGTGACTGAAGACAACTGCTTCACATTTCGGGAACAAAATGATTTAAGTAACACAGTTAAGGACATGATACTTAGACTTAGTTAAACTCAAAATAAAATTTTCATTGTTTTCCGTGATAACCTCTCGCAGCTTGTTGGGTGTGCATTGTTTTTCTAACTTTTGAGCTTCAGTTAAAGGCGCTTTTAGCTTTCATGTAAGCCAAAATTGACAGATATGCAGCTTACTCAGCACAGAAAAAAGTAGTCAAATACTTCCTGTTTAATAAATAAATATATCTCAGTCAAAAGAAAAAAATAAAATTATATTTGTTGAAGTTTTCTATGTAAAAATTAGTGTATTACATTTATTTTTCTTCTACGTACTTCTTTATTGATACCGACTTTATTTACTCAAATTAATAAATTTTTTTCCAGTTAACAGCTTCTGTAAAAAGTTTTCGATCAAAGGTCAATATAATTATATATTTTAATGTGTCTATATTATTTATATCACAGACAGTGACGCCGTTATGCTACTAAAGGATCAAAATATTACGGATGATCATAGTTTATCTAATGAGGAAGCAATTGTGAAGCTAAAAACTGCTATTAAAGAAGAACTGGAAAAAGACAAGGTAAAATAATAAACTACACACTGATTCAAGTATACCATATTTAAAAGTAAATTTCCTAATAATGTTTTGTATAAAATTTTGCCTCGCTGCTCGAACCTTTCTTATTTCGGAAATTTTCTTATAATTCTTACAAAAGACAGGGTAAATGACTTAAAAGTGAGATTTCCTAATAATATGTAGATTCAGATATGTAGATAAAATATTTATGACTGGTTTGTTGTGGCTCTGTTGTGACATAAAGCAAAGTTTTCTTGCTAATAATAAGCTATTTTCATAGCTGTTGTAATTTTGCATCAATGGTTTTTGACTATATCAAATATAGCTATCGTTCTGTACACCAACTCTGAAAATGAGCCAAAGAGCCTGAAGAAAAACCTTAGTTTCTTGAAAATTGAAATTGTTTGTGTTTTAAATATTTAAATAGTTACTCTAATAGTGCTTTATTCGTTCTCATAAAATTGTGAGAGATTGAGAAATTTTCATTGATTTCCATAATTTTCATCCACATTAAAAAAATTAGCCAAAGTGGCAAGTTTTAGAAAAGTTAATAATTTTTAAAATATCAGAGTTGCCAGTCCATAATAAAACCAATATTATTTATGAAATTATAATATATTCCATACCATTCTGGTATATTTCATAGCTGTATGTGTATATATTTCTTTAAGATAGCTTTAGGTGCTTTGCTTTAAGTTTTCACTTCCTTGGCAAAAAAGTTTTTACTTTTTTAGAAAAAAACGCTTTTAAAGTATGTCTGTTATCATGCTTAAAAAGTTTATGCCAAATTAATATTATACCAAAGAAGTACCTACATTAAGTTCAGGAGTCTGTCCAGGCCAAATTTACTACCGTTTAGCGGTACCTTCACAAATTCAACTTTTACTTAAAATTTCATTTTTGTATCCCGTAGGAAATGATAAATCCATATTTTTGTGTTGATTTTTTAATATAATTTTTAAATTTCTCAAATTATGTCAAAATTTTCACAAAATAGAAGATACCTCTCAGAAAAACCTAGACAGACCCCTGAAGTTATAAAGTTAAAAGTTCATCTTTGTGTAATTAAATGTTAAGGTGCATTTTATTCGTATTATTCCTTAACCTTCCGTTAGTCGCGTGCTCCTCACGGGTGCATCCCTACTGCACTTCCACCTCCTTTGCCGTCAATAGATTTTTCCGGGGGTCGAGCCTAATGTTATGTTCCTAACTTTGGATTACTCAAATGTCCGTGTAAAAAAGACCTTAGAACATGTCGATGGAGAGTTGGAACCGCTCAAATCACCCCTCTGGTGCAGCGCAACCATTGACGCAATATAATATTTTTATGAATTAAATATATATATTTTATCTCATTTTCTGTCCTTCTCAACGTAGCAGGTATAAATGGTCAAGTTATGTACACAGAAAATGGTTACGGAGTAAAAAACGGCAGAACCTTCTTGCGTCAATTGGTTGAACATCTTGTGATGGAGGAAGTGATCCGACGCGGGAGTAAGAAAAATTTATCTTCGGTACTTCGCTAAATAAGTTTTTTGATATTTATCTCTCTAAAGAGTCTTAAATTGGTAACATTTAACTATTTAAACTAGATTAAATTTCAATTGGCTTTCAAAAAATCAGAAACACCTCATAGGTGCAGCGCGATTAACCATGTCGGAAACAAGTGAGCGACTAACGGAAGGTTAAATGGTATTTTAAAACAAAGCTAAAAAGTGGAAGAAGTCAAATGTAATGTTGACGCAAAAATTTAACATGCGTGCTTCCGCAAGCTTATTAGTTTAACATATAATACCTTACTCATAATTAGGACTGGGTGATAAATCGATGCATCTGAAAATATCGATTTTATGCAATCATCGCCGCTCCAATGTTTGTATTGTCAAATTTTCAAAGCATCGGAAATTGTGATTTACTGAGCTGGGTACGATATTCCCCGACGTATTGTTGACATGGATGTATACACACGGGGTGTTGAGCATTGTTCCCAATAATACATCGATGTCTGCAAGAGTATTTTCCTCCGTAAGTGTGCAGTGATAGCTGTGGCAATGATCGTTATCTTTCCCCTTCTTTCTTACATGGTGACTCATCATTTTGCTGATATGATGAATCCGAATAAGAAGTGAAGTGTTGTCGAATCTCTTAGTTATGGAAGGGTTTTCTTTTAATTGCGTGTGTGCAAATACTGTTGATTTTTTTTTAACAATCAATCCAGTCGTTTAATGTTTTTTAGCTGCTATTTTGCAGACATCTACATCTTTAAATATTAAAAGTGCAACGTCTATTTAAAAACTTATGAATTTACTAAATATAAAACATTAGTATACTGAAACATCACGATGCGTCGTCAAAATATCGCAAGGTTAGCCAGACTATACATCGCGATGCCAAAATCTTAACATCGTGCAGTCCTACTCATAATCACTTACAATGATCAAACTTAATTGTGCTTGTCAGTGTATTGTCATTTCGACCTAATTAAGACCTGAATGAACGTATGATTTATGTCAGTTTCAGAATGACTCTGAACGAAAGATTCCTGAATGGGTTAAAGATGCCTTTCATCATAAAAGCAGTCATTCTACATTTATTTGGACTAGTGCTGCTGTCCTGTGTTTTGATATATTCTTACTCACCATTTATCAAATTTATGAAGATCAAAAGTATGTATATTTTTCCACATTCACTTTCAAAATAAATAAAACTGCATAATAGAGTGGTAATTGTGTTGCAGAGTGAAAAACCCTGAAAATTTTATGTGCAAAAAATCAATATCAATTTATTTATAATACATGTTTTATACTTAACAAAAATTTTTTTTCAATAAGATTTATAATTAAGTTAACTACTAATGATGAATATTGCATCTTTATAGTAACTAATCTTAGTTCTTACAGGAATCGCGATGTCGGATTTTCAAAATTGCCTAACTGTATTATTTTAAAATTGCATGAAAACGAATCGCGATGTACGATTTTTAAACCACATGAAGACTAATCGCAATGTGTAGCTTTTAAATGAGGTAAATGGGAAACTCTATGTTTGATATTCAAACTGTGTGAATATGAATCACGGTATTAGTGGATTCCGGAGCAGTTTTAAATATTCAAACTTCCGAAAATCCGCCAAACCCAAAGAATCAATTGGTGGATTTCTGCCCATTGGAAGAAGAATCACGTGTATGTAATTGTCTCTTTATCGTAAATTATTTTATTTTTCAAAATTTGGATTTTAAATTGATTAATTCCAGGAATATTTCCTTGGATTATAAGTTTTTGATTTGAGAAAGTCGGAGAACCAACGGTCTTGAGAAACGCAGAATTCCGCAATATTCCCAGAAAAATCACATGCCCTGCTCTTAATTTTTTCACCCGGAAGGATAATACGAAAAGCCCAGAATTCCGGGATACCCCCGGAATACAATTACTCCTGATAATAAAAAGTCTTTGCTTCACTACACTCTTCAGAAAGTTTATTTAAGAGGTCCCTATAAAGTGGGAGAAATATTTCTTGGAAAATTCCCCTAAATCTCCTCTAATTGGTAATTAAAAATTTAAAGTATAGGAAAGAGTGAGCTGAGGTGAATCAAGAGTAAATCATGATTTATACAACTATCAAATGCTGAAAAAATATTTTCAAATTAAATAAATACAAATTATTGCAGGATAACTTCCCCGCTGCATTATCTTAAATTATCCTGCCATATTTTTTTTGTATTTTCAAATTATTTTTGCGGCATTTGTTACTTCATGGTTTATGCTAAGTTTACCTGAACTCTCTACTTTAAATGTTCAATCACTTATCCCAGTAAAAGTGAGTTTGATATTTAACTTCTCTCCTACGATGTAGTGCCTTCTTAAGTTAATAGGGGTTTCATGAGGCTGGTTCTTCTCTTTTCAGTATTTGCATCAGACATTGTTTCTAGCATCATTTTATTTCCTTATCTTGGGACTTATTATCATATATTTTCTTACCATAATCAGTATTTTCTAAACTATTATCATAGCAGCATCTTGTTCTGCTGTTATTAATCTATACATTTAATAATCTGTATTGTAAGTATTGTAAAATGTCTTTCGCTGAAATTTTTTGTGTAAATACCAACAAAGGCTATTTTAACATAAATTTTTTATGAGTAAAACTGCAGTAGTTATTGTTCATCTGTATAAAGATATTTATCTTAATGCATATCAGCTTTTTTAATTTTTAAAGCAAAAAATTATTTTTAAATTATTTAATAACTTTATTAAATAATATATGTGCGCAGATCAAATTGTTTTACTTGAATTTGACTTCACATACATTTTGAAAAGTAGTTGATTGCTCTTCATGCCATTTTATTCATCTTAGTATGAATGAAATGGTTGTATAAAATTTTAAGACTAATAAAACCTCATTACCCTAAGTACTAGTAAGGGAACACACACACAACGAGAACAATTTCATTAATTTTATGCATATGTTTTTGCCAATAAAGAATATTAATTTTTGAAAAGTTATAAAAAATAATTTAATTTGTATTTTTTTTAAAGGAAAGTGAAAAATAAAATTGTTAGATGTTAAGGTAAGCGAAGTCAACGGTAAATTTTAAGGAAAAATACTCGACTTTCATATCAATATAATTTTATTTCACTGTCTATATAATATAATTTTATATCCGTGCAGAATCAATAGAATTTTATTCCACATTATTTATTATTATTATTAATTTAAAATATAATTTTTATATAGTTTTGTTGGTAGTTTAAGGTATTTTTCCTTTAGATGTTTTCTAGCTTTGAAAAAAATTGCCACAATTAAAATTATAATGTAACATATATATTATAATTATATTACAGAGACTAAAAATATTAGATTTCTTAAGTAGGACTGTGTGATATATTAGAAAAAATATCAATGTTATGCAGTCATCGTCATTCCAATATTTAAATTGGAGTTTTTCGCAGCATGATTATTTTTTAAAGCANTTAGAAAAAATTGCCACAATTAAAATTTTAATGTAACATATATATTATATTACAGAGACTAAAAATATTAGATTTCTTAAGTAGGACTGTGTGATATATTAGAAAAAATATCAATGTTATGCAGTCATCGTCATTCCAATATTTAAATTGGAGTTTTTCGCAGCATGATTATTTTTTAAAGCATGAGGTTTTCTAAGAAATTGAGTTTTTTTTATATAAATTTTTCTCTTTCTCCCAAAAATATAAAAAACCAAATTTGAGTGGACGAAAAAACCTGAAAGTTACACATGGTTTTTGGCATCAATTGTTCTTAAGTTTTCAATCCTTTCTCAATCCATCATATTTATAAATGCTGGTTAGAGTGGTAATACATTGAGATGCAAAAATTTTAACAATGTCTTAGACACTAATTTATTATAGTCTGATTCTATTATATATTGGACTATAATTGTATGTGAAAAATTAGCTTAAACTTTATTGACTCTTTTGTATGTTTATTGTGATTGGGTATGATTTTTCTATAAAATCTCCCACTTGAATTTGATTAAAATTATAGAATTTCTGATATTTTATTAACAATTTATTACATAAAAGTTTAATTATATAAACTGGTAACTTTGAATTTAAATAAGTAATTAAAAAGTAAACATTTGACATACTTGAAAATAATATTTAATGTCATTTCAATAATATATAGATTTTATAATTTTTTAATCATTAGAAATAACTATTTGAAAAAAACAATGAAAACTGCAGACAAAAGCATTTTAAATAAATGACTTCAAAATCATGCATAGATAATCCATTATAAACAAAATATTATTAATTTTAAATTTCATTTTTGAATTAGTATATGCTTAACTTTCTTTATTTTTTCAAATTTATTGAGACAAAAAGAGGATAAAATTACTGAATTACACAACATTTAATCATTTTGCATCATAAGCAAGTCTATTTTTTAATAAGATTATTTTCTTGTGTACATGTAGTCAAGCAATATCTTAACCTAGATATGTAATGGTATTTCCTATAATTTTCTTTTCCTTGTATATTCACTTTTTTTTTCTTCTTTTACTATATTTTTCATTTTTGTAGTTTCAGGTTGAAATCTGTGGCAGTGCAAATATTTTTTCTCATTGTCTTTTTGATTGGAAATGTTTGCATGATGCTATTGGATAGTTTCCTTCGCCATTCCGAAATGAAGTCAAAAATAAAAGCTTTGCTGAAATTACTTGAAGGTACTCATTTGTTTCTCTCTAGTATTGAAAAGCTTATAATGTGTGTATTTCCCATACCATTAAACATGATGCATAGAGTTTTTAAAAAGTGCTTAGATATGCTTATTTTCAATTTTCGTTATTTAAAAGCCCTTAAAGATGCTTTTTTAATTGGAATTTTTTAAAAAGTGCTTAGTTTTCTTTTTCGAAAATGAGTTTTTTTCCCCTTTACCAGGTCGATTTTTGTCACGTATTATGAAAAAGCGTGTTTTTCACATTGTTTTATTCAATGTTTTAACATTACATTCAACCATAATCTATAACGGCTTACCGTCGGTCCATAGCGTATGTAAGCGCCCATCATTTTACACGTTTGATAAAAAACTTGCGAGTCCGTGTGTGCATATTTACTGAGCTGGATTCGGTGAGATTCTCGCACTCTCATGTGCAACTCTTCTGCATTTTGCAAGATACTCTCAATTTCAGACTTCATTTTCCACCCTCTGATATCGAATTGAAAAATCTCTTCATTTTATAATGGCTAATATAATCAAGAAACGAGTTCTTTGTCAGAAACTGGTTATTTTATCATGATCATGTGAAGTCTTTGAAAATTATTTTGCATTTTGTTAAAGTGTATGGTGCTTTAAAAGTACTTAAAGGGTGTTTATTTTTTGTTGAAAGATTTGGCTTATTAACCCTGAATTAAATTTTTGTGTCATTCTATGAGTTTTATATATGTTCCTACAGAAGTTAATAGGACAGATTTTTTTAATAGGGATGAAAATCAGTTTATCATCAAATTGCATTATGATAGTTAATTTGGGATGATTAGAAAGTAATTAAAGTTAATCACATGCTGTGAAGAAAAGACTGTGTATATTTGATTAAAAATCAAATTTTTATTATAACTTTACTACTTTTGTCTAAATATAAAGACATCTTAATTGTTCAACTGTTAATTTTGTTATCGTGTTATAGTTTATTTCATTTATTTATTAAATCAATTACAATAGGAAGTATAAATATTTAATGTTATTTTCAGTTTAGTTATTTTATCTTTGCCATTTTGCTCCATCCATTTACAATAACGTCACAAATATTTGAATTACTTCAGAAATTTCAAGTCAGAAATAAAAAATAATGAACTAATAGTTTTTTGTGTATTATTTATGAAATAAATGAAACTTGATATTTTGTGTTCTCCTTCCTTCCTTCCTTCCTCACTGGCTCGACAGCCCAGGATGGGCCTTGGCCTTCTCCAGTAGTTTTTTCCAAGCTGTCCTTCTTTTGGCAATGGACTTCCAATTCTTTATTTTTAATATAGATAAATCTTTCTCCAGGGTATCTAGCCATCTGAGATTTGGCCTGCCCCTTCTACGTGTTCCTGTCGGCCGGGCATCAAAAATCTTTTTCACAATACGGTCTTCTTCCATTCTTACTAAGTGGCCTGCCCATTTTATCTTTTGGACCTTAATGAATCTTATGATGTCTGGTTCATTATATGATCGATAGAGTTCTAAATTTGATCTTCTTAACCACTGACCGTTTTTATTAATTCCTCCAAAAATGCACCGTAATATCTGTGTTCTAATCTTTATAAAACCGTTTTGGAGTTTACATCTTAGATTTTATGTCTTTAGATTTCATTTCTTAATATTGATTGTAATTATCCACTTTGCAAAGAAATTGTAGCGTATCTACCACTACAAAAAATAAAATTCCAATTCACAAGTGTATATAAAACATGTCAACTCGATTCTCTCTTGGGGTACCTTTTCATAGGTGAAAGTTGACATTATCGATATCTACTCTCCCCACTAAAACAATCTATTTTTTTGTTGATTGTGCTTTACTTTTTCCCTTATGAGTTAATCTTTCTTTTAAAACATCTGTGTTTTTTAATTTTACAGGAAACAGAAATGTCGAACCAAAGGGTGATCAGTTTCTCAATTTGCATGCTCCCCAATCTCCCTGTATTTCATTGCAGTGGACTTATCGCAGTGGCCAGCTTTTGAATTTACCTTGCTCTCTCTTAGTAGAAGGTGATATCATTTTGATGCGACCTGGGCATCCAGCTCCTGGTTACTGCAGGTCTCTTTACCAAGTCAGTGTTATTCTTAACTTTTAAGCATTTTCATCACATGATATGCAGTCAGCATTGTCAATTTTCATCTCCAATGAAGATCTAGATTAAATCCCATTAAAAATAGCATGTTAATTTCAATATTTTTTTTAATTAAACATTGGACATTCTTTGAATATTATAAACCAATGGTAGAAGGTTATAGTTTACAATAGGAATCCCCTCTTATTTTTGGTGATTTTTTTTATACAAAGGTTGGCACCAAAAAGTAATACATTTTCGTTATGCTTTTTACAAATTTGTTTAAAACACATTAGAGCATTTTATAGTTACAATAAAAATTTAAAACATTTAATAGGACTGTTAATTTAATATGGATTTTATTTTAACATCCATATAAAATAGTTAAGAAAATTGTAATTTTGTTTTCATTACTCAAATATCATTAACGCAAATCATTTTAAATCAATGAAAATAGATCTTATATATGAACTTCATTAAAATGTCTTTTCAGTCTTGTTCGCAATCTTTCAAGTTCCATCGAATCTGGGTACAAACCTCTCCACATAAATTCAACAAAATCACAATCAAAGATTTCTTCGGATTTCTTGGCACAAATTTTGCTTGCATAATTCTCATTTGATTTGGCTTCACATGCCCTCAATTTTATTGGGATAGTCACCAGTCCCAAGATCAGCTGAGTTCAATGAATGATTATCCACTATCAGATTGATGCAGAGAATCTTCTTTCCAAATTTCAAGCAAAGTCTCTTTCATGAAATCTTCTATAGCCCCCAGAAAATATTTACCATTCACTCATCTATCACAATTATATTTTCTCTTACTGAACTTTGAATTTTCACAGCCATGCCAGGACCTCCAATAAATTTACTCTTTTTCACACGTATATCAATACACACTTCTTTACAAGAATTATGCCAAATAACCACAGTTTCCTCAGAGACCATTTACAACAATGAACATTTTTACATTTCTCCAAGACAAACCCATTCATAGCCATCCTTTTGTTTAATCAAATGCATATCTTTCATTCAAACAGGACAAAAAGAATGACTAATCAAACCTTCATGATACCTACTAATGGATCCTAATTAGTCAAAAATAGCTTTCTTAATCTTTTTCTTCAGTTCTTTTTTAGCAAAAAAAAGTTTATTTTAATTTTATTTAAAGTTCATTAAAATTTGTTATGAAATGTCATGATTTTAGCTATTTTTAAAGAAAAAAATCATGAAAGGTCATGGATTTAGGTAGCCCAAAAGTCTAATTTTTAAAATGGAATCCCCCCCCCCTAATTTCATGGTATATCGAATATCTGAATTTGTAACAAAATCCCCACTCACAGTCATATTTTATTAATATTATAAAATATTTTTATCATGCTCATTTAAAATTATGGTGTTCTTTCAACCGAAAAAACATCATTTCTAGAGCGAACTATCTTTTAAACTTCTGTTATTTCAGAATTTTTGTTATTTTTTATTTTATTTTATCAATTTGAAATTCTAGCTGAAGCAAGCCAGTCATTGGCGAAATTTTTTTATTTGAAAATGAGAACAGAAAAATCAGGACTATTTCTTTCTGATACACAAGAAAAGTTTCTTTAGAATATAATTCTGCAGAAAAAGAATTTTTTGCTTCTGTATTTTTTTCAGCTATTTTATTGCTTCAATTCTTTCTCTACTCTGTTTTCTTAAATTTAAAATCTATAAATATGAAGATGCAGAGTATAACAGTTTTGTTTATACTTATCATTTCAATTATTTTTCCTTTTAAAATTATTGTTGTGTTTTTGTCAGAGAGAATAGTAACTTCGTTAAGTCATGAAAAATTTTTAGAATTAGTCTTGAAAAGTCATTGATTTGAAAATCTAAAATGTAGCAGATACCCTGCATATAATTCTTTTTTTCTTTTAATTGAAAAACTTATTACTAGTTTAGAAAATCAAACTGTTGAGAGATTTTATAATTAACTACATGCATAATGTTTTCTATTTTATTGTAGTCCTCAAATGGTGTGCAGCAGCATCTAAAGCGTGGTCAAATATTTACAACTATTGATGAAGAATTTTCTGAAGAATTCAATAGTCCTCGACTGAGAAAGCCTGCAGAATCATTGGAATTTGTGATGCTGGAAACTCCTTTTATTTATGGATTAAGGTTAATTATTATTTCTTTTTTTACTTACAACTATTCTTATCCACAATTTTATAATTATGTGCAGAATTTAATTTTCACTTACTATACTATTTTTATTTATTTATTATATTTTTATATTCTTTTACTGACCTTCTATTACTAAATGAAAAATTTAATTAATTTCTTTTGAATTCAATGAAATCTTTCAAAGTACTTGCACAAGCATTCAGTATGATCTATTTTGACCTTGTTTCAACAAAATGCCAAATTTAATATTTTTTATGTATAAATATTTCATTTATTTTTTTTTTTGCTCCAAGTTTTCATTTTTGCAATTGTTTTAAAGTGGGACATGGATAGCCTGGTTGGTAGGGCATTGGCCCCCTGTCCAAGAGATTGTGGGTTTTCTCCCTGCAGGTTGAAGACTTACCGTGTAGTAAATGGTGATTGGTGCACGTTATATCTGTCAGGTCACAAAGTCCTCCATGTTCCCATAGCAAATCATACTTCTGGGGGTACTTATCCAGAAGTTTCCTTGCGTTCAGGATTGGTTCAAAATTTCAAGGCTACAGAGTTGCTAAAGTTGTTTTAAGGCTAAAGTTATTTTAATGTAGGCTGATATTCAACCACAAGTAGTATTGAAGACAACTTGAGAGTATATGAGAGATCTTTTAAAATAGCTTAAAGCAGAATATGTATTTTTTATAATTTTATTTAGAAATAAAGTTTTAATTTTTTTTTAAAAAAAGAAAAGAAAAAAAAACCTGTACTGAATCAAGATTTGTTCATTTGTTTGTGTTTTTAACTGACGTATGAAATGAATTTTAAAGACCAACAAGCAAGCAGATTTTACAGTTAATGTTCAATCATGCTACAACTACTTTTCTGTGGTTGTTTTGTTGAGTTAATAAGATGCACACATGATTCACATGAATTTGAACCATTCAAATATATTTTCTCATATTTAAGTGGATTATAATTGAAAGCAATGTTTATAAAACATTGAATTAATTGTCTTCTTATTATAAAATGCCTTTTCATTAACATGTACATTAAGTACACATTTTTTTTGTCAACTGTATAGTTATTATTAAGTTTAGAACATGATTAATACAAGTATAACAAGCAAAAATCATTTCATGATTATTGATATTATTACATTTATTATCAACAAGTACGCTCTACCTTTCTACATTCAGATTTTATTAATTAAATATTTTTGATCTAATTACAAATTTGTTGAAGGAAAAGAAAATAATTTTTTTCATCAAAATTTTTAAAAATTAGTTTGTGTTACATAGACAGTACTGTTAGAAACACAAATCAAGCAGAAAACAAAGAATATTTAAAGATATGTATGTTAGCAAAATAGCACTTCATCAGGGAGCATGCTGTCTCTGTCTGCCAACATACAGGAGCTTTTCTGTCGCCAGTGGTAATACCAAAAACTGACTGCATCCCGAGGTTCCATAATGGCTTAACGAAATAAAAAAAAAGCAATTAAAAATTGAAATGTAAATGTTATGAAAAATGAATTATATAGAAACACAATTCAAAAGTACACACTAATTAATAAAATTAAAAAAATTTTAATCAAATCAATTAAAAAAGATTTAAAAAAAATTATATTTTCACTAATTCTGCTATAAAGAGAGAATTTACTGTTTCTGAATTTCATTAATTTGTTATTTAAATTTAACATTTTTTTTCTTACAAATTAATTATCACTCAGGGATAACATTTATTTTCCTATTGATAAAATAACTAATGATTAATAATAGCAACTTAATTAATTATCCAGTTATATTATCATGTAATTTGGGCTTGTTCTCGTTCAAACTGGGTAACTGGAATTTTAGCTTTTAGACGTAATAAGCTTTTAGATGAAACATGTTTTGTTGATTTAACTCTTCATTATTAAAATATAAATGCATCTTTGTGCACACAGTACATTACAATGTTGTTTAATTAATCATTTTTTATTGGCAAAGTATTGCATAATGTGTTTGAGAATTATACTTTATTTATATTTCAAAATACCTATTTCCAAATTAAAATTAACACTGGCATATATTAATGTATAATTTAACCAACTTTTCAGGTTTGCATTAAAAAATTCTCTTGGAAAACCTGTTACTCTTTTCAACAAAGAATATCAAGCAGTTGTGTTTTTTTATTTTGAAAAAATTTTAATACCAATTGTTTTGGTAAGTTATATTTTATTATTACTACTTCTTTTGCATTTTGCTGAGATTTTTTTTTGAAATTTGTCATATTTTTTTTTAAATTTGTATACCTCCTTCTAAAGATAGTCACCTATAACTAAGTCTAAAGAAATTGTTTGCTTGCATAAATAATATTGACTCATTTAAAATTTTCTTTCTTACTGAAGCAACTAAAGAAATGTAATCAATTACTTAAAATCTCCAATTGTAGGGGTGTGCAATCTGTGGTCTGAGGATTAAATATAGTCCTTGAATGTTCAATTTTCAGTACTTTGTCTTCTAACCAATAATTAATTAGAAAAGACTAAGTAGCATAAAAATAAATTTAAACTGTTTTTCAACTGATTTCAATATTTTTAAAAAAAAAAACTGAAATTATAACCTTAAATTTTTTTATGTAGATGATTTAATTCAGAATGTTAATTTTAAATATTCTAATATTTCAGTTTTTTGAAAGGAAATTTTCTTTAATAGAAACATGTTCAAAACAAATGTATGTACTTTAATGTTTATTTCAATATCAAAAGTTTCAGAATGAAGACAAATCGTGCAAAAGTTTAAATCATGCATTTGACATTTTTATTTTTTTCAAAGAACTGTCCTCTAACTAAAATATGTTCAAAACATTTGTAGTTTACAGATTTATTTAAGAATTGAAGATGCAAACAATATTATTGTAAAGAAAGTGGAAAACCTTTTAGAATTTTAACAAAGACAAAGTGTTTAAATTTAAATTATGCATAGAACATTTTAATTTTTTTAAAGCCAAATTATGTTCAAAAAGCATCTAGTTTAAAGATTTATCTTAAAAATAAAGAGGCAAACAATTTTTCTGTAAAGAAAGTAGAAACCCTGTTAGAATTTAATTTTGATAACACAGACAAAGTATACAAGAGTTTTAATGCTATGCATATACTTTGCCTTTTAATTTTGAAAGCAATTTAATATTCTAAATAATCTAAAGACTAATCAAGTTAAAATTGATTGATATAAAGACTCAATTCTTTGTGACTCTAGAAAACCATCTAGATTAATTTTTTTGTAATATAATTTTTGAAATCACAGCAATACAATTCTCTGCTTTTTTTTTGTTTTGCTATGTATGGGTATTTTTGTGATAGTCAAGCGCAAGGTATGGGTGCGATTTTTATTTAATTTATATTTTATTTAATTTTTATGTGTTTAAAAAAAGAAAAAAACATTTGGTCTTCTTTTTTGGCAACTTTTTGCTTACGTCCGGCTAACTGAAAATTACCAAAATATGAATGGTAAAAGAAACTTTTATTAAAATAAAGTTTTATTTTTATTTTTCTGTAAATGATAATAAGAAAGTGAACTAAATTTAGAAAGTAACTTTTTTTAAAGCAAACTTTGTATAAACTTGAAAGTAAACTTGATGTATTTGTTAATGATAAATTAGGAAAATTCTGCTGGATTATAAATTTCTTTGCGGACTTTTTATGTTAAACTATTATTTCAGGCCATTGTGTTGTGTGCTATGCTAGATGCCATTTTGTGATGTTTAGCAATCAACCAATAGAAAAGTATTTTTGTTAGTGTTCATGTAGAATTTTACAAAGTTAACAATCTAATTATGGGTCAAGTAGTGGCTAATAATAATAGCTTTATGAAGGGGAAAGGGCACTTCAAATTTTTAAAATGTTTCCAAACACTCTCGACCTACATTCAGCATTATAAGATGTAGACATTCTAAGATTCTATGTAAAATTATAATTATCAGATGATACTATGCAGCTGTGTTGTTTTTACTCGGATGAAACCGGTTTGCATTTGTTTACGCTCTTGTATCAGTTGGTTAACATTGTAATGCAATACGTTGAAAATAAATACAATAAGGAAGTATATAAAAAATCTCCTGAAAAAAAAAACCCATTGCAGGTATGTTTAAATATAAAAGTATTGCCTATAAACTCGTGCAAAACATGTAATAATTTAAAAACTACAGTGCATATAATAATTTGGTCGAATTATTGTAATATACTAATATAATACCTGATATAATAAATATTCTGTATTTATATAATGTATCGTCTAACTTATCCAATCGTCGAATTTATATTATAATTTATATTATCTAGTTTAACCAATTGATATACTAACATAAACAAGTGCAAACAAGGTCTCAGTCGCTTAAAAACAATTCAGCTCTGTAGTATCACCTGATAATTAAGAATTTACATGGAATCACATAGTGCGTCCAATAATTTGACCAGGAACTGAAGTTAAATTTTTAAACATATACTGACATGTTCTTTTTAATGTTATCTGAAGCCCTTAACTTTGATTTTTCCCTATTTACTTTACTTTTTATATATGTTTTGCAGAACGTTTCTCAATGGAACATGTATATATGAATGATTTCTTTTTACATGCAGGTTGTCACTATGTGCATTGGAGTCGTTCGTTGCATTTATTTTGAATCGGAGCATGATGAATGGGCAGAGCATCTCTTACTTCGCCCCGTTTGTGCTCTCCTTCCCCTCGTCCCCATCTCTTTTCCTTTGTGCTGGATTATATTGAATGCTTTTGGAAACTCATATTTATTAGCCATTGTCAACTCCAAACAGTGTCTAGTGAGTATTAAATATTAATTATAAATTTAAACATTTATTGTCTTGCATTCTTTGTTTTGTCACCTCTCTCATGGTGTGTAACATTTTTAAAAAGTGCTTAAAGGTACTTCGTTTTGATTTTTGTTTCTTTAAAGCCTTTAAAGGTGCTTTTCTCATTAGGTGTTTTTAAAAAGTGCTAATTTTCCCTGTTCGAAAATGTGTTTGTTTTCTTCACCATGTCGACTTTCGCCACGTATGATGCAAAAGCGTGCTTTTCACATTGTTTTATTCAATGTTTTCACAATTCATTCAACTAGAGTCCATTTTGGCCTATCGTCGGTCCATAGCGTGTGAAAGCTCCAATCATTTTACATGTTTGATGAAATACTTGGGAGTCTGCGTGTGCGTCTACTGAGCTGGGTTCTGTGAGATTATTGCACTCTCATGTGCAATTCTACTGCATTTTGCAAAATATTCTCAATTTCAGTGTCGTCATTTTCCACCCTCTGAAATCAAACCAAAAAAATCTCTTGATTATTTTATGGTGGCTAGTATAATCAAGAAAAGAGTTCTTTGTCAGAAACTAGTTATTTTATCATGATCATGTAAAGTATTTGAAAATTATTTTGCATTTTGTTAATGTATATGCTTAAAAATATTTTTTGAATGCTTGGAAAGTACTTAAAAGGTGCTTATTTTTTGTTGAAAGATTTGACTATGCACCCTGTCTCTATGATAACTTATGTAACGTAGATTCAATGGAACATGTTCTAAATCTCTTCTACTAAAAAGTAATAAACATTTGTTTGATTATAGACTTACCAAATAATTAAGTTGATAGTTTATTCATAGCACCGTAATTCTTTGCTTTAAATTTTTTGATTCTTAGTGGGTTTCTACTGGTCTTAACCCATTTTCAGCCAAAGGTGTGCAAACGCACCATTTCAGTAAAAAAAATTTATTAACACTGTGACATATATTTTTCACTAATTTCATCTTTCTGCTGTTGTCGAGGGTTCTGAAGACATCCATAAATTATGAGTAATTCAATTGGAATAACCACTTTCTGTTGAGAAATTTCACGCTATGCTTATGAACTTAAAATCTAAAAATTAAAAAGAAATAAAGAAGCTGCTTTTTAAGTAAGCTATCATAAAAACAACACAATTATGTTCAATTATCTTATTTAACATGTAATCCAGAATTTGATGTGGTAACCTTACCAGTACACAATTCCTGAAAACCAGGGCACTTTTTGAACCTATTTTAAAAAAACGTACTTGGTGCTTTGAAATTTTTTTTTATAGAGTTGCATCATACGAAAAGAGCACAAAAATAACTGGCTAACTTTCTATGAGCCACTATAACAAAAACTTAATACAGTAGAAGCTTAATTTATTATTTCTCATGGGAGCATTCTTTGCGGACAATAAATGTGGCAAAACAATAAATGATAAACTAAATAATTAATAATAAAAATTTATGTTTAACCGATTGTTGCGAAAATTCTCAAAAAACGTATTTATATTACTCAACTATAATCTAAACTACGAACTCACAATAATTATGAATAAATCGTAATAGTTGGCACAGCTACATAAGTAATCTTAAACAAGGATTTCTGTTTTTCAGACAAAGGGAGTGCATGGACCGAGGAGATGAAAAAAACCAAATCACTTGAGCAAAAAAGAAAAACTCGAACTATTCAAATTTTTTAACTTAAAACAGTTACTGACAAACAAAATTTTTTGAAAATGTATAATTATTCCTTTTGAAATTCATCATATGTTTGTATGATGGATTAAAGTAGTAAGTTAGTAAATAAAAAAAATAATGAAACAAATTTCATAAAAAAGCAGGTGTTCAACCTATAGGCAGCATTTTATTTCTTTTATAAAATATAATTTTTCACACACAATTTTTTTTGTGTCTTAATGAATGTAACGTAAGCATATTTCAATGAAAATATTACCACATTTTATAAAATTTCTATTCTTGGCCTAAAAGAAACCATACACCAAAAGAAACCATAAAACAAACCTTTAAGGCCTGTTTATTCAGTCTTGTTTATACATATTGGTCCAAGATTGTTTGAAATGGATGGAAACATGTTTTGCTTGGAGCTTAGATTGTTTTAACGATCATCCAAGTTCTTGGTCAAAGCCTTTGGAAGAAAAGAGAAGATGTTCTTCTTTCCATCCAAGTTTTTCCTTCTGTAACTAATCTGCTTCTAATGTTTTATGATGTCAGCGAGCGGATATCATTTGTTGATCCTTTTATTTTGCTGCAAATTTTCATGTATTCAAGTCTAAATAAATTAATCTGTTAGGATCCATTTCTGTTATTACGATTTTATTTAACTTTATTTTGTAATTTTGCCTTCATGTAAGTATTGTTTTAATAATCTTGAATATTAACAATGTGCATGTGCTGGTTTTCCACCTAACCAATCAGTGACACTTTCAAGAACATGTACTGTATAAACAGGCCTTTAGAAAGTGCTTATATGTATTTATTTTAACCTTCCAATTAGAGGAACTATGAAAAGTACTTATTTTTCTTTAGTTGTTCTTAGAAAGTGCTTGTTTTCCTTCTAAGACAAAATTAAATTTTAATCAAAATTAAAAATTAACTATTTGTTCAAATGAATAAATTTTTTATAGCCTTATTATCTGATTTCATTTTAGTATCAAGTGATGAATTAAACTATATGGAAGGATAAACTATGTAACTAAACTATATAAATTGGTGATAAATTAAAAACAACTATGCTGAAATGATATGTATGGGTATACATGCCCATATTTAAATTCATGTTTAAATAAAAGGGCTAAGCGTGCTGTTGGCTTATTTTGAACATTTTATGGAAATTTAAAGCTTGACTCAAAAGTTGAATTGTATGGATAGTATCATATTAATTTGTTCTATATAAAATAAAAAAATGTTATCAATTTATGTACCTTTTTTAAGTCCTTGTATGAATCAAAGTTTCCTTCCCTATGGTAATTGTCTCTATCAGAAATATAGTTTAAATTCATTTAGTATAAAGTTATAAATGTCATAAATTTTAATTTTATGGCTCATTTTTAAAATTAAAAATTATCTAGTTGGGATAAATACTATTCTAAAAATTTCTTAACCATGTAAATCTTTAAGTTTTATCAGCATCTATATTATACAATTAATATCAAAAGTATTTAAAAGCTAGTATGTGCATTAGTTTAATAAATTGCTAAAAATACTCATATTTTAAAATATGAAAAATTCATTTATGAGTTATGAAAGTGCAGTTTTCTTTAATTTAATTTAATTTTGTGAAGGAGCAATTTTTTAAACATGATTTTTGATTCATGAAATTGAATTTTGTATGGGAGTCAGCTACCCGAATTACCCCTGCTATGAATCAAACTAAGCTGAAAAGGGGTTTAACTCCCAATTTAATATGAAAGACACGTATTAAATTGGGAAATAGGGATTTTAAAATGCTTTATCATAAAGTCTTAGAAATTGCTTTTACATTTACTTGGAAATAAGGAAAGTTTACAGATGGTTCTTCGATCAAGTATGCAAAAAAATAAATGAATTAATTAACTAATTAAAAAATAAACAAGATATGACAAAATTTTAAGAAACATAATTTTTAAGTGTGCTAAAAAAAGATTATCACCACTGAAAATATTACCATGTCTTTTGAAAATGATAAATACTAGGTTTTTTTATGTTTAGAATATTATCATTTGCATAAATAAAATTATTTCCTTCTTTTCTGGTCCTCTAAAAAATGTAGTTTTTAAAATTTGTATTTGATTTATTTAGTTAATTGCTATTTACTTAGTTTATATATTACTTTGCGTTTTTTAGTAATTCAGACAAAATAAATATGAAAGAAACATATACAACCGTAACTTGGCTTTATTTGAATTCTCATTTAAATCAATTATCCCCACATAACTGCACTCAAGTAGTAATATAAAGTTATTCTTATATAAATCCATCTGATATAAATGTCATAAATTTGACAAATCAATTTGCGTTTTTTTAGGTCCTTATTTAAACCAATATTTCCTCCTAATAATTGTCTCTATTGGGAATATAGAGTTATCTTCATAGAAAGTCACTCTGTCTAGCATTATAAATGTTGTCAATTTCAAAAATCAGTATTCCTTTATCAAGTCCTCGTATGAATCACTATATCCTCATAGTAATTGTCTCTATTAGGAATATAGCATTATCCTTAAATAAATTTGCTCTGAATGAAATTATAAATGTCATCATCCTCAATTCAGTAACGTTTCAGTTTTAGAGTCTCTTATAAATCAATATATCCTCATAGTAATTGTCTCTATTAAGAATATTGAATTATCCTCATATAAATTCACTCTATAAAGTTATAAGTGTCACCAATTTCAAAAATCAGTACTCCTTTATCAAGTCCTCATATGAATCACTATATCCTCATAGTAAATGTCCCTATCAGGAATATAGAATTATCCGTGTATAATTTCACTCAGTGTAAAATTATAAAAATCATCAATTCAGAAAATGAATGTCACTTTGTTAAGTCTTCATACAAATCGTGTCCTCATAGCAACTGTCCCTATTAGGAATGTCATCACATGAATTCACTCAGTCTTAAATTATAAATGTCAGTAATTTAGCAAATCAGTATGCCTTTATTAGGTCGTCGTATAACTCTACTTGTAAATCTTTGTCTAAAGTCATAAATACTTCATAATCATCCATAAATCCATGAAAATTCATCATCATAACAATCCATTATTCATCGTATAAATCTGTAATGAATTTGTCAGTTCTACTATAAACTTCTTCTCCATATCACTGAAATTAAAGAAATTAATTATAATTTTAATAAATGCAAATATTTATATCGAAGTATAGCATCTTAAAATTTAGATTCAATGATTGAAAGCTTTTAAATGTGCTGAATGTAAAAACCTTTAGGGTTTATTCCTAATTATATAAAAGATATATTCTAAAGCCTATTAGAATTCCTAATTATATATTTTTTTGAGTTTTTACTTATTTATTTTTGTTATATAAAGAAAGTTTGAGCAAGAATATATTATCAGAATTTTAAAATACTAGGTTTATTATATAAAATGACATACAGAATTGAACATGAAGAAATATGCATTATTATTGTTCTAAATTATTCAAACATAAAATTTTAGTTTAATTTCTAATTTTGATAAATTTTATTCCCTCAAAGTTGTAATAATAATTTAGGACAGTTTTAGAAATATGTTGCAAAATTGCAATTTTGTCATAATTTTTAAAGGTGTTTCATTTGAAATATAAAAGGAAATCAAAGGACAGTCCCTAAAATAATTTTTACTTTAGATTTTAAAAAAGAGATATGTAATAAAATACAATTTTAAATTGATTTAAGCATTATTATTTTAAGTTTTTTTTAACTTCAAGAAATTGTTTAAAAAATTGTTTTTGGATCTATAAAACTTTAAAAGTCTTTGTGAAATCCATTCTATATTGAACTATTTTTAGTAGATATACACATTCTTACTATGACAGTGTAATGTAATATTTTCTAAAGACATGTATAATTTATCCTCCGTTGCATAGAAATTTTTCAAGGTCGTAATGTTTGTTTTAACATTGGAAAAATGCGTACTTTTTTATTTTCAAGTAGGAAAATAGTATTCATTGCTTGATTTGAAAAATGTACTGCAGTTTTACTATCCTTTTAAAATTAATATTAAGGGTAGAAAAAAAGAAATTTGATACTTTAATTGTACTTCTTTGTATTATAACAATAAATTAAATTTAGAACTAATCAAACTAAAATTGAAAGTCTCATTTTACCTTAGTTCATTCAAATCATCTAATGAGCTGTATAACTCATTCTTCTCACTCATGGTTGAAATATTTTCACATTCTTTTTTGTAATCACTCTTCTGGTTGTCAATATTTGAGATGTCATAATTCGGTGTGTCCATATTTGGGCTTGTCAATATTTAGGATGTCAATAATCGAAAGGTTAATAGTTGAGCTGTCAACATTTAGGCTGTCAATAAACTGATTGTCAATATTTTAGCTGTCTATATTAAACCTGTCAATATTCAAAATGTCTATATTTCAGGCGTCAGTTTTCGAGATGTCAATTTTTGAGATGTCATTATTCAATAAGTCAATATTCGGGATGTCATTATTCAAGATGTCAATATTCGGAATGTCATTATTCAAGAAGTCAATATTCGAGATGTCAATTTTTGAGATGTCGTTCTTCAAGATGTCAATATTCGATATGTCAATATTTGGAATGTCATTATTCGAGATGTCGTTATTCAGGATGTCAATTTTCGTGATGTCATTATTCGTGATGTCATTATTCATAATGTCAATATTTGTGATGTCAATTTTCAGGATGTCAATATTCGTGATGTCGTTATTCAGAATGTCAATATTCGTTATATCATTATTTGAGATGTCATTATTCAGGATGTCAATATTCATGATGTCAATTTTCGGGATGTCATTATTCGTGGTGTCATTATTCGTGATGTCAATATTCAGATGTCATTATTCGTGATGTTGTTATTCAGGATGTCAATATTCGGGATGTCAATTTTCGGGATGTCAATATTCTAGATGTCAATATTGGGGCTGTCCATAATCAATTTGTCAGTTCATCAATGAACTTCTTCGAAATGTCACTGAAATTAAAGTAATTAATTTTAGTTTGAAGGAACGCAAAGATTTCTATCAATGTGTAGTATATTAATATTTATAATTTAGATTTAATGATTAATAGATTTAGATTAAATAAAGACCTTGGGTTTCTTTTTTTTTGTAATTATATGAAGTATATATTCCAAAACATAATCATTCTTAAATACAATGTTTTTTGCGAAAAAAAAGTTTGTACAGGAATACATTATTAGAATTTCAAAGTACTATGCTCAATATATAAAATTATTTGACATTCAGTTTGCTGAAAATAACCTATCTTGCAATTCTGAATGTGATACTTTCTAAAGATTTTTTTTTACAAAATAATTGTCATAAAGCTTTATTAAATCCAGTTCTACAGAAAATAAAAATTAAAGTTACTATTAATTATTAATTAAAGCAAACATATAGAGATTAAGATTCCTTTGAGCTTGAACTAAGCGTTATTTTTATTTGATTTATGTTACTCAAATGTAAAACATTTAATAGTTTTCTGATTTTGATGCATTTTATTCTTTTTAAGTTCTAATAATGTTATTTCAAATTTTTCGAAATATCATGCAAAAAATTTTAAACTACAAAACTTTTATTTTTAAGTATACATATTGTTCAATATTAACCCCTATTGAAAATACTGATTTTTAGAGTCTTTAAGTAGTGGAACTAAAAAAGCATGCCCATTAAGGGTCAAAGAATAATAATTAAATTAAGAGTTAAGAATAATTTTTGTATCAAGAATCATTAAGAATATTCATATATTAATATAGTTGTATTTTATTTTATATATTAATTGAATAATCATATTTAAATCAAGAAAAGTTAGTATTAGGTCAAGTCAATCATTATAAAACTACTTGCATAAAAATTCATAACAATTGCACGTTTTAATAGAGCACCAGGATTTCAAATGATTTTTATCCATTTCCTTAAATCTTTGAGCCCAGTAGTTTTAATTGAATTCAAAATGTTTCATTAAAGTTTTTTTTAAAAAAAAACTTAAGAAATTTTTATTTTTTTAAAAATATTTCTACTAATTTTTTACATAAATACGCAATTTTTGCACAACAATGTTTTACGATTGCCGAGAAATTTTTTAAGAAGCAATGTTTTTTGTTTAGCATTGTAAAAATGTATTAATTATTGTGAAAATATATTATTTAATTCATTTTTTGTGTTACTTATTTTTTTATTTTCAAGTAGAAAATAATAAACATTGCTTGATTAAAAAAATGAACTGTATTTTTAAAATCCTTCATATTAAAAGTAAAAATTTTTGATACATTTACAAATATTAACATAATTCAATATATATTGCACATATATATTGTACATATATATTGCATATGCATTGTACATATATCTATTATAATACCAAATAAAATTTAGAACTAAACGAAATACAATTGAAAATGCCACTTTACCTAAGTTCATCATCCAAATCATCTAATGAGCCCATTGTTTTCATTCATGATAGAAATGTTTTTACATTCTTTTGTGTGGTCAATATTTTGATTGTCAATATTTGGAATGTCATTATTCAAGATGTCAATATTCGAGATGTCATTATTTGAGAAGTCGTTATTCAGGTTGTCAATATTCGAGATGTCATTATTCGAGGTGTCAATATTCGGGTTGTCAATATTTGGGCTGTCTATGTTCTAGCTGTCACTTCTCGAGTTGTTGGTGTTATCCTCTTTATTAAAGAGGGCCAAGATATGTTCATATTCCTCTTCAACCCATTCTGTGTACTTCAAGTACTCCTCGTCATCATAGATTTTAATCTCACCGTCATCGATTTGAAGTTCATCAGTAGAGCATTTTAGCTTTTGGTCTAACAGCATATTTCTGTTTTCAACCAATACAATGTCTCCATTTTCCTCATTGGTCTCTTTAAATTTCATCATATCTACAAAATAATGAAACCGGATTAAGAATACACTTTTTTAATTTAAATATCATTATTTCATTCAATAAGAAAAAAGTTTTGCTTTAAGTCTATTTTCAATAACTTAATATTGAAAAAGATGAAATTATGATTTTCATGCAAATGTGTAATACATTGTAATTATATTAATTTTTATTCCAAACATTTTTGGAGAAAATTTTATTTAACAAATATCATTCAATATTTGTTTTAAATAATAGTTTTACCTCGTTATATTAGTCTATTATTATTTTTGGAATTTAAACATTAAACAAATATTAATTTTTTTTATGAATACTTACCCTTTCGGGATCTCCTCTTATTTATCCAATTTTGAAAAGCAATGAACACTTTAGGAAGGTTCACTTTTTTATTCCCTTTTTTCTGTTTAGGGAGTGTTGGAACATGGAACCAACTTTTTCTTTTTTTAGAATCAATTTTAAATGATGATCCATCAATTGGCTCATCTTTGTCAGATGTTTTGACTTTCTTTTTATCTTTTTTCCTTGACGCAAAGCCCAATCGACTGAACCAATTCTTTTTCGGTTCTTTCTCAATTTTCTCAAAAATTGAGGCGTCTAGGGTATTTTCCACTTTAGTACGGCCAAATAGGTTATTTATAAGAGTTTCATCCATGTCCTGGTGACGTTTTCGAGTTTTTCTTTTTTGCTCAAGTGATTTGGTTTTTTTCATCTCCTCGATCCATGCACTCCCTTTGTCTGAAAAACAGAAATCCTTGTTTGAGATTACTTATGTAGCTGTGCCAACTATTACGATTTATTCATAATTATTGTGATTTCGTAGTTTAGATTATAGTTGAGTAATATAAATACGTTTTTTGAGAATTTTCGTAACAATCGGTTAAACATAAATTTTTATTATTAATTATTATTTAGTTTATCATTTATTGCTTTGCCACATTTATTGTCCGCAAAGAATGCTCCCATGAGAAATAATAAATTAAGGTTCTACTGTATTAAGTTTTTTTATAGTGGCTCATAGAAAGTTAGCCAGTTATTTTTGTGCTCTTTTTGTATGATGCAACTCTATAAAAAAAAAATTCAAAGCATCAAGTACGTTTTTTTAAAATAGGTTCAAAAAGTGCCCTGGTTTTTTGGAATTGTGTACTGGTAAGGTTACCACATCAATTCTGGGTTACATGTTAAATAAGATAATTGAATATAAATGTGTTGTTTTTATGATAGCTTACAGGCAGCTTCTTTATTTCTTTTTAATTTTTAGATTTTAAGTTCATAAGCATAGCGTGCAAATTATGCACCATTATTCTAGCTGTTAAAAATTGTAGACATTGATTTTATCAAAATATTAAGACTAAACTGTGCTATATTACTATTTTTTTTAAATTAAATTAATTTATTTATTTTTGCCATTAAAAATTGAAATTGATTATTGAATTTTAAAACTGGTTATTTAATTTCAAAATTTATGATTAAATTTAAAAACTCTTTATTTTTGATTTGGAAATTCTTTATTCTATAATTGGCTCAATGTTTGGAAAACTTATAATATAGAAATCCTGACATTAATTAAAGGTTATATTTTTAAGCTCAAACTGCTCTGTATATCGCCACTTATAACAAGCTTTTAAACTTGAAAAATTTAAAAATATTAAAAAGCAACATTACATACTTTTTCGTTATGGAAGATACAAAATAATCAATAAGAAGTATGAAAACACCTCCCCCTGCCCTAAAAAGAGGGTATTCGAAAAATGGCAGGAGATAAAATCAGTAAATCTAACTTGTTGTTTTTAATTGATAATTCAATTTTCTATCTTTAATTTATACTTTTCAGAAGAATTTTTTTTTAATAAAAGACATAAAGTAATTTGTTGCATCCACAAAGAAATTGAAAGTTAAAATGTAATTTTGTTGCAGTCGCAAAGAAATTTGATATTTATGGTAACATGAAATGAAAATAATGTATGAAAATAAATGCATTATATATGAAAATAAAATGCATTATATATGAAAGTAAACCAAGAAAAAAATCACATAACGTCAAGCAAAAGTTGCTGTTAACCGAAAGTGACATCATTGAAAGCAAAAGCAGCAAAGATTATCATAGTAACCACCATCGGGGTTTCACACGAAACTGAACGAAAATTATCGCCGAACCAAGCGGCCCTTGAATCTGCACTTTAATCTATAAATCGGCTTATGGAAAAATTACCAGTAATGTACAATAGTTTATTTTATTTTACAACCGTCGTTAATCAGCCGGCCCAATTTCGGGTTTACGACTACTAATGTTCAGTTCCGTAGTCTTGTCATTTTGAACCAATCCAGAAGACAAGGAAACTCTTGAATCAGTACCCCCAGAGATATGATTCTTTATGGAAACATGGAGAACTTTGAGACTCGACAGATTTAACGCGCATCAGTCACCATTTGGTTGTAGGGGATCGGATCCTGGACCTCTTGGACCTGGGCCCAGTGCCCTACGAACCAGGCTATCCTGGCCCAAACTTCAATAGTTGTCATAAATAATGGAAAAATCACAAAAATGACCATAACTCAAAAAGTTAGGCACAGAATTTCATGAAAATGACACACATTATAGTGCAAATAATAATGTATAAAATAAATATTAACCAGACAATTATGGGGGTGCAGAAAACACCATATATTTGAAGTGAATGAATCAGATGTGTCAGTTCAGAATAGAAAAAGTATCTTCAGTATGGAGTATGATCACTTCTAGCGATGTATGATGCTTTCAATTAGGCATTCTACCAGATCCGAGTGCAAGCCATTGTATTTGCAAAGCAGTTGTAAGGATCTGAAGAGGATGATTGAGAGCAGATGCACACTTCCTAAAGCAACCCAAGCATCCTCGACAGGACTCAAGTCCGGTGATCGAGTTGGCCAAACCGTGTGCTGAAGAAATAATCCACGATGCGAGTCCATGTGCGTCCTATAGCACGAAATCTTCACCTATTGCACATAAACATCAAGGATGTCATCTCTATACTCGTGAGCATTCACGATTCTACGTGGAAAGAAGTGCAGGTCTGTGCGTCCACCCAAAGTGATACACCCCCCCATATCTGCCTGTTTTTTTAAACGAAGAGTCCTGTATTTTACAACTATCTCTCGTTTCCCGTATATTCTCAAATTTCTCCGCATTTGTTAAAGAAATTTTTTTAAAAAATATTTTTGGTGATAAAATATCCACTGATGGCAAAAATACTTCTCTTATTCTTCCACACATGGTGCTATTGCCAGTACTGCAGTAAGTTGAGTGTTAATAGTTTAAGTCGAGCAGTGATGGCTCAGGGGATAGAGCGTTAGCCATCCAATGATGTGAACCGGGTTCGACTCCCACCATTGACTGATTGATACGAATTCCGTATCCAGCTTGCACAGACCACAGTGCTGATGTAAAATGTCCTCAGTGGTTAACGGATTACGGGTTAGAGCCTCTTTGCCCTCTGGCTAACCGGGGAAGGTTTTTCTACGGAGTTGATCATTAGTAGTCGTAAACCCAAAATTGAGTCGGTTGTTCAACAACGGTTATAAAATAAAATAGTTTAAGAATAATGGTTTTAAAAAATCTTCTTTAGTTTAAGATTTATATACAATTTTTTTTACTTCGTTAGCTGTAAATGCTTATATTATTCCCAAGTTTGAGTTTCTCTTTCTGACTTAAATGATTATGCGTGATATGTCAAAACTTTACTCATAGCCTAAAAAAAGTCACTAGTAAAATCTCCGTTAAATAATTTTTCCAATGTTGGCAGGTATGCACCCCACACACAGACACTGCCTCATTGGTATATATCTTTTTTACGGGTGGTTGATATCTGGTTCCAGGTTCTCTCTAAACCACAGAACGCCTACTATTGCTTTAGAAGCTAAACCTGTACCCGTCTAGTGGATATCAACGTATAGTAGACATTGTGATGATCTGAGTTGACTCGGAATTGCGATTCTATTCCTTCGTGCACATAACAACAAATATCGATCTACGGTGTACTTTACAGCATTTGGCAGTCCTTGGCTAAGCCTTCTGGATACCGAACCTTTAGTTAGAAATTGTTGCCTAAGTCCATGAGCCACAGTTTCGCATTTAGCTATCTGACACTGTCATGTTTCTAGTCTTCCAGTAGATCTCCATCGCAGTTCTTCGGACAAATGATGACTAGAGGACATTGTTACAAATTGGCTATCTCAAGCTTCTAATTTCAGAAACGCAGAGAAATTCGAAGCCTTGCGATCAAACATACAATTTTATTCTCATTGCAGATGAAGTCATTCCATTGCAGTGCCACTAATTTACATATTGCAGTTTTACTTAGGAATTCTTATTCCACAGCATGTTCAAATTTCATTGGGGTGAACTTATTTCGGGGAGAGTTATCGCTATTTTTGTAATTTTCCCTTTATTTAATTATAACTAGTGTACATCAGTGAGAACATGTTCTATAAAAAGATTTTCAATAACTTAAGAGTCACATTAGTTTGTACTACAAAAATAAATTGCCTGATAAATATAATATATATGAAATAGAGCCGATAACTTATTTCTTATTATTTGTAAAATGTTTGGTGAAAATCAAGTACTTGCTTATCATTGTTAAGAAGGATTAGAAATTTAATGAAATATACGTAATATTATTATTTATACTTACATTCCGGGGGTCGTGGTCGTGGGTGCTTCATTCTCTCCAACTTCCAGTGGTGTATCAAAGTTTTTTTGTACAATTCGCTCATTTTATCTCAAATGAAATCTTTAAGCATTAAACGTCAGACGCTAACATTCAAAGGAATTGTAATAATTGAAAAAATTGCCTTTTAAAACCTTCGGATGTCATTGTTAACAGTTTCATTTTTAGCTATAAAAAAAAAAACTTTTAAACATTATTGCAACAATGCTTTATTGTATCATCCATTAAACATACGTATTGTTGTAATTCGCGTGCATTATTTAAAATAAAAAAGGATTATTCTAATTTAATTTATAAAATTTTTCTTTGTTGGGGGGGGGGATTATGACTACTAAGTGAGTAGTACATTTGAAAATCATGCAGAAAACGAAAAGACACGATTCGACTTAATTAATAAAGTTTGAATAATTTGTTATTAGTTTTTAATTCTTATCTGTTGCCCATAACGGTGGTTTTATGTTATTTAGACAAGGAAAAACTCGTTTTTCGAAATTTATCACGTCAAAATAAAGATTAACTACATTTGGCATAGTGCTGTTGTTCGAGACCAGCTCATGATAGTCAAAATTTACCACAATCACACAATTTTCTCCTGCACTTATCCCTTTAGGAAACCGTTAAAAAAAAGTCCCTACTATCTATTGTAGGTCTCTTGTTACCAATATTTGAATATTTGGAGCATTAATTACCATTCTATCATCTTCGTACATGTCACCAAAATTAATTGAATATCATTGACCTCAATATGGCAAGGCGGTTTTTTACAGTTCTTCAACGAGTTATTATCTTTTCCACATTAATTTTGCTTGATAGTGCATGATTTTTCCCCCATTTCAGTTACTGATTATTAATAAATTTTAAATCATTTGGTATTTTAGAAACTAGTTTTAAAAGACTATTTTCAAAATAAACGTGGAGTTACACATAACTTTAGTAATACTCATCCTGTGACATAGCCGTCACATGCCATTCACGTTGATCAGTGATCTTACCTGACATATAACCAATGAAAAAATAATTAAATGTGGGGGGAAACACTACACTTCTTTTATTAAATAGAGCTGTAAGCGTTAGAAAATTTAATTTTATACAGTTTAATTTAACAAACGCTAATGCTGAACCATGGAGAAAATTACATTTTTCAATCGCCTCTCCCAAACGACATAATGGATAACTTAGAGCGATTTTTTTTTGGATCGGGGGTTAAAATTGCCACATGAGCCACTGATGAATTTCAGAACATTAGCTCAAATGGTTCTGGTGTTATTAGAGAGACACGCAAATTTTTTCTTTCATTATAATCGATAATATTATATAAAAAAATAAGTAAATAAAAACTATGTTTTTCAAGTGACCTAAAAATAAGAAACATATTCTATATTTTTCTCTTCTAAAACAGGCTGATTACTTTCATAAAACATAGAACGATTTTTAAATTATTTTTTTTATATCAATTTATTAAAAATGAAGATGTTCCCGATATTTTTCTGTTTTCATGTAACAAAATTCATGCTATATTTTTGTTCTTGATTTTGTAGACGTAGTTCTCAGAAGAATTAGTTTAAGTTAAAATAGTCTTCGATTTCGAGGTATTTTCCAGATCAGCCTAGCTTTGTTATGCGTACAAAGTAGTGGGGACTAACTATTCTTTGAACAATCTTACGTAGGGCGAATTTAACCGACCACTTAGCAACTAAATATAACAAATGGCGTCAAATAGTTTGTTTCATGTGCAACACGATCGCCACTTTCTTGGCCGAAAATGCACTCCATAAATTCTAAAACGCGTACTTTCAACATCTCGTATTATTTATTGCAAGGGAAAGCTGTAACCATTCCTGGAACGTTCCATTTTTTTTACGCTGGTCCAAAATTTCTGGGGAACACAAGCTTCATTAGAGTTAATTTAATATTGTCTGGTTTGTTTCTTTTTAATATATAAAAAGAAACAAATTTATTATTTATAATATATTTATATTTTTGTATTTAAAAGTAATGTAAACAGTATGATTTCATCATTTGTGTTTATAATTATTTAATATGCATGCATTTTATGTTTCATTATTAGTTTAAAAACTNCCTTGATGAAGTTAAAAACTTTATATACAATTATAATACCTAAACCCACTTGTGGGGGTCAGAAAATGTTTTCTTAATTTCAGAAATGAACCCTGTAGCATTTTCCATATTTTGAAAAATACTTCAAAAGTAATTATGTTTATCAAAAAAGTATGTTGTAAAAGTATTATGTTATTTCCATTGTTGGCCTCTGACCATTAACAAAATTTATTTTACGCTTTTGCTCTAAAATCTCAGCCTTATTATTTTCTAAACAAATTTGCAGCAGTAGGCACTATATAGTTTGTCTATAGAAAGAACTCCCCTCGCCACAAAGTCTAAAGCCGTCTCCTTCTATGGAAACAAACAGTAGCGCCTTTCAAAGAGGGGGGCTTCTTTCACTCCTGATTCCCTTTCTCTCACCCAACCGGGTCAGATCCTGTCTTAAATTATGGCCTAACAACTCTGTTTGAAACAGTTAAGCCTCGTACCCATAGTCATAGCTACTATTCCAGTCAAACGGCTAGGGGAGTTCTTAACATAAGCAAACTATACTCTACTGAATGATTCTTAAATTAACGCATGCTTGCGTATACTAATTATTAACTACATAAATAATTAAGATGAACACATTATGAGCTGTATATTATTTATTGTGTTAGATTATTCATTTGTAAAACTTGTAAAAAAAAGTTTTTTTTAGATAGTTTAAAATATTAAATTTTAAATAATAATAATATTTAAATTATATTATATATATTATNTATTATAATTATATATATTATAATTATATACACCGAAGAGCCATTACATTATGACCACCCTCCATCTGGGGCTCGCCCAGATTTTCATGGTTTCTCGCCCAGGAACAATGTTTTCATGGGGCATATTAGATCCCATAATCCTCATAGAACAATCCCTGACGTCTGTAAGCTACTTGAACATAGTTGCAGACCAGGTTCACCCATTCATGGCAACAGTTTTTCCTGTGGGGGATGGTTCTTACCAACAGGATAATGCACCATGTCATAAGGGTCGAATCGTCGTGGATTGGTTCGAGGAACATTCCAGTGACTTTCAAGTCATGTCTTGGCCCCCAAATTCACCTGACCTTAATCCAATAGAGCATTTGTGGTCCTACTTGGAAAACCAAATTCGTTCTGCCATGCTACCCCCTCGCAATGTGAGGGAATTGCAGGACCAGTTGGTGAGAGCTTGGTACCAGATACCTCAGACTACCTATCAGCACCTTGTGGAATCAATGCCACGCCGAGTGCTTGCAGTTTTGAGGGCTAAAGGTGGTCTTACATGTTATTAGCAGGGTGGGCATAATGTAATGGCTCTTCGGTGTATATTAATTATAAGAGTATACTTAAAACAAGAAGAAACATAGTTTTGTAACGTAGAATAATTGTCAAGATAATAATGTTTATTTTAACATTGTATCAATTGTATGTTTATTTTAAAATTATATTGTTAAAAGAGTGAAATATGTTAAATCATTGATGTGTGTTATTTCCAAGTGCGAAAAAAGTGTCATGTACGCTGTTTAATTTAAAGAAACGTATTAGGTACTACAATTTTACAATCCCTTTTTTTATAAGTAAGGTTGTACTATTAAGAAAAGTTAATTTTTTTTATATTTTCATGTTTTAATCAGGTTTTATTACGTATATATAGTTCATTTTTGTATTAAAATAAAGCTGAACAAAATACAATTGAAAATCCCATTTTATATTAGTTCACTATCCAAATCATCTAATGAATTGAATTGTGGCGTAACTACCACTATGATTATTAAATATCAACTTACTAGTATATAAGGCTTTGCTAACTCAATTCATCTTGAGGTACCTTTTGATAGATGAAAGTTGGCATTGTCTAATGGACTTTCCCCACATTGGTGATCTGCGGACGTGATATGATCACAATGACTTCCATGTATTGTCCACATTGAATAGTTGACTGGCTATTTGTGACTACGTCATTGTCCATATCACACTGTTGCTTCTCTGTCTCATTTACACACAACTGGTTTCTGCACACACTCGACTGCTAATAGCAACGCAGGAAAATCTTCATACATTACCATGAACTTAATACAGCTCTAAGCTCAAAACCCGGTGTCCTTAATCCTGCTCTCCCGGTTTTTCACAAATACAGCTACTAGTGGTATCCGTTCATAGAGTTCTCTCCTTGATAAAATTCTGGTGGGGGTGTATTGTGGCGTAACTACCACTACGATTATTAATCATCAATTCAGTAGTATATAAATACATGCTAACTTGATTCAGTCTTGATGTACCTTTTGATAGATGAAGGTTGGCATTGTCTAATGGACTTTTTCCTCATTCTTTTTCCTCACAGCAAAAATGTCTCCACATTCTTTTGTGTTGTCAATAATTAGGACTGTCAATATTCAAGTTTTCATCCATATCATCCTTTTTACGAAAAAGGACTGAGATTTTGTCATATTTATCTTCGATCCATCCGGTGTACTTTAAGTACCTAACATCGTTATATATTTTAAATTCGCTGTCCTCGTTTGTAGCAATAGGTTCATCAGCAGAGATCCTTTGTTTTTCTTCTAATGACCCATTATTTTTCTCCCCCAATGAAGTTTCACCAGTTCAATATATATAGTTTATGCTTTTTTTTAGTACAACACTTCGTTATGCTGACCTTTTCATTATAACGACCCTTTGTATTGTGTCCATAGATTCATTGTCACGGCCTGCGCTAAGGATTTCATATTATTAGCCAAATATCAAAAGTATTCGCCACTTTCAAGATTAATAGTATATGCAGTGCTCATGCGTCGTCATTGCTTGCGTTGCTATGGCGACTGCTGCTGTCTGATAATTTTTTTAGAATTCTTTTTCTCACTTTTAATTTTGTTATGCATTAAGTTGGTGAGTTTATTTTTGAGATATGGGACCAGAAGTTTCAAATGTTTATTTTTTATTTTTTTTTATAAATATTTAAGAGCAAACAAATTATGGTTAGGATTACTCGTGGTTATGCAGTAGGGTAGTAATCAGGCCGTAATTGGTTTGCATTTTGATACTTTAAAGAGAAAAAAATTTCAGTTTTAAAAACGAAAAAGAAAAAAAAATTAATTTCCAGTGGAGGGGAAACAGAATTTATCCCGAAAAGCTTCTCCCTTGGTATATCATATTTTGGGTTTAGAAGTCTTGGGCGCTTGTGTGAATTACTTATGATCAAAAAAAATAAATAAATAAATAAATTGCGGAATGTAGATTGCTTTGCGTTATTGATAATTTAAACTGTTTACTTATCATTATGTCCAAAATTTGCCTTGAGCCGTGGAAGGTTTTCGTTTTTTTTCTCTTCACATAACGCAAATGCGGTTTTGTTCCCTCCAAAAGTCCTCCTCGAAGGCAAATTTCTCCCAGTTTATGATCCAGGAGCTCCCTTGTCTTCTGGATCGGGTTCAAATTTACAAAACTACGAAGTTAAACGTTAGTAGTCGATTTACTTTTAAATTTACTTGGAAATAAGAAATGTTTCTAGATAGTTCCTTGATGAAGTAAGCAAAAAAAAAAAAAAAAAAAAAAAAAAAAAAAAAAAAAAAAAAAAAAAAAAAAAANAAAAAAAAAAAAAAAAAAAAAAAACAATTTACGAACTATGACTTTTAAGTGTGCTAGAAAAAGATCAATCACCACTGTAAATACTACCATGTCTTTTGAAAATGATAAACACTAGGTTTTTTTTGTCTTTAGAACATTATTATTTGCATAAATAAAATTATTTCTTCCTTTACTGGTCCTCTAAAAAACATAGTTTTTTTATATTTGTATTCTACTTATTCAGGTTATTCACTAAGTTTATGTCTTACTTTGTGTTTCTTAGTAATTCAGACAAAATAAATATATTAAAGAAACATATACAGCAGTAACCTCTATATGGCTTTATTTGAATTCTCGGTGCGTTTTTTTAGGTCCTCATTTAAGCAAATGTTTCCTCCTAATAGTTGTCTCCATTGAAAATATAGAATTATCTTCATAGAAAGTCACTCTGTGTAAAATTATAAATGTTGTCAATTTCAAAAATCAGTACTCCTTTATCAAGTCCTCATATGAATCACTATATCCTCATAGTAATTGTCTCTATTAGGAATATAGCATTATCCTTGAATAAATTTGCTCTTTATGAAATTATAAATGTCATCGTCATCAATTCAGTAACGTGTCAGTTTTAGAGTCTCGTATAAATCAATATATCCTCATAGTAATTGTCTCTAAAAGGAATATAGAATTATATCCTCATATAAATTCACTCAATATAAAATTATAAATGTCTTCAATTCACCAAATCAATATGCCTTTATCAGCTTTTTGTATAATTCCATATTTCCTCATAGTAAATGTCCCTATCAGGAATATAGAATTATCCTTGTATAATTTTACTCAGTGTAAAATTATAAAAATCATCGATTCAGAAAATTAATAAGCCTTTCTTAGGTCTTTGTATAAATCAATGTGTCCTCATAGTAAATGTCTCTATCAGGAATGTCCTCACATAAATTCACACAATCTTAAATTATAGATGTCAGTAATTCAGCAAATCACTATATCCCCATAGTAATTGTCTCCATCAGGAATATAGAATTAATAAATTCACTCCGTATAAAATGCAAATTTCTCCAATTCAGAAAGTCATTGTTCTTTTTTAAGGTCTTCATATAAATCAATGTGTCCTCATAGTAATTGTTCCTATCAGGAATCTCGTGGTATAAATCTACTTGAAAATCATCTAGTCAATATATTAACCATCATATAAATCTGTAATGAATTTGTCATTTCTACTATCAACTTCTTCTCCATATCACTGAAATTAAAGAAATTAATTATAATTTTAATTAATGCAAATATTTATATTAATGTATAGCATCTTAAAATTTAGATTCAATGATTAAAAGCTTTTAAATGTGCTGAAAATAAAAACCTTTAGAGTTTATTCCTAATTATATGAAGAATATATTCCAAAACATATTCATACCTATTAGAATTCTTAATTATGATGTTTTTTGAATTTTTATTTATTTATTTTTGTTAAAGTTTGCACAAAAGTATATTATCAGAATTTAAAACGTTCATTATATAAAATGACATACAGAATCTGAGTTTTTTTTTAAAATTACCTTTTTTGCGATTCTAAATGTGATATTTTTAGATGTTTGTTTCAAAGTAATTCTTATAAATTTTTATTTAATTTTTGTTTAAAATAGCTTACCAGTGCTACAAAAGCAAAAAAATTAAAATTACAATTAGTTAAGGCGAACATATAAAGATTAAGATCCATTTGGACGTGAAGAAATATGCATTATTCTAAATTATTCAAACATAAAATTTTAGCTTAGTTTCTAATTTTGATACATTTTATTCTCTCAAAGTTCTAATGATAATTTATGACAGTTTTAGAAATATGTTGCCAAAACTGCAATTTTGTCGTACTTTTTAAATATGTTTCACTTAAAATATAAAATGAAATCAAAGAACAAGCCCCAAATAATTTTCTCTTTATGTTTTAAAAAATAAATGTGTAGTAAAATTAAATCTTCAATTGATTTAAACATAATTATTTTTTAAGTTAACTTCATGAAAGTGATAGATTAAGTTTTTCTCATATAAGTTTTATATTGGGAATACAAATTAGTTCGATCCGTTTTTAAGAGATGGCTCTGACTGTTATGAATGTTTCAAAGTGACGGCTGGTTTCGGTGGTTTCAGAGATTATAAACATCTGTAAATAATATTCAGTTTATATCGCTTTGAGTTTCATACAAAAACCCTGTTTTTTACTTTGTTGAATATGTCAAATTTTGTGATAACTAAGCTTATGTTCCTGCTTTAATTGGAAGAAAAGTGCAGCTGAAGCGCATGAATGCTTGTAGAAGGTTATGGTGACAATGCTCCAACTGATAAATCATGTAGGGAACGGTTTCGACGCTTCAAGAATGGTGAATGGTTTTGTATTCTATGAGCTGCTACAACCTGGTGATTCCATTACGGGAAATCGGTTATAGTGGATTCGTTTGAGAGACGTGCATTGTGAGAAAAACGGCTGGAATACGAGCAAAGACATGACAAAGTTATTCTTCTGTAAAATAACAGTCGGCCTTGTTGCCGCAAAAGTCATAAAAAATTATTTGGAAACACTCAAGTGGGTTATTTTACCACACCCGTTGTATTCGTTGAACATTGCTCCTTCTGATTACTGGTTGTTCTGACAGATGCAGCACGATTTGGCAGGTCACCAGTTCACTTCGTTTGCAAAAATCGAAAATTGGCTCCTAACTTGGATCGCCTCAAAAGACGAGACATTTTTTCAAGATGGAATTCGAAAAATTGCCTGAGAGGTGGGAAAAAGTAGTAGCCAGCGATGGGCAATACTTTGATTAATCTGTTCATTCATTTTGTTCTGAAATAAATGCATTTTTGATCACAAAAAAGAGAGCGAATTAATTCGTACACCCAAGATATATATTAAAATTTAAGTTTTTTTTTTAACTTCATGAAATTTTTTTAAAGGCTTTGGGAAATCAATTCTATATTGAACTATTTTTTAACACAAATATACATTTTTAGTATAACAATATAATATGATATTTTCTGAAGGCGTATAATTATCATCCATTACATAGCAATTTTTTAAGAACGTAATGTTTGTTTTTAAGATAGTAAAAATTTCTACGTTTTTTATTTTCAAGTAGAAAAATATTATTCATTGCTTGATTTGAAAAATGTACTGAAGTTTTATCTTTTAAAATTAATATTAAATGTAGAAAAAAAAGAATTCGATGTTTTAATGCAAATATTATCATATTATTTATGTTTCATGGCATATATATTGTACTTATTTGTATTATAGCATTAAATTAAATTTAGAACTAATCAAACTACAATAGAAAATCTCATTTTACCTTAGTTCGTTGAAATCATATAATGAGCTGAATATCCCATTTTTTTCACTCATGGTTGAAATGTTTTCACATTCTTTTTTGTAGTCACTCTTCAGGATGTCAATATTTAAGATGTCAATATTCGGTATGTCAATATTTGGTCTGTCAATTTTTAGGATGTCAATAATGAAGATGTTAATAGTTGATCAGTTGACATTTAGGCTGTCAATAAACTAATTGTCAGTATTTTAGCTGTCTATATTAAGCCTGTCAATATTCAAAATGCCTATATTTCAGGCGTCAATTTTTGAGATGTCATTATTCAAGAAGTCAATATTCGGGATGTCATTATTCACGAAGTCAATATTCGAGATGTCAATTTTTGAGTTGTCGTTCTTCAAGATGTCAATATTCCAGATGTCGTTATTCAGGATGTCAATATTCGTGATGTCAATTTTCGGGATGTCATTATTCGTGATGTCATTATTCATGATGTCAATATTCGGGATGTCAGTTTTCAGGATGTCAATATTTGAGATGTCATTAATCGTGATGTCGTTTTTCAGGATGTCAATATACGTTATGTCATTATTCGAGTTGCCATTATTCGAGGTGTCGTTATTCAGGATGTCAATATTCGTGATGTCAATTTTCGGGATGTCATTATTCGTGATGTCAATATTCGTGATGTCAATTTTCAGAATGTCTATATTCGAGATGTCATTATTCGTGATGTCGTTATTCAAGATGTCAATATTCTGGATGTCAATTTCTGGGTTGTCAATATTCGAGATGTTTATATTCAGGCTGTCAATATTCAAGATGTCAATATTTGAGTTGTCAATTTTCGAGATGTCGTTATTTATGGTGTCAATATTCGGGATGTCAATGTTCGAGATGTCATTATTCGTCTTTTTTGTCATTTTTGTTCTTGGTGTTATCCTCTTTATTAAAAAGGGCCAAGATACGTTCGTATTCCTCTTCCACCCATTCTGTGTACTTTAAGTACTCTTCGTCATCAAATATTTTAAACTCATCGTCCTCGGTTTGAGGAAAAATTTCTCCATTTTCAGCAGAATCGGTCTTGGCCTTATTAACCTGATTGGACTTTTTAGATTTTGTCTTATCAGCAAAATAAAGAAACTGGGTTAAGAATACATTTTTTTAAACTTAAATATCATTATTTCATTCAATAAAAAAATGTTTTGCTTTAAGTCTATTTGCAATAACTTAATATTGAAAAAGATAAAATTATGATTTCCATAAAAATATGCAATACATTATTCTTAAATAAAAAAGAAATTCCAAACATTTTTAGAGAAAATTTTGTTTAACANAAGATCAATCACCACTGTAAATACTACCATGTCTTTTGAAAATGATAAACACTAGGTTTTTTTTGTCTTTAGAACATTATTATTTGCATAAATAAAATTATTTCTTCCTTTACTGGTCCTCTAAAAAACATAGTTTTTTTATATTTGTATTCTACTTATTCAGGTTATTCACTAAGTTTATGTCTTACTTTGTGTTTCTTAGTAATTCAGACAAAATAAATATATTAAAGAAACATATACAGCAGTAACCTCTATATGGCTTTATTTGAATTCTCGGTGCGTTTTTTTAGGTCCTCATTTAAGCAAATGTTTCCTCCTAATAGTTGTCTCCATTGAAAATATAGAATTATCTTCATAGAAAGTCACTCTGTGTAAAATTATAAATGTTGTCAATTTCAAAAATCAGTACTCCTTTATCAAGTCCTCATATGAATCACTATATCCTCATAGTAATTGTCTCTATTAGGAATATAGCATTATCCTTGAATAAATTTGCTCTTTATGAAATTATAAATGTCATCGTCATCAATTCAGTAACGTGTCAGTTTTAGAGTCTCGTATAAATCAATATATCCTCATAGTAATTGTCTCTAAAAGGAATATAGAATTATATCCTCATATAAATTCACTCAATATAAAATTATAAATGTCTTCAATTCCGCAAATCAATATGCCTTTATCAGCTCTTTGTGTAATTCCATATTTCCTCATAGTAAATGTCCCTATCAGGAATATCGAATTATCCTTATGTAATTTCACTCAGTGTAAAATTATAAAAATCATCAAATCAGAAAATGAAGGTTTTTTTTTTAGGTCTGTGTATAAATCCATGTGTCCTCATAGTAATTGTCCCTATCAGGAATGTCCTCACATAAATTCACACAGTCTTAAATTGTAGATGACGGTAATTCAGCAAATCACTATATCCCCATAGTAATTGTCTCTATCAGGAATATAGAATTTTTCTTGTATAAATTTTCTCCATATAAAATACACATTTCTCCAATTCAGAAAGTCATTGTTCTTTTTTTAGATCTTCATATAAATCAATGTGTCCTCATAGTCATTATTCTTCGGGATATCTCTACTCTTCATTACTCTTCGGGATGTCATTATTCGTGATGTCATTATTCGGGATGTCATTATTCGTGATGTCATTATTCATGATGTCAATATTCTGGATGTCAATTTTCGGGTTGTCAATATTCGAGATGTCATTATTCGTGATGTCGTTATTCAGGATGTCAATATTTGAGTTGTCAATTTTCGAGTTGTCATTATTCAATATGTCAATATTCAGGATGTTAATATTCGAGTTGTCATAATTCGAGATGTCGTTATTTATGGTGTCAATATTCGGGATGTCAATGTTCGAGATGTCATTATTCGAGTTGTCAATATTCGGGTTATCAATATTTGAGCTATGTTCTAGCTGTCACTACTCGAGTTTTTGTTCTTGGTGTTATCCTCTTTATTAAAAAGGGCCAAGATACGTTCGTATTCCTCTTCCACCCATTCTGTGTACTTTAAGTACTCTTCGTCATCAAATATTTTAAACTCATCGTCCTCGGTTTGAGGAAAAATTTCTCCATTTTCAGCAGAATCGGTCTTGGCCTTATTAACCTGATTGGACTTTTTAGATTTTGTCTTATCAGCAAAATAAAGAAACTGGGTTAAGAATACATTTTTTTAAACTTAAATATCATTATTTCATTCAATAAAAAAATGTTTTGCTTTAAGTCTATTTGCAATAACTTAATATTGAAAAAGATAAAATTATGATTTCCATAAAAATATGCAATACATTATTCTTAAATAAAAAAGAAATTCCAAACATTTTTAGAGAAAATTTTGTTTAACAAATATCATTCAATATTTGTTTTAAATAATAGTATTACCTCGTTATATTAGTCTATTATTATTTTTGGAATTTAACCATTAAACAAATATTAAATTTTTTTATGAATACTTACCATTTCGGGATCTTCTCTTATTTATCCAATTTTGAAAGGTAGTCAACAGATCAGGATGGTTCACTTTTTTATTTCCTTTTTTCTGTTGAAGGAGTTTTGGAACATGGAACCAACTCTTTCTTTTTTTAGAATCAATTTTAGATGGTGATCTATTGATTGGCTCATCTTTGTCAGATGTTGTGACTTTCTTTTCATCTTTTTTCCTGGATAAAAAGCCCAATCGACTAAACCAATTCTTTTTCGGTTTTTTCTCAATTTCCTCAAAAGTTGAGGTGGCAAGGGTATTTTCCACTTTTGTACGGCCGAAGAGGCTGTTTATAAGAGTTGATTCATCCACGTCCAGGTGACGTTTTCGATTTTTTCTCTTCAGCTCAAGTGATTTGGCTCTTTTCATCTCTTCGATCCATGCACTCCCTTTGTCTGAAAAACAGAAACACATGTTTAAGATTGCTTATTAAGATTATTGTACCAACTATTACGATTTATTCATAATTATTGTGATTTCGAAGTTTAGATTATAGTTGAGTAATATAATAATATAAATACTTTTTTTGAGAATTTTCGTAACAATCGATTAGTAATGAATTTTTATTATTATAATTTAATTTAGCATTTATTGGTTTCCCACATCTATTGTTCGCAAAGAATACTTCCATAAGAAACAATAAATTAAAGTTCTACTGTATTCATTCTTTTTACTGTGACTCATAGAAAGTTTGCGAGCTATTTTTGTGCACTTTTTGTATGGTGCAAAACTATAAAAAAATTCAAAACTCCAATTACATTTTTTGAAATAGGTTTAAAATGTGCCTGGTAAAGTTACTCCCCCATTCTGGATTACTTATAAATAAGATAATTGAACATTATAGTGCATATAATAATGTCTAAAATAACTACAGGACATACAGCGATGCTTTCAATTATGCGGTCTATCAGAACCGCTACAAGTGCCAGCCATTGTTCTTGCAAAGCAGTTGCAAGGGTCAGAAGTGGATGATTGAGAACGGATGCACGTCTTCCTAAAGCAACCCAAACATCCTCGATAGGATTCATGTCCTGTGATCGTGCTGGCTACTCCACGTGCTGAATTGTTTGTTGCTGAAGATAGTCATCCACGATGCGTTACCTTCCTGTTAGTTAATCCTTACCTATTGCCAGGGTTGAGTTTTTGACGTCAAAAAGTGGTTTTTGACATGACAAGGGTATAATACTGGTTTAAACCGTCAAAAACCCGTCAAAAATGTCAAAAACTGAAGTTTGCCAAAAAAATATATAAACTTCAAAACTACNTAAAAAATATATAAATTTTATGTATTAATTAAATTTCACATATGAATATAGGTTTTTGACATTTTCGACATTTTTGACAGTGAGGTTTTTGACGTGACGGTTTAAACCATGGTTTAAACTGTCAAAAACTGTCACATGTCAAAAACCTGCCAACCCTGCCTATTGCACCAGCATAAGAGCGCATATAAACATCAAGGATGCCATCTCTATTCTCGTGAGCATAGAGATGAAATGCAGGTCTGTGCGCGTCCACCTAAAGTGATACTACCCCACACACGGAGACACTGCCTCATTAGTATGCATCTTTTTTATGGATGTTTGATGGATTATATCTGATACCAGGTTCTCTCTTAAATGACAGAAAGCCTGCTATCGTTTTGGAAGCTAAACCTGGACTCGCCTGTGTAAGTAACAGCCATTTAATGGATATGTTGTTGCACCTACCTCAAGTATTCCCTTCTATGGCGTGACAAGAGTGGTACGCAAATGTACACATTGTTGCCTAGCAAACAAATATATCGTTCCTGAAGGTTTCTACGCACAATAGACGTTGGGAAGATATGAGTTGACTCGGAATTGCGGTTCTATTCCTTCGTGCTCATAACAACAAATGTCGATCATCTGTGTTCTTCGCAGCATTTTGCAGTCTTTGGCTGAGTCTTCTGGATGCCGAACCTCTAGTTAGAAATTGTTGCCTAAGTCCATGAGCCACAGACTCACATTTAGCTATCTGACGTTGTCCTGCCTCTAGTCTTCCAGTAGATCTGCATCGCAGTTCTTCGGACAAACAACGCCTGGAGGACATTGTTTCAAATTGGCTATCTCGAACTTCTAATTTCGGAAACACAAGAGAAATTCGTAGCCTTTCGATCAAACATACAATTTTTTTCTAATTGCAGATGAAGTCATTCCATTGCAGCTCCACTAATTTGCATATTGCAGTTTTGCTTAGCAATTCTTATTTGACGGCATTTCATTTGAATTGACTTATTTCGGGGAAAGTTATCGCTTTTTTTGTAATTTTTCCTTAATTTAATGATAACTAGTGTATATCAGTGAGAACATATTCTATAAAAAGATTTTCAATAACCTAGTTACAATAGTTTGTACTATAAAAATAAATTACCTGACACATATAATACATAAGAAAAGGGAACTGAAAACTTATTTCGTATTATTTGTTAAATGTTTTGCCGAAAATCAAGCTCTTGCTTATCATTGTTAAGAAGGATTAGGAATTTAATAAAATATACGTAATAATATAATTTATACTTACATTCAGGGGGTCGGGGTCGTGGGTGCTTCATTCTCTCCAACTTCCAGTGGTGTATCAAAGTATTTTTGTACAATTCGCTCATTTTATCTTAAATTAAATCTTAGCATTAAACATCAAACGCTAACATTCAAAAGGATTGTAATAATTGAAAAAGTAGCTTTTTAATACCTTTGGTTGTCATTGTTAACAATTTCTTTTTTAGCTGAAAAAAAACTTTTAACCATTGTTGCAACAATGCTTCATTGTATCAGTCATTAAACTTAACGTATTGTTATAAATCACGTACATTATTTAAGAAAAAGCAAGATTATTCTAATTTAATTTGTAGAAACTTTCTTTGTTGGGAGGGGGGGGGAAGAGATGATGACTACTAAATGAGTATCGACCGACATTTGAAAATCATGCACAAAATCGAAAGACATGAATCGACTCAATTAATAAAGCTGAAATAATTTGTTAATTTTTTATTTTTATTTGTTGCCCATAAAACGGTGGTTTTATGTTATTAGACTAAGAAAAACACGTTTTCGAAATCTATCCCCTCGAAAAAAAGATAAACTACGTTTGGCACAGTGCTGTTGTTCGAAACCAGCTCATGATAGTCGAAATTTGCAACAATCACGCAATTTTCTCTTGCACATCATTTTTTTTTAACGGCTCCCTTTAGGGAGCCCTTTATAAAGTTTTTTCCTCAATACCTATAGTAGGTCTCTTGTTACCTACATTTGAATATTTGAAGCACTAATTACCATTCTATCATCTTAGTACATGTCACCAAAACTAATTAAATATCATTGGCGTCAATATGGCAAGGCGATTTTTTAAAATTCTTCCTCGAGTTTTTATCTTTAACGCATTAATTTTGCTTATTAGTAGGGGAGAGGGAAGCACATGTCAACAATTTTTTTTATTTCTTCATTTTTCAAAAAATATCAATTTCTCACAGTAAAGAAGTCTATGTGTTTAAATAGTTTTTTCTTTGTCTTATGAAATTTTTTGAGATTTTTCAATAAAATATTTATTTTCTTTAAGATATTTTAGAAGAATGACTTCAATTGTTCACATGTACCCCCCTATGGGGGCACATGTGAACAATTGAAGTAACAAAGCAATCATCGTATCTAAAAGAAAAAATATTTAATATGGATGGGTGATCGTGTAAAGCTAAGGGGGTGGCTCTAGTGGTTTAATTGCTCTCGCAAGACTTCCGGGTTACTGCTTCCGATATATTTTTACGCCGCAGACACCTC
>NC_092205.1:98515357-98609937 GCF_043381705.1 Parasteatoda tepidariorum
CAGTATTTCACATGTACCGAGTTCTTTCTTTCAGCCTTTAAACTTCAGCATTATCATATTAATATTATAATCATTAGAATATTTTCTAATTAGGCTATCTTAAAAAGATATTTTTAAAGATATTTTTGGCGACATTTTATTCAAATGTAGCCAAATAAGGGATAAAATACAAAACATGGCAAACCTTAAGACTTATTCACAATGATATATTAACTTTCCAAAAAAAATTTTGGCCTTACGACCTCTGAGAATCAATACATTTCTGAAAGCTCTTATGAATGGTACAATTATGTTTAGATTTGAACCCAAATTACAATAACAAAACTGCTTAAAATATTAGGCTTGTTCACACATCGCTTCGTAGTCATAACATAAGCGGAGGGATACACCGGAAATTTTCTAAATTTCTTCTGGTTTAAGGACGCTTTTTATTGTTTACATTAGGCCACCCATCCATAACAGATATAGAAACACATTATACTAAAGGGGTTGTAGCTTACTACGTGAATTTATTGGGTTTATTTGTTTATGTGAGTTTATTGGGTTAATTTCATCAATTGGGGTTTTCGCTACTTCATGTTCCTCAGGAGTTGTAATGGGCCTTTTTCTTTCTTCTCTGATACTCTTTTTTTCTTTTCTTTTTTTTTAATTTTTTCTATCTTTTCATTTTTAGCTTTAGCAATTCTATCTTTCTCAGGTGTATCAGTTAATATGCGTGATTTTTTCCTTTTCGCGTTTTCGTTTCTTTAAGTTACTCACTTGGACTCTTTGAAATTATCGGATTGATTTTGGTGTAGGAAAAGTACTGATGGCACTACTGTTAAGATCATTGTCAACAATTTCTGACTGACCATTAGTAAATTTTTAATTAACTAATGACCATTAGCAATTATGAATTTTTAAGGACAAAATTAACAATTAATTAATTAATTATGGAAAATTAAATAATAATTTTAAATGCTTACATATTTTTTAAGCTTATAATTCATGAGGATAATAATCTTAATAATATGTATGGGCACATGTGAGCTGTTCACATCTGCCCCAGATGCTTTGTTCACAAGTGCCCCATCATCTTTTTTAAACCCAACTTGAAAAATAAATAATTTTTTATTACGTAAAAAATAATAATGCTTGTCATAAACGTACCTGAATGTTCATATACTGGTCTGCAATAGTTAATTTTATCTTATTAGTTGATTTATACTAATTTTTCACTTGAAGAAGCGAGTGATAAAAGTATATACAATACCAGTCGATACAAAGAAATTGTCGGAATAGAACAACAAAATGACTCATTGTTTTGAAAGTTTGGCAGACAGGCAGGACTAGAACTATCATTTATTTCAAATCATATTGGTAAACAATACCATGTTCACATGTGCCCCCCTCTCCCCTACGAATTTTTCCCCCCATTTCAGTTACTGATTATTATTGGACTTTAAATTATTTAGTATTATAGAAACGAGTTTTAAAAGACAATTAACGAAATAAACGTGGAGTTACACATAACTTTAGTAATACTCATCCTGTCACATAGTCGTCACATGCCATCAACGTTGATCAGTGATCTTACCTGACATAACCAATAAAAATATAATTAAATCTGGTGGGGACACTACACTTTTTTTATTAAATAGAGCTGTAAGCGTTGAAAAATGTAATTTTATACAATTTAATTTAAGAAATGCTAAGACTAAACAATGGAGAAAATTACATTTTTCAATCGTCTCTCTCGAACGATATAATGGATAACTTAGAACGAATTTTTTTTACCCATTGACAAAATGGGTCTTGGTTTGAATTTGATGGCGTCCATAAACTTTTCAACTGTGTTCAAGAGTAATAGAAATCAATGCGCAAGCGTCGTCATTGCATGCGTTGCTATGACGACCGCTTCTCTTTTTTTATTTTCACTAACAGTAATGTATTTGCAGAATAATAATTTAAAGTATTTTTATATTCTTTTTATTATTAACGTATAATTACTGGCTTGACGGTTATTTTAATATAAATATGAATACTGAAGAAGAAAAAGTATTTTGTAACGTACAATCCTTAAAAAAAAAAAAAAAAAAAAAAAAAAAAAAAAAAAAAAAAAAAAAAAAAAAAAAAACGAGTTACACTGAATAACTTTTGTTCTAATGGTCGGATTTTCACGAACTAAGTGTATGGTTCCTAGGGGTGACCTCAAATATGTTAATTAATTAGTGTAATTAAGTTACAAAATTAGACACAAAAACGTACTTTCTCTGAATAAACATCTATTTTTTTAACATATTTGGATTCTTAACCTTCAAAATATAGGGGGTAGCCGCAATCTGGGAAATGTGGTCCCCATAGTTTGGTCAGGAGAGCGATCCAAATTTCGGACCCCTTAATGTTAATTTCACTTTTTGCGTTTTTAGTCATAGTTTTTAAAATAATAAAGCAATTCAAATAAAATTGCACTCACTTATAAAACCCATTTACCCAAAGATGATTTCATGCAAAAAATAATTTGTAATAATTATTTATTATTTTTTATTATTTAATTTCATTGTGGATGAAAATGTTATTTTTTTTTTTTTTTGGTTTTCTAAAAATTTATTCTTAATTAAATAAAGAGATTTGAATAAAACATTTTATTGAATAAAAACGAATTAACGAATGTTGAGTTTTATAACAGCATGTTTCTGGTAGAATGTAATTATATATCAGCTTTTTTTATTTTAACTGTTCGTTTATTCTTTTAATAATTGATACAATTTCAATAATATACCAAAGTATGCATAGATTTGCAATAATATGTTAATCTATTATATATCTATTAACCAGACAAATATATACCGGGAAATGGCACTTGACCTTGAAAAAACATCAGTGTAGGGTATACCGAGCAATGGCACTGAACCCTAAAAAAGCATCAGTGTAGGATATACCGGGCAATTGTATACCGGGCAGTGGCACTTAACTAGACCTAGTATATATTTCGGACATTTACCAAAGGTCTAGTAATACTAGGTCTAGTAAAGTGCCACTGCCCGGTATATCCTACACTGAAGTTTTTTTAAGGTTCAGTGCCATTGCCCGGTATACCCTACACTGGTGTTTTTTTAAGGTCAAGTGCCACTGCCCGGTATACATTTCCCCAGTATGCCCTACATCAATGGTTTTTAAGCCTTAGTGTCANAGTATCATTATCCGGTATAAATTTGCCCGATACTCCAAACACTGATGTTTCTTCCAATATATCGTCAGTAAGTATTGAAATATCGAATAAATGTAATTATATCCACGAATAAATTAATATGAAATCGGATATAATAAATATACGTATTTCAGACCTTCACCAAAGCGACTATGTGATTGTCAACATTCACCGGTGAAAGTCAACAACCACCGATTTCGGTCATTCACAGTAACATGCACATCATTTACATAATAACCTCATGAGGACGTTTATTTCATACCTTGCCTAAATAGCATCCGGCATTATATATAATGTCTAGGACATTTGTGAAATATAAATCATTTCATACTCAAACTTCGAGATATTTTCTCACATTCATACTCAAACTTCGATATATTTTCTATTAACAATTAATTAAACCTCTCCCAGCAATCACAGAACATTATTTCATTTTTTTTTTTACATTCAGAGTTCTTTCACTAGGTTGCCTAGCAACCTAGTAAAATTAAGCATTAAGTTTTTGAATTAGTCAATGGGTTATCTTAAAATATTCATTTGCGCTGGCGACTTTTTTTGGCGGTTTTCTGGACTATCGCCAAATATATAAACTTATTTTGCTACCCAATTTACGACCCAATTTTTTCAAAATTTTGCCTACCCCCCCTAATTCAAGTGTTTAGATTTCAAATATGTAAAAAAAAAATTTTAATCTTTAAAAAGAAGCAATTTTATTATTTTTAATATATTTACCTTCTAATATTTAAAAGTAGATTAAATAGTATGATCATTGTGTTTATAATTGTTTCAGATTGTTACGTATACATTTTATGTTGTTTAATATACATGAATTTTATGTTTCATTATTAGTTCAAAACTCCGAACCTTAAATTTTATTTGTTAAAAACTTTATATACACTACATAAGCCATAAACCCACTAGTGGAGGTCATAAATTTTTTCTTAATTTCAGAAATGAACCCTTTTGCGTTTTTCATATTTTTCAACAAATATTTTAAACAATATTTTCAATAATTTAATTGTAATTATTTTAACTTGATTTTTGTTAAAGTATCACATTGAGCCGCGATGGCTATGGGTATAGAGCGTTCGTCTTCCAATGAGGTGAACCGGGGCTCGATCCCGGCGATGGCTGGTCAATACGAATTCCGCATCCGGCTTGCACCGACCACAGTGCTGACGTGAAAAATCCTCAGTGGTAGACGGATCCTGGGTTAGAGTCCCCTTTGCCGTCAGGCTATCCGTGATTGGCTCTCGTGGTCTTCCTCTCCATGCAATGCAAATGCGGGTTAGTTCCATCAAAAAATCCTCCACGAAGACAAATTTCTCCCAATACTCGATCCAGGAGTTTCCTTGTCTTCTGGATTGGGTTCGAAATTACAAGGTTACGGAGTTGAACGTTAGTAGTCGTAAACACTAAAATTGTGTCGGCTGTTCAACGACGATTATAAAATAAAATAAAAAGTATCACTTTCACGAAACTGAATTTTGTGTGGGAGTCAGCTACCCGTATAACTCCTGCTATGAATCAAACTGAGCTGTAAATGGGTTTAACTTAAATGAAAGACTCTAAATTGGGAATTAGACTATTAAATCTAGACTATTAAATTGGGAAATAGGGCTTTTACAATGCTTTATCATAAAGTCTTAGGAAATGCGTTGTTTTAGTTTGAAAGGTAAAGGGGTAACGCTGCATTATATTGGATTTACTTTTATATTTACTTGGAAATAAGAAAGGTTTGCAGATAGTTCTTTGATCAAGTATGCAAAAAAAGAAGAAAGAAAAAAAATATGTAACAAAATTTTAAGAACTATTTTATTTTAAGTGTACTAAAAAAAAGTTCAACCACTGCTGAAAATATTACCATGTCTTTTGAAAATGATAAAACTCTAAGATTTTTTTGTCTTTAAAGCAAAATTATTAATATTTTGCATAAATAAAATTATTTCTTTCCTGGTCCTAGTTACATAGTTTAACAAAGTTTTTAAAATTTGTATTCTATTTATTTAGTTAATTGTTATTTACTTAGTTTATATATAACTTTGTGTTTTTTAGAAATTCAGACAAAATAAATATGAAAGAAACATATACAACAGTAACCTCTATATGGCTTTATTTGAATTCTCATTTAAATTAATTATCTCCACATAACTGCATTCAAGGTGTAATATAAAGTTATTCTTATATAAATCCATCTGATATAAATTTAATCAATTCGATAAATCTATATGCATTTTTTAGGTCCTCTTTTAAACAAATGTTTCCAATTGTCTCCATTGGGAATATAGAATGATCTTCATAGAGAGTCACTCTGTGGAGAATTCTAAATGTTGTCAATTTCGAAAATCAGTATTCCTTCATCAAGTCCTCGGATGAATCACTATATCCTCATAGTAATTGTCTCTATTAGGAATGTAGCATTATCCTTGAATACATTTGCTTTCTATGAAATAATAAATGTCATCGTCATCAATTCAGTAGTGTGTCAATTTTAGAGTCTCTTATAAATCAATATATCCTCATAGTAATTGTCTCTATAAGGAATATAGAATTATATCCTCGCATGAATTCACTCAATATAAAATTATAAATGTCACCAATTCAGCAAATCAATTTGCCTTCATCAGGCCTTTGTGTAATTCGATATTTCCTCATAGTAAATGTCCCTATCAGGAATATAGAATTACCCTTGTATAATTTCACTCAGTGTAAAATTATGAAAATCATCATTTCAGAAAATTAATGTCACTTTTTTAGGTCTTTGTATAAATCCATGTGTCCTCATAGTAATTGTCCCTATCAGGAATGTCCTCACATAAATTCACACAGAATGTCATTGCTTCAGCAAATCACTATATCCTCATAGTTATTGTCTCTATCAGGAATATAGAATTTTTCTTGTATAAATTCACTCTCTATAAAATGCAAATTTCACCGATTCAGAAAGTCGTGCTTTTTTTTAAGTCTTCATATAAATCAGTGTGCCTTCATAGTAATTGTTCCAATCAGGAATGTCGTTGTATAAATTTATTTGTGTAAATCCTTCTCTAAAGCCATAAATACTTCATAATCATCCGTAAATCCATGAAAATTCATCATCGAATCAATTCATTATCCATCATATAAATCTGTAATGAATTTGTCAGTTGTACTATGAACTTTTTCTCCTTATCACTGAAATTAAAGAAGTTAATTATAATTTTTATTTATGCAAATATTTATATTAATGTATAGCATCTTAAAATTTAGATTCAATGATTAAAAGCTTTTAAATGTGCTGAAAATAAAAATCTTTAGGGTTCATTCCTAATTATATGAAGGATATATTCTAAAGCATATTCATACCTAATAGAATTCCTAGTTATCTTGTTTTTTGAATTTTTGCATATTTATTTTTGTTAAAAAAAGTTTGCACAGAAATATGTTATCCGAATTTCGAAGTACTAGGTTCATTATATAAAATGACATACAGAATCTGAGCTTTTTGTTAAAAATTACCTTTATTGCAATTCTAAATGTGATATTTTTAGAAGTTTTTTTTAAAGTATATGTCATAAATCTTTATTTAATTTTTGTTTAAAATAACTTTCTAGTACTTCAAAAGTAAAAAATTAAAATTACAATTAGTTAAGGTGAGCACATAAAGATTAAGATCCATTTGGACATGAGGAAAGATGCGTTATTTATTGATCTAAATAATTCAAACATAAAATTTTAGTTTAGTTTCTAATTTTGATACATTTTATTCTCTCAAAGTTGTAATAGTAATTTAGGACAGTTTTAAAAATATGTTGCAAAACTGCAATTTTGTCATACTTTTTAAAGGTGTTTCATTTAAAATATAAAATTAAATCAAAGAAGAATGCCTAAATAATTTTCCTTTTGAGTTTTAAAAAAGAGATAAGTAGTAAAATTAAATTTTAAATTGTTTAAAACATTATTATTTTTTAAGTTAACTTTATGAATAGATAAATTAAGTTAAATTTTTCTTATATAATATAAGTTTTATATATATTGTGAAATAAAAGTTTTTTTTTTTAACTTCATGAAATTTAAAAAAAAAATTGTTTTTGGATTTATAAAACTTTTGAAGGCTTTGTGAAATCAATTCTATATTAAACTATTTTTAACACAAATGCGCATGTTTAGTATAACAATTTAATGTGATAATTTCTGATGACATGTATAATTGCCCTCCATTACATAGAGATTTTTCAAGGTCTTAATGTTTGTTTTAGCATTGTAAAAATGTGTACTTTTTTATTTTCAAGTAAAAAAATAATATTCATTGCTTGATTTGAAAAATGTACTGTAATTTTAATATCTTTTGAAATTAATATAAAATTTGAAGAAAAAAAAATAGAATTTGATACATTACAAATATTAACATATTATTTATGTTTCATAGCATATATATTGTACTTATTTGTATTATAAGAGTAAATAATATTTAGAACTAATCAAACTGCAACTGAAAATCTCATTTTACCTTAGTTTATCCAAATCATCTAATGAGCTGAATATCCCATTCTTTTCACTCATGGTTGAAATGTTTTCACATTCTTTTGTGTAGTCACTCTTCAGGCTCTAAATATTTGAGATGTCAATATTCGGTATGTCAATAATTGGGCTGTCAATATTTAGGATGTCAATAATCAGGATGTTAATAGTTGGGCTGTCACTATTCGAGACGTCTATATTCAGGAGGTCAATATTCGGGATGTCAATAATCTCAATTTTTGAGTTGTCATTATTCGGGATGTCAATATTCGAGAGGTCATTATTCAAGGTGTCATTATTCGAGATGTCGTTATTCGTGATGTCAATATTCGGGTTGTCAATATTTGGGCTGTCTATGTTCTAGTTTTTGTTCTTGGTGTTATCCTCTTTATTAAAAAGGGCCAAGATACGTTCGTACTCCACTTCAACCCATTCCGTGTACTTCAAGTACTCTTCGTCATCATAGATTTTAATCTCACCGTCATCGGATTGAAGTTCATCAGTAGAGCTTTTTAGCTTTTGGTCTAACAGCACATTTCTGTTTTCAACCAATAAAATGTCTCCATTTTCCTGATTGGACTTCTTAGATTTCGTCTTATCTACAAAATAAAGAAACTGGGTTAAGAATAAATTTTTTTATTTAAATATCATTATTTCATTCAATAAAGAAAAAAAGTTTGGCTTTAAGTCTATTTGCAATACTTTGAAAAAGAAAAAAATTTGATTTGTATAAAAACATGTAATACATTATTCTTATATTAATTTTTTTTCAAGCATTTTTGGAGAAAATTTATGTCTATCAAGTATTATTCAATATTTCTTTTAAATAATAGTATTACCTCGTTTTATTAGTCTATTTTTAGATTTCAAACATTAAACAAATATTCATTTTTTTAAATTAATATTTACCCTTTCTGGATCTCCTCTTATTTATCCAATTTTGAAAGGCAGTGAACACTTCAGGTAGGTTCACTTTTTTATTCCCTTTCTTCTGTTGAAGGACTTTTGGAACATGAAACCAACTCTTTCTTTTTTTAGAATCAATTTTAGATGATGATCCATTGATTGGCTCATCTTTGTCAGATGTTTTGACTTTCTTTTCATCTTTTTTCCTATATAAAAAGCCCAATCGACTAAACCAATTCTTTTTCGGTTTTTTCTCAATTTCCTCAAAAGTTGAGATGGCAAAAGTATTTTCCACTTTTGTACGGCCAAAGAGGCTATTTATAAGAGTTGATTCATCCACGTCCAGGTGACATTTTCGATTTTTTCTCTTCAGCTCAAGTGATTTGGCTCTTTTCATCTCTTCGATCCATGCACTCCCTTTGTCTGAAAAACAGAAATACATGTTTAAGATTACTAAGTAATCGATTAGTAATGAATTTTTATTATTATAATTTAATTTAGCATTTATTGGTTTCCCATATCTATTGTTCGCAAAGAATACTTCCATACGAAACAATAAATTAAGGTTCTACTGTATTCAGTTTTTTTACTGTGACTCATAGAAAGTTTGCGAGCTATTTTTGTGCACTTTTTGTATGGTGCAAAACTCTGTAAAAAAAATTCAAAACTCCAATTACATTTTTTAAAATAGGTTTTAAATGTGCCCTGGTAAAGTTACTCCTCCATTCTGGATTACTTACAAATAAGATAATTGAACATTATAGTGCATATAATAATGTCTAAAATAACTACAGCACATACAGTGATGCCTTCAGTGATGCTTTCAATTATGCGGTCTATAAGAACCGTTACAAGTGCGAGCCATTGTTCTTGCAAAGCAGTTGCAAGGGTCAGAAGCGGGTGATTGAGAGCGGATGCACGTCTTCCTAAAGCAATCCAAACATCCTCGATAGGATTCATGTCCTGTGATCGTGCTGGCTACTCCACGTGCTGAATTGTTTGTTGCTGAAGATAGTCATCCACGATGGTTACCGACCTGTTAGTTAATCCTTACCTATTGCGCACCAGCATAAGAGCGCATATAAACATCAAGGATGTCATCTCTATTCTCGTGAGCATAGAGATGATATGCAGGTCTATGCGCGTCCACCTAAAGTGTTACCACCCCACACACAGAGACACTGCCTCATTGGTATGCATCTTTTTTACGGATGTTTGATGGATTATATCTGATTCCAGGTTCTCTCTTAAATGACAGAAAGCCTGCTATCGCTTTAGAAGCTAAACCTGGACTCGTCTGTGTAAGTAACAGCCATCTAATGGATATGTTGTTGCACCTACTTCAAGTATTCCCTTCTATGGCGTGATAAGAGTAGTACGCAAATGTCTGGTTGCCTAGTAAACAAATATATCGTTCGTGAAGCTGTCTACGCACAGTAGACGTTGGGAAAATCAGAGTTGACTCGGATTTGCGGTTCTATTCCGTCGTGCACGCAACAACAAATGTCGATCATCTGTGTTTTTCACAGCATTTGGCAGTCTTTGGCTGAGCCTTCTGGATGCCGAACCTCTAGTTAGAAATTGTCGCCAATGTCCATGAGCCACAGACTCACATTTAGCTATCTGACATTGTCCTGCCTCTAGACTTCCAATAGATCTCCATCGCAGTTCTTCAGACAAATGACGCCTGGAGGACATTGTTTCAAATTGGCTATCTCAAGCTTCTAATTTCGAAAACGCAAAGAAATTCGCAGCGGTACATATAATTTTATTCTCATTACAGTGCCACTAATTTACATATTGCAGGTTTACTTGGCAATTCTTATTTGACAGCATGTTCAAATTTCATTGGGGTGAACTTATTTCGGGGAGAGTTATCGCTATTTTTGTAATTTTCCCTTTATTTAATTATAACTAGTGTACATCAGTGAGACCATATTCTATAAAATTATTTTCAATAACTTAGAGTCACATTAGTTTGTACTATAAATATAAATTACCTGATACATATAATAGAAAAGAAAAAAAACTGAAAACCTTTTTTTTTATTTATTTGTAAAATGTTTGGTGAAAATCAAGCACTTGCTTATCATTCTTAAGAAAGATTAGAAATTTAATGAAATATACGTAATAATATTATGTATACTTACATTCCGGGGGTCGTGGTCGTGGGTGCTTCATTCTCTCCAACTTCCAGTGGTGTATCAAAGTATTTTTGTACAATTCGCTCATTTTATCAAATGAATTCTTAAAGCTTTAAAAGTCAGACGCTAACTTTCAAAATGGTTGTAATAATTGTAAAAGTAGCTTTTTAATACCTTCGGTTGTCATTGTTAACAATTTCATTTTAACAAACGATTAAGCAAGAAAAATTTTTTTAATCATTGTTGCATTAATGCTTCACTGTATTGGTCCTTACACTTACATTTTGTTGTAATTCCCGTACATTATTTAAGAAGAAAAAAAAGGATTATTCTAATTTAATTTGTAAAAACTTTCTTTGTAGGGGGGGGGGAGATTTTTTACGGTTCTTTAGAAAGAGATTTATTATCTTTCCCGCATTAATTTTGCTTATTAGTACATAATTATTTTTCCCATATTAGTTACTAATTATTAATGGATTTTAAATTATTTAGTTTCATGGAAAAGAGTTTTAAAAGACTATTAACATAATAAATGTAGAATTTCAAATAACTTTAAGACTACTGATTCTATGACGTAGCCGTCACATAACATCCTCGTTGATCAGTGATTTTACCTGACATAATGAATAAAAAACCTATTTTTTAACAATTACTAATACTAAACCATGGAGAAAATTCCATTTTTTAATCGTCTCTCGTGAGTGATATAATGGAAAATTTAAAACGATTTTTTTATGATTGGGGGTTAAAATTGCCACTTGTAGCCACTCATGAATTTCAGGACATTAGCACAAATGGCTTTGGTGTTCTTTGAGAGACACACTAACTTATTATAGATAATATATACACTATACTAACTTATTATACACACTTATTATAGATAATATTATAAAAAAATAAAAATTATGTTTTCAAGTGACCTAAAAAGAAGAAAATTATTCTATATTTGTCACACCTCTTTCATAAAACACAGAAATTTAATTTTTTTTAATATCAATTAATTAAAAATGAAGATGTGCCCTACATTTCTCGTTTTCATGTAACAAAATTCATGTTATATTTTTGTTTTTAACTTTGAAGACGTACGTAGCTTTCAGAAATTTTTAAAAAATTAGTTTGCTTAAGTTCAAATAGTCTTCTATTTCGCATCTTCGATTTCAAGGTATTTGCCAGATCAGCCTAGCTTTGTGTACAAACACTTTGCCATAAAATAACGGGAACTAAGCAATCTTGCATAGGGCAAAATTAACCGATCACTTAAATAAATGTGACAAATGGCATTAAATAGTTTGTTTCATATGCAACCCGATCGCCACTTTATTCGCCAAAAATGCACTTCATATATTCTAGATCACGTACTTTCAGCATCTCGTAATATTTATTCTAAGGGAAAGCTGTAACCATTTCGGAACGTTCAATTGTTTTACGAGTGTCCAAAATTTCTGGGGAACACAAGCTTCATTCGGGCTCAAATTAATTTAATATTGCTTTTTTTCCTCTTCTTTTTAATATTTAAAAAACAACAATTTTATTATTTTTAATATATCGCGTAGGGTAAAAACTTTTTCGCCGAAGGGAGATACCTCCGCGCCAACAGCAGCCATTACCGTGGTAGTTAACCTTTGTCCTAACGGGTTTTTGCATTCTAAAGCTGAAAGTTCGAACTACACAGTTGTGTTATTTGTTTGTCAAAACTTTATCATCTTGTTCAATAAAAGTGTTTAAAAAGGAGCTATCACGTCAACGGAGCAGAACGCTTATGTACTATGAACTTCGAACTAAGCTCAGTGCAATTGAATGCCACAAAAAAATTTGTGAAAGTTTAGGTTTCAGTACTGTTTTTTTATGATGCAGTAAAAGTTTGGTTTCGAAAGTTTAAAGGCTGAGAATTTCGACATTGAAGATGAGCCACGTTCTGGCCGCCCTATTGAGGTTTATTGTGATTAGTTGAAGCAAATCATTGCTCGAGACGAACTATTGAGTTAGTGCTTGACGTTTGCCAAAAAACAATAGTTAATGCTCTCAAACGCATAAATCTAACATTTAAGTTTAACCACTGGGTGCCTCACGAATTGATTGGTGAGCAAGAAACAAGAGCAAGAAAAAAAAGAGACCTGTTTGGCCCTGCTCAGAGATCATAGAAAAGAGAACAGTCTGGACAGAATTGTAACCTATGATGAAAAATGGGTGTACTAACAATAGAAGCCGTAAAGAAGGGTGGTCAGCACTCGGGGAATCAGTAAGTTCAGTTGCAAGACGAATGCTAACTAACTAAAAGGTGCTTCTCTGTATCTGATGGGATTGTTGTGGAATTATCTATAGGGAGTACCTAAAAAGCGGGTAGGCTATCAACAGTAAATTTTCCCGCAGTGGACTGATCGTTATGACTCGGTTCCCGGCAGATCACCGAAGTCAAGCATCACTGGCTGAGGTCAGTATGCGGGTAGGTAACCACTTGGATCAGTCTGCGTAGGGACCGAGGGTGTGTGGTATTGGTTCTCGTTAAACTGTTCTACCGTAGAGTGCTCGACTTCGCGTGCTGGTCGTCGGGCTACCAAAGCGGAGGTGCCATCCCCTCTGCAGAGGATCAAAATTGTGATGGCATGTCTTCGGATCATCCTCAGGGATGCTTCCCAGACCGTCGCCAATAGCCCATTGTGCAGCTCTAGTGCGACGTAAATGAACTACAACAGCAACAATAAGCTGTACAATATACAGAAATATGCTAATCAAAGTTAGCTATGCCATTCACGAAAAAACGAGTTTAGAAGGAAGGTGGTTCTTTTCATCATGATAACGCCTGGCCACATGTTAGTGCGGTAACCTACTGGATGCTCTACACGGAGTGGGATTGGGTGCAACATCCACCCTACAATCCTGACATGGAGCCTTCGGATTACTATCTGTTTTTACATCTGTAGCTGTATCTTGATGGCACAATCTGCCATTCAAATTATGAGGTCATAAATGAGGTCGATCGCTTTCTGGACTCGCGCACGCCACAATTCTTCACAAAAGGGATTGAAATGTCGCTAAAACGCTGGCAGATCATTGTTGATTTGAATGGAGATTACTATCCTCATTAGCTTAAATGATTTTGTATATAGTAGACCCTTGTAGTAGAAGGTGACTGATGCGCTTTAAATCTGATGAGTCATTAAGTCCCCCATGTTCCCATACCAAATCATTGCTCTGGGGGTACTGATCCAGGAGTTTCCTTGGCTTCTGGATTAGTTCAAAATCACTAGGCTATATACGGAGGTAAACATCAGTGGTCGTAAATCCAAAATTGGGTCGGTTTTTCAACGACGGTTATAAAATAAGGTATAAAATAAATTAGCTTTCATATGTTCTCATAAAGTGGACACTTCCACCATCCAGTTAGCCTATAGGGTCCATTCGCACTGCATCCGATGACCAGTGATTCCTTTGGCAGCCGACGATGCCTTTTTTTTTTGGTGACCTGCGAACCGAAATATTAATAATTAAAAAGATTGTTATTTTATTGTGATAAAATTTTCCTGAAAATCTATTTGGATTTCAATCGTATATTTTTCTCCGTTACCATGAAAATCAGCGTAAAAACGAAAGCCACAAAATTAGCCCACGAAAATTTTCCTAGGGGATGTACCATTTATTAAAATATACTAGATCGCTTAGAGAAGATAAAAAATCCGATAATTCATCGGGGAGCTTTGTGTGGGAAAGATTACGTGGATTACGTAAAGATTACTGAAGATTGTGTGGAAAATATATGAACGGTGTTAAAGATTTCAAACTTGTGGTGAAATTTATCATTAAAATAAGAGATGGAAAGTGTTGGCTTTTTGAAATGCAGCTGGTGCAATTTATTTGAAGGAAATAAAGATTTGCTGCTTTGCAATCATGTCAAATGGTTGAATGCAAATTGATTTATGAATACGTTTTTCCAGAAAATATTATTCTAAGCATTGAAATTTTGGTTTGAGTGTAGCTATGCTGCTAAAAAATGATCCCGAAAAATGGTATTTGGTCGATTTTTTTTCTTTCGAATATTCGATTTTCGACCCAAATCACAATTCATCACCACATTCGACCCAATCGTATTCATTGCCGAAAAAGCGAAGGAAAAGTAACTAAGATTTACAATAAAACTGTACCGGAATACCGTATCAAAATGTGATTATTTAAATGCGTGTTTGAAAAATTCGCGTTTCGTAATAACATTGTAGTTAAATAACGGGATCGTCAAAATCACGTGGAAAAGTATAGCAAAAATTGAAAAAAAAAATATGCTGAACTGATGAATGTATGAACTGATGAATGCTGAACTGATGATGATGAATGCTGAACTGCTGATGATGAATGCTTAACTGATGATGATGAAAGCTGAACAATGACTGCTGAACTAATGAATATATGCTGAACTCGGCACGAATAAAGCGTGTCAAATACGCAATTGAAAATTCGCATGTCGTAATAAAATTATCGAAATTTTTTTCAGTACGTGGGAATGCATAGCAGTAACTGCCGAAAAAAATAGTTGGAAAAAAAAAGAAGAAAGAATTGCAAAAAAGAAAAGATAGAAAAAATCACTTAGATTTATAATGAAAACATCACAAATAAATTGCACCAAAAAGTGATTATTTAAATGTCGATCTGAAACTCGCGTGTCGTAATAATATCGTAATAAAAATTCTGGATTTTCGAAATCATGTGGAAAAGCTGAAATAACTGTTTAAAAAAGCATTTATATTTTCCATAAAATCGGCTTAAAGAAAGCGCGTTAAACATACATTTACTATAGAATCTGTTAAAATTGATCGTGTCAAAACGTGATGACTCAAAAGTGCGATTAAAAAATTTTGACATTTTTTTAAAATTTTTGTTAAATTTTTATTGTGTTTAGAAGCTCTACGGGCCGCACTTCAATTGTCGGCGGGCCGCAGGTTGTGCACCCCTAATGTACTGGATTTTTTCGTATCCATGTTGGCAGTTATGTTATTGAATTATCATGTAGTAACATTCACTCTTTATTGTCTAACCTGATGTAATATGTTAACTAATTTGCGCAGATGATTTTTTAAGATAGGGAATAATATATAAAAACGTACTTTTTCTATTTAAACATAGCTTCTTTTTTTTTGTGACGGATTTAGTTTATCCCAATATGGGATTTCCAATTCGAATTTTCGATTATCCAAGTATGGGTTAGAAAAGCATTCTAAAAAAATATGCTTCTGCTTGAAAATTTGAGCCCTCTTATGTTAACTTTACGTAGTTATATTTCAGTATCTCTAGAATTATTTATATGAATCTAGAAATTTAGCTCACTAAATAAGACTCGTTTATCCAAAGATAATTTCACGGAATTTTTTTTTTTAATAAATAAAAGTATTTATCATTTCTTATTATTTAATAATAATCAAAAAAATGTGAGTAGTAAAGTACACAAAGCTTAACATCATTTTAAACTGTAAAATTTTAGATGAACTCCAAAATTTCATTTGAATCGATCGAATAGTATCAGAGTAATAAGATTTCAACTTTCATATTTTTAAAAATCGATTTTCGTAAATATTCATTTCTGAAGAACTATATTTGAAATTTTGAATTTTGTCATTAAAAATTACATATTTTAAAGTGATGCGAAAATTTGTATTCAAAAACTTTTTGATCATTATTAAAATAAATAAGAAAAAAATTTACAAGGAACTTATATATGTACCTGTATTTTTCATGAAATTATCTTTAGATAAATTAATTTACAATTAATAATCGTATGTAAGCTTTTTTGATTCGCTCCAAAGACATCTAGAAACTTGCGAAGAAATTAACATTAATGTAGCCAAACGTTCGGCCGCTCACCTGACTCAACTGTTTTGAACCCTGTAGTGTATCTACCACTACAAATATACTATTCCAGTTCACTAGTATATAAGATATGTTAACTCGATTCTATGTTGGGGTACCTTTTTCATAGATGAAGGTTAACGTGGTTGATAACTACTGTCCCCACATTGGTGACCCGGACGTGATGTAAACACGCCTACCTTGGCAGAAATTCGCACTTCTATTTGAACAAGCCTACTTCGAAGGATTGTCCACATTGAACAGTTGACTTGCTACTTGTGACCACGACATTATCCACCTCCTCCCGCTGTTGCTACTCAGTCTCAATCAAACACAACGTCAGCCTGCATACACTCGACTGCTAATGGCAACACAGGAGCAACCACGACCGTGAAATTAATACAGCTCTCATGGTTATCAAAATGCACGGTGATTTTAATACAGCTCTCCCGGTTTCTCGCAAAACAGCAATGAATCAACTAGTGATATCAGTTCATCGAATTCTGTCACAGATATAATTCTGGTGTGGTGGCGGAGTACTGTAGTGTATCTATCACTACAAATATACTATTCCAGTTCACTAGTATATAAGACATGTTAACTCGATTCTATGTTGGGGTACCTTTTCATGGATGAAGGTTGACATGGTCGATAACTACTGTCCCCACAGACCCCAATATTCAATATTTTGATGGTCAAAGCTCTGAAACCAACTACGAAATGTATGCTTATTCAGAAAGAGTGTGTTTTTCCTGTCTGATTCTCTAACCTAAATTATCATCAACCCATATTAATTAGCATACTTGAGGTCAAACCACAAAGATTGCAAGTCAGTGTGAAAATTCTGTCGTTAGATTTAAAGATATTAAAATGTTCCGTTTTTTAGTTTTCGTATTGTACGTTTCATTCGACTGATATGCAAAGAAATTTTAGCTGTGGAACAAAGAGAGTAATAAAGGTATTTTTTATAAATTATACAATGTGTTTGTCTTATGCACACCGTCATGTGGGAAAGGTGTACTTAAATAAGTATGTAGTCAGCACATGTAACACATGCACAATCACATGAAGAACAAAGAACTTTAAACAAACTGAAATGACTAAGCAAACAGACTGTAGAGATCTTGAAATTTCTCCCTGGCCTGCCATGGCTCTGCATTCTGCAATCGTAGTGGATTTAGTGTTAACTAGGACAGCAGTTTTCAAATGGTGTTTCGCTGAATTCTAGGGTTCCGCTGAAGGCTTATATGGGTTCTGATGGTTAGGAATTTTTTTGACAACTTTGAAACTTGAAGAAATTATTAACGAATACATTTAGACCCTGTTAAAAACCTATTTATTATTCATTTAGTGTATCGGTTGTGTTCATGAAATTATTAATGTAAAATACCAATGAAAAGTTGAGGGTAATATTTTTTTAAAAGAATATATGATTTTTTAATGACAGTAAATGGAATCGAAATTAATTATGGAAATCATTTATTTTTTAATAATTACGTTAACGTTTTCCATTGAGCTTTTCAAATCATAATAAAAGTAATTAAATTCGTTAATAAGAAAATATGTTTCCTTAATAACCATTTTTAAGCATTATAGAAGTTCTTTTAAGTTTTCATTTCAACAAAAACCATAGTTACCCTTGTACATATACACTATAAACAAATTCATTACTAGAGTACATTCAGCTTCTAGACTGTGAATTCAACTGTCGGGGCATGAAGCATAATTTAAAATACATAACCTAAACATAACAGTATAACGAGAGAAAAAATTCAATCCTCTTATTAAATATTTTCAATATATATTGGTTAATAAGTTCATAATTGTCTTTTTATACTTCATTTACAAAGTAAGGGTTCCACCAAAAGAAGATCGTTTATTTACGGTTCTGCGGCCCAAAAAAAATTGGGAACCGCTGAGATAAGGGTGTACATGGATGTACCTCAAGGAGGGCCTTACAGCCTTACATACTGTAAATTTTTATTAACATTATTAAATATTATAATCGATTGTATTATATATTTTTGATATTATATATTTAATTGTATTAATCAATAGATCCTGTGTACTGATTAATACTATAAGTACTATTAGTAGTAAGTCGCTGTATAGTTTCTTTCAGTTTTTATTGTGAGATAAAATATATTTTTTAGGATATTCTTTTTACTATGCTAAATTTGAAACTGAATTGAATTCTTTAGAAGCCGCTCGATCCATTTGATGAGATGGAAGAGACGGAGGTACCATCTGTCATAGAAAGCTGTGTTAAGTGGACTGACTTAAAAAGCCTCATTTGCTGCCTTCTTTTCGGAACTGGAGGATATCTTTGGAGATCTGCCAATCTTCTTCAAGTACTTGGTAGCATAACAGTAAGATTTTTTTTCATTTTGTACCTATTTTTGGTTTTCTATCTATTTTTATTTTTGTATCTATCAAGTTTATTGTATCTTGAGGTACCTTTTGATAGATGAATAAGTTGGCATTTTCTAATGGTCTTTCCCCACATTGGTGATCTGATCACGACTACTTCAATGGATGGCCCAGAATGAACAGCTGACTTTCTATTTCTGACTGCGTCATCGTCCTCCTCGCACCGTTTGCTTCTCAGTCACATTTATACACAACGGTATCCACACTCGACTCATAATAACACAGGAGAGTCCTCATGCCCAACCATGAACTTATTACAGCTCTCATGGCTAAAGCTCAAAACCCGGTGACCTTAATCCAGCTCTCCCGGTCTTTCACAAATACAGCAACTAGTGGTATCCGTTCATGGAATTTCATCCCTGATAAAATTCTGGTGGGGGTGTATTGTGGCCTAACTACCACTACGATCATTAAGCATCAATTCACTAGTATATAATACATGCTAACTTGATTTAATCTTGAGGTACCTTTTGATAGATGAAGGATGGCATTGTCTAATGGTCTTTCTCCACAAACTATAACTTTACAATCCTTAGTTTCCCTATTTACTATTTAAATCAACATGTTATTAATGATGTTCAAAGATATTGCCCTTCATTTCATATTCTTCTTGCACAAACTTGTTACGATTTTAAAACTTATTGTTCAAACGTTCCTGTCCCAGACATTTCTGCCTTCTAAGTACAAGGCTACGTTATTCAATCTATAATCTGTAACAAAAGCATTCTGCTCTAGATAGGTATTTTGAATCAAAATAGTTGTTCAAAATAAAATAAAATTTAGAAAAAGATAAATATAACATAGCTGCGAGCTCTACTGGATTTTCCAGTAGACTACTCGATTTTGTCAGTTTCTCCTGGTCTACTGGTTGAATTTAAATTCTTCTGGTTTTTGTACTTTTTTGACAAATCTCTAAAATTGAGTAAGTTTCCTTTTAAAAAAATCTTTATTGAAATGGAATTTTTGTACAGATTTTTGCTTGCTTAGATATTTAAATAAGTATTACTAATACATAATGAAGTGTATCTCATTTATAGAAATCAGTTCAAAACTTTTTTTGTTCTAAAATGTTTAATTTGTTTTTAATCAAAACTCTGTTTTAAAATAAATTTTAAAAATTTTTTAACTATGTTTAAATAAATTAAATGTCTATTAATATTCGAAATTATGAGTCAATATAATACATAAGATTTCAAGTTCATTTAATGTTAATCATAATTAGAAATTATTGCAGTTTTTCTATTTTAATAACTATAAAAATCCCTAAAATTGTGTAAAATATTTAGTGCATTATGCAACAATTATTATGCAATTTCTGTTAGTTAGTGAAATCTACTGGATTTTTTTCCTTTCCATGTTGGCAGCTATGATATAACTATTTCATTTTCTATTTAAATAAATATTTATTGCTATTTAGATATTAAATATGTGTACTTGCTAATAGCGACAAGCTCACTATAACAGCAAATTGATATGCTATTACAAATGGTCATTAAAGCAGACTTTTATAGTATTTCATAAAAAATATATCTTCCTACATTAGGCTCTCTGCTGTGTGGATAAAAAGGGAATTCTGTCTTGGCCTAATCCTACAGCTGAAAAAGTTTTCTTCCTGAAGTCTCCGAAAAGCAAGTCGAACTCAGAAGACAGCACCCAAATGTGTGAAAATGCTGATCAAGAATCATCAGAAGAATTACAGCCTCTCAATGAACAAGTATTGGAGATTAAAAGATTCACCAAAATGAATAAAAGATTGGATGTTAAAGATCATAGTGAGTCAAACGAAAATTTTAGTTATTTTAGTTTATAAAAATAAAAGCAAAAATTTGCCTACCTAACTTTATACCATCATTATATTAGAATTTATCACCTCAAAAAATTATCACATCTGCCTTATTTTTCTCTCTCTCTTTCAAAAATATAACTTTTGAAACTTATTAAAAGAAAGCAAAACTAAGAATATTATATCCTTGCCACAAGCAAAAGTAAGAGAAAAAAAAAGGATGCACCTGTAAAAATTGACTGTAATTTTAAAAATGACTTTGAATGACTTTGAAAAATGATTCAATTTTTGTGAATGTATCTTGCTGTTTGTAGTTAAGATAGATAAACTAAGTATGTAATTACTAATATCATGTAATTGGATAATAAGTATGTATGTAAAACTTATTATAACAATTATTTTGATGTCAAAATGAGTTTTTTTTAATTTTCCTAGTCACCAACTTAGCTGATTAATAGCACTTAACTATTAATTGCTTTTTTTCTCTAAAAACCACAGGTATTCTTTTTTGTTAGTGATGAATGTAAAGTTAAAAAAGCAATTTAAATCATATTTTGTGTGATTTAAAGCATGTGTAGGATGACTGAAAAGATGTATATGTCATGGGCTAATTTAAAAATCTAGTTTTTTGCAAACTGCCAATGTTATGTTGCGATGAGACTAAAGAAAGAGGTAGGTAGTTCTCTAAATACCAGATTTTCGAATTAGCTTAAAATATATACAACAGAATAATGCTAGCAAACTGAGTTTCTCAAGTAAATTTATCCTTTTATTTGCATGTTTATAGGCATTCTCAAAACATAAAAATGTATTCAGTGTGCAGATAATAGATATAAAATTCACTCATTTTCTTCTCCTTCCTTCCTGTCTGTTGAATTTTCTAATAAATAGTGATTGGCTAAAAATAAATTACTTTGATATCTCCAAATTCTCGAATTATTTTTCTTCCTTTAAAAAATCTTTTTCTCAAATTTTGATTCTAAAAAAATGCTTTCTATCTAATACCTATGACAGGAAACAAAATAAATATTAAATATATATATTGAATGTATATGTTTTTCATTTCAACATTTCTCAGGATGTTATAATTATTCAAAAACTGAAATTAATTTTGAAATTTGTTTCATAGGAAATTTTGCAGCCACATTTATATTAGCCATTGCACAAATTTAATGTGTGCAACTAAATATTATTGTTGTTGTCTTGTTTTTATCAGTAAAATATTTCCAAAAGTTTAAAGGAGGAACTAAATGACTAGTAGTTTTTGACATAAAGTGATTTTTGTTTTTAGCAGAATATACGACAAGAAACAGCTTGGATGAAGTCTCTTGGGATGCTTATATGAAGTGATGTACTTGGGACTATGTATCACATCAAGCCATATTTTTTTCTTAACCAACATTTTTAGCCAATCTGTCCCTTTGTATTAGTTTCAGATAGATACACAATAGGAATTTTGATTTATCTTTGATTCGCCGCAAAATATACCAAAAAAACTTGTCGTTTATGCAAAAATCATAAAGTTATCATCAAAACTGCTCTTAAAATTTTTTTATTGGAATGCTTTAAAAATCTGACTGATCAATGTATTTGCCAGAAGCTCTTTTATTCAGTAATCACTTATTCCTGTGACATGGTCAATGTGAAGTCTTTTAGTTAATTTTTAAATTTAAACCTATGTATGGAAGTATAAGCCATTTAATTTTTTTTTACTAGTTTATCATCCAGGCAGCCAGGTTGAGGTATTAGATTTGACCCACAATCTGCACAGCCCATTTGGTATTCAGTTTGATGATCCCAACTGGAAACTCTTTCTCGGAAACTTAAAACCATTAGTATGTATCAACTCCATGTAAAATTTTATTTATTTTTTCTTTAATGCTGCATTTAGCTGTAGTTCTTGATTAAAGCTAAATAACGTTACAAAGTTCATAGAGTAACTTACAATATATAATTGTTTTGGTTCTGTAATAAAGAACTATTTCCGTGTTCAGACACTGATGTAGATTTTTTATGTTTAAGCTTGCACCCATAAGTATTAAACATGTAGTTGTAGTGTACTGTTTTTAAGATGCTATTTAACTGATGTTGTTTAATATGCTTATAGTGAAGTACTGAGAAATTGATAGTTCCTTTATAGTGGTATAAATAGAAGAAGAGAAATCGAAAATATTAAAAAAGCAATTAGAAACTACATTTCCAGTGGAAAAACGCACTACGCAAAAGAAATTTTGTAAGAAAATTGAAACCGATATAGTAATAAATAATAATAAATCCGAAACCGAAGAACAGAACAGACTACAAGTCCTCAACTAAGTTGAAATTTACAAAAAAAAAAGAAAAAAACAACGCCCCCTAATTTAATGCGCAGGAGGAAGAAAAAAGGATCAAGAAAACAATTGCCATTATTACTAGAAATGCTTGACTGGGGCAACTCAGCTAAGACTCGATCATGCCCTATTAAAAGAAAACAGAACTAATAATTTTTAATAATATTTTTAATTTTAAATTCAATATTACAGAAATTAAAAGGAAAACTCTTTCTTTCCAGATTAATTATTTTATTAATCTTTTATTATTTTTAAGTAAGTTTTTGAACATTGATTTCTTTTGTATTAGTTTAAGTATTATACTTTTGTATATGTTTTTTGTAATTTGTATTTTATTTCTCTCTACCTGTACTTTTGGCAAAACCTTTGGTGTACACAGAGAGCAATTTAGACATTTGTGGTGCTCTCTCGATCAAAAAGGTTTTGCATTTATGACTTCAGGGGCTGGTACGCCCTGACGACGTCAGCTTCGGTTGTCATATTTATTCATTTTTTCATTGTTTACTTCTTTTTAAATTCTAATAGTGGTATCAATTTACTTTTAGCAATCCTTTAAAATAAATATTACGAAATTTTTAGTCGGTGCAATAAGTTCCGAAATATATAATTGTGACTTTTAATTCAAAATAATGTAATACTTATCATAAAGGATTTAGAATCCATAATTTGGAATTCTCTTTTGTAAAATACGTCAAAAATCAGAGAAGATAAGTGACCGAAAAATTTGTTTTAGCGAGACAAATACTATGTTAAATGGAGAATATTTTACATGTTACTTAACTCTCCGATTGAAATTTCACTATAGGTTGTTATTTGTTATTATGGAATTTCAATGTTTTTGGGGACTTCTTACAGGGATTAGATTCTTCCGCGGATTTCCGCCTTTTTTCAGATTTTTCCATTTTTTCACCTAATTTCCGCTGGATTTTTTTTTTTTTTTTTTTTTTTTTTTTTTTTTTTTTTTTTTTTTTTTTTNTTTTTTTTTTTTTTTTTTTTTTGCTCAAGTTAAAATATTTTATGAGGAATTTAATTTTCCGCAGAGCGAAATTATTGAACTGCTCATTCCTCCCTCTGAAGTTTCTCTAAAAATCATTTCCTTGGGATAAAACTGGTTGACCTTAATACAGGGATGAGATTTTTTTCGCTTTTGTCTCTCGAATTTCAGCCTTTTTATTAAAAACTCCGATTCTCTAAAAGTTTCGTTTTTTTTTAAATTTTTTTATATAAGTATCCCGCTTTTTTTTTTTTTGAAAATTCAGTTGTTAAAGTAAAATAATTATACTAATTTACGATTTTCAAAGAAAAACAGAAAATTCAAACTACGTCCTAGCTGCTAACACTTCCGCATTTTTACTTATATTTTCTAATTTCTCCGATTTCAAGCACAGAAAATAAGATTTTCCGTATTTTTTATCCGTCGGCGGGATAGTTTGTGTTTTCGTAATTCAGACGTCGCTGCTTCTTGTATTTTGGAGTGAAAGCAAACAAAAAAAGAGAAAAAAAATAGAGGTGGATTTGCGGTGAAAATATTTACATGCTCATTCAATTAATCTTGTAAATTTTTATTTATTATGTCTAAACAAAAAACAATACGAACAAGCCTTTTAGAAATCCCAAATTCAGACTCTGCAAATATCTCGATTTTTATTCACGCGATTTTAATATCAATCATCGATTTTCGTATTTACCTGATTTAAAAGTTGCGCATTGCAATTATTATTTACGCCTTTTAAATATCGTACATTATGACTCATATTTACGAGATTTAAAAGTCCAATATCGTGTTTTGTATTTATTAAAATCGTGATTTTATTATCGAACATCGATTTTCGTATTTACCTGATTTAAAAGTTGAACGTTGCGATTCTTATTCAGGCGATTTAAATATTGTACATTGCGATTCTTATTTACGAGATTTAAAAAACCAATATCGTGATTTGTATTTACGAGCTTTTAAAACTCTATGTAGCTACGCGAGCTTAAAATCCAATGTCGTGGGTTCGTTTTTGCGGTTGTAATATTGCGCGATTTAAAAATTATGCATCGTGTTCTAAAAATTACGCATCATGATTTGTATTTTCGCATTTTTTAAATTCGATGTTGAGTTTCATATTCACGTGATTTAAAAGACTCATATCGGGATTTATAATCACATGGTTTACAAGTTTAAAAATCGCACTTTTTTGTCAAATTTTTGTTTATATATATATTCTTGGATTTCCTCTTTTTTACTATCTGACTACTCTCATCCCTGTTCTTATGAAGTTAATTAATAAATTAAATGAAATTATATGCCATTGAAATTACTAGTTCCAAAAACAGAATCCGGAGACATATTATTTAAATGAATTTGTATATAAACCATTGTTTATAGTGGACTTACTGCTGAATCCAAAGGGGGCTCACTGTGGCAAGGCTCGACTGTATTATTATTTTTTTTAAACATTATTTAGCTTTGCTCATATAAAGCTCAAAACGACTGTTTTATAGTTGGATATTTCTCTTTAGTTTCTTACTATTCAAATTATATTTCCATAGTTGTTTTTATCAGAAATACTATTTTCTTACTTGCCAACATATTAAAAGTTTTTGTTGCAACATATTTGAATTAAATATTTTTTATTGAAGCAATGTTTTACACTATTCTGAGTATTATTTCATCGAAGAAAAATCAATCATTTCTTTTTTAAACTAATAGCTTTCTCTTTCTTTTTCTCTAGGGGTTGGGAATTTTATTGAATACATGTAATCCAAATATGCAAGAACATTACACAAAGTTTTCAGATCACATAGCGTGTGAATCTTTGTATAATGATGCAGCTGTACCTGTAGTCAACAAAAGGTATTAGAAAATGAAAATATTGAATAACTGTCATGAAAAATTATTTATTTATTTGTGTAAAATGATAATTAATTATAGAATGAGTTGCTGAAAGTATATTTTGATAGACCAATTGTTAGCAAGCATTTCAGCGTTAAATAAATCTGCATTTTACCCTATGGGTATTATATTGTCTTTTTTTAAAATGAAAATGTTTTACAAATTTTGAAATTTTCTCTAATATTTAAGTCTTAAAAATATTCCTATTAATCATAACAATTGCTGTCAAATTAATCTTGAATAAAAATTTTAGGTTATAAACTGATTATGAGAACTGTTCTACTAAAAATTGATTGAAAGAATTATGTATGGAACAAAATAATTTCCACAAAGTTATAATCAGGTTGTAATTAAAATATATTGAGTTATAAGTAGGTTATACATTATAAAAGTGAAGAGATGAAGCTATAGTTAGTTAAATATAAGAAACTTCAAAATTATTTGACAAATAACACATTAAAATTAATTTATTATGAATTAGTTTATTAAAATTAATCTATTGTAAATTGATTTATTAAAATTAATTTATTGTAAATTAATTTATTGTAATTATTTGTATTATTTATTTATTGTATACTGAGTTAAATTTATTAGACATTAATTTATTGTATATTAATTTTAATTAGTTTGCAAATTAATTTATTTAAAATGAAATTTTTATTTTATTTTATTATAATTATTTCAGGTGCCTCTGTGTGTTAGCAAAGCAAATAGGATTTTCAGATTCAGTTGTAGATTTTTATGAATTAGAGCAACAGCTAGGAATATTTAGACATGTGGTGAGTTATTTACAATAATATTAGTATTCAAAGCTAGCAATGTGTTGTATTTTTACTGGATTTTTTTAAAATTATAATTATCAAGTTCACCTGTGTGAATAATTATTGTTGTGTTTCTGCCTATTTGTGTTTTTGGAGTGCATCGTCTCTTACATGAGCATGTATTGTCTGTAATTCAGAATCGGGAATAAAGTATATCATTTATCTGATAATAAGTTGTGTTTTGACAATAACAGCGTGTGGTTTGATAGAGAAAGGCATAATTTCTAAATTGCATGCTTTTTTACTTAATCAGGGCTGATTGTGCTCCGGAAAAAATCCGGACTTCCAGATTTTTCGCTAACCATGATCCGGAGATCGAAGGTTCAGACGTTTCAAAAAATCCTTGATCACAAAAGTTTCTGGAAATCAAATTTTCAAAGGTGGAACTTAAAAACACAGTTTATTTTATTTGTTTGTAAGGGAGCGCCAGAAAGACACTTTACAAGCTTATATTCTAGATTAATATTCATTTTCTATCAGTAAATAGTTATTATAATCATAAACTCAAAAAAGAAAGACATGTTTGTAAATTTCAATTACTTCTCCAGGTCATCATAGGTATGTGTAAAATTTTAAATATATTTTAAGTAAACTAAGAAATATTGAGAAAAATGAAAAAGCCTTGTTTAAATTTTTTGCGATTTAAACTTTTTTTTTTTTTTTACTCAAGAAATTTTCCGGAATTTTGACTTGGGCTCACAATCACCCCTGCTTAATTGTGATTGTTTTAATTACTGTGATTATTCAAAAAAATGTTTTTGTTTTAATTCAAAATTTTATAATTTACAGAAGATTCTTCTTTTGATCCATGATTTCTTCATTTTTTATCATTCATTTTTTTTTTAAATTCTCTGATTTTTTATAGTTTTTAGAAAGTTGAAAAATAATTACGCAGCCAAAAAGTCTCTCATACATTTTTGTAAATGTTTAAAAACTAGTAAAACAAACTTTAATCCTGTGGATTAATGAAAATCAAAGTTGGGTATTTTGAGATTGTATTTTTCCAGGTACAAATTTCCATTTAAGCTTATCAACTTATTGCGAGCTATTATAAACTTTGATAAAATAAAGTGATATGAAATAATCATGTTCAGAAAAGTATAAAACAGGAGACTTGCTCGCAAGTTTGGAAAATCTATTATTTCCATAATGTGTACATTCTGTTATGCATTTAAAATATTTATATTTAAGCTTCAATTTAAATATTTCTTCTTTGTAGCACCCAGAAGTTGTTCAGAAAGGCAAGTTGGCTAAATCACTCAATTTCCCTCGTCTAAAAATGCCATTCCCTAATATGTCTTGTGTGATTGTGAAAGATCTCCATAGAGGTAATCATTTTCTTTTATCAATTTTTTTTTGTCATTATTCCTCTTTGTGTGATATGTTTTAGTTGTGTTTTGTTTTGTAAAAATGTTAATAATTTTTTTTTCTTTTGTTAAAGCGAATCCTTTCATCTTCAGTCATTACTGTTACTCACACTTTCTTATCCCATACTTTCAAGCAAACCTTGTTATTAAGTGAAGTTCTCCCGAATATAAATTAGAAATCACACTTATCTGTCATGACTACTGTTTCACTGATTGTAGTTGCATGTTTTATAAGTTTCGAATTTGATTAAAAACACAAGCATTTATCATCACTGTTCACATTTTATCGTGATGGAAATCAAAGTAATGTTCAAATCACATTTTATTGTGATTTATACGTTTGTAGTGTGTCTACCACTACAAAAATACAATTCCAATTCACTAGTATATAAGACATGTTAACTCGATTCTATGTTGGAGTACCTTTTCCTAGATGAAGGTTGACATTGGCGATAATAACTATCCCCACACGTTCATAGTTATTTTACTCTGCATTATTAAAAGAAACTCATTTGTTCTTTTTTAAGTATATGATGTGTATGATCTTAGCCAATAGCAGCTCTTAAAGTAAATATAGTTTAGTAGCACTATGAGTAGAAAACTATTAAATCAAACTTTGTTTAGTATAGCTTTATTCCTTGAAATTATTTAATTTCGATAGTTGGAGATTTTAATTTATTTGAGTTTTAAACCTAATATAAAATTTTTTGAATACTAATATGTATTAACCTATAGCAGATGATCATGAGTTTCAGTTATTAGTTTAACTAGTTAAATATTAGTTTTCATTATTAATAAATATAGTTACTCATCACTTAATTGCAAAAAATCCTTTAAAAAGAGTTTTGTTGGTAAAGAAAAAAAAATTTTGATATCAATTTGTCTTTAACAGTCTATAGATTTTCTTCTTTTGTTCAACTAAGTTGAACCAAACGTCTTGCTTTGGTGCTGATTAGCCCAACAGACATATAAGCTTTTACTTTTTGACATAAAATCGTTTACTATGAAGGTGTTACTAGAATTTCATTTAGTTCTGGGAATAACAAGTTCCACCAAGAGACTTGTGTAGATATGATGTAAAATTTGGCATAATTAGATTCTTTTTTATCAAAGTTTGTTAAAGTAATATCAATTTAATTTTGCAAAACATTAGTATTAATAGAGTTGCAAAGTATGCTTGGTTTTGTTTTAACCACACTTTTTTTAAAAAAATCTCACTCTTTTTATTCAGAAAAAATCGATAATTATGATGTTAATTTCTTACATTTTTGCTTTCAGGTAGCAATCAGTTATTTTCTCAAGGCACTGCTGATTTGGTTTTAGATGCTTGCTATGAGTACTGGGATGGCAATGACATACGAGTTCTCACTGAATCTGACAGGTTTTTTATTTTCAGTTACTTTACTAAAATGATTGTTATGTGACTTAAAATTACTTTTGATTGTCTAAGAATTTATTTTGTTTGAATATATCTCTTCTCAACTTATGAAAGGTTTTCTCATTTGCTGAGTTTTCTTCCTTTGGCTAAACAAATCCAGTTTCCAAAACCATTCCGCAGAAGAAAAACTTCCCTTTCATGACCTATGAAAGCTAAGGTTTAAATATTACATCACTTTCAACTTTTCTATTACACATTCAAACTTTGAATTGTTTGTCTTATGAATTTAAAAAGGATTAGAGTTGAAATAACTATTTCAATGTTTCATTCTCATATAAATAAATAGTAATAGTCAAAATTTTAAGAACTCCATAATTATTTTGAAGGGTTTTGAGCTCTTGAGGAAAGCTTTCAAAAATACTCAGTAGTATTCTTTCCAAGGCTTAATTTCATTCTAAAAAATAGTTTTCAAAGATAAATGATATGATAATGTTTGATTCATGTAGTCTATTTCATTGTTGTTGTTGTTTTTATAATGACTCTTATGTTTGTGATCTTTTTCTTTAATTTGTAAAAAAAATCTTTCCTTAATTTGCCATAATGATGAATAATAATGAAAATAAATTAGATAGTTTTTTTTTTATATCAAAAGTTCTTCTCTGATATTTCAGATTTTTATGTATCTGCTAAAGAAATTTCCTATATGATGCATTGCATGTTGAAACCAATGTTGAAAGGATTTTAATTACTATTTTCAGTTAAACTAGAAATGGTGTTTTGTATTCACCACCCTTAATTTTTATTTTTAAAATTTCTTGTTAAATATGATGTAAATATATACATACCTGCCAACTTTCAATCCTTTCAAGGATGATTTTCACCAGTGGTAGTAAAATGGGATTTCAATTTTAGGCAGAAACTTACGCCGTATTTTGACAGGGCTGATGTGTAGTGACAGACAATATTACACATTTTCATAATTGCTTATTTTTTTTTAAAAATAGTGGTGATCAAAAAAATTATAAATTAAGCTTATAAATGCAAAGAATATATAGAAATCATGCATTATAATAAAATTTTACGCCAAATGCGTAAAAGTTGGCAGGTATGTATATATATTAAAAGTCACAAATTAATAAATAAAATAAATCAAGGAAAATAAAATAAATCAAAATCTGTAGAATCTGCGGGACAAAATGTTTTGTGGCCCTCTTCCTCAAAGCACAAAAAGTCTTATTTTCATATTTTGCAGAAAATTTTAAAAACTTTTACTTAAAATTGTAGTTTTGATGTTGATATATAAAGGAATATTTTTAAAAAAATCTAATTAAAATCTTTACATTTTGTGTAAGAAAATTTGACCAGACTTTTATTAGTCGCAGATCCTGGGACAATTGTCTTAGACTTACCCTCTTGATTGCTTGAAGAAACTAAGAGAGAGTGTGAAACGATAATTTAAAATATTTTAAAGAGTCACCTGTCTTTCTAACTGGTTTTGTTCTTTTTAATCTTGCCTTACTCTATAGTGATATATCAGTTTTATACAATGTGTATGTTTCTTGCTTGCTTAAATATCAATTGGCAAACCTTGACAAGAATTCTGAAAATATTTATTTTTATTTTATCTGATATTAACATCATTGACAAGTTTTGTGAAACACTCTGTGATTATAGAACACCTTGAGATTTTGAATAATTCAGATAAAATGTTGTTGAAGGTCTTTATATTGAAAACTTTGAAATATATATATTTAGAGATTATGGATTATTTTATAGTTATATAGATTATTTTACCTATCATTAAGCTCATCCATTAAAAAATGCAATTTATGTATCTGGAAAAGATAAATATTTAAATACTTTAAAATAATTTTTTGGTCCGAATAATTTAAAAACATGCTTAAGTATTTCTTATTTGAAGGAAATTTGTATTTAGCAAACTGTTAATAGTTATTGCTCTGTTTCAGAAATTTTTTAAGTATGCTTATCATTCTTTACACCCACAAAGTTAATGTGGCTTATAGAGAATTAACGTTTATAGAACTGCATTATATAGATCCTCTATTGCATTGTTTGGAACGTTACTCTATTTTTTATTGATTTTATTTTTGTTAACAAAATTTCTCATATCAGTATCATATTTTGTAACAAAAACTGCACTTATCATTTCTGATTATTCATATTGTGCATGTTTGTTTAGTTGCATTATTATTTTTTTCTTGATTTCAGGAAGAGGATTCTAGATTTCTACCACAGATCAAGCTTGACAGCACACTGCATGGGTTATGCATATAGTCCTTTGAGCAATGCTATGCGGAGCAAAGATTTTTCCAACTGGTTCTTTGAGCTTCCAGCAGAAGGGTATCATCTTTTCTCAGTCTTGGAGGCTTCTTCATCTTCACCTCGGTAAAATTCATTTAACTCTATAATAATGCTCTCTATATTAGATAAATGATTTATAATTTAGAGACTATAGATAACATGATGTGTAGCGTTTTTGAAAAGTGCTTAAAGGTGCTTATTTTTGATTTTCGTTATTTGAAAGCCCTATAAGGTGCTTTTTTCATTGGGTGGTTTTAAAAAGTGCTTAATTTTTCCTTTTCGAAAATGATATTTTTTTTCTCTACCATGTCAATTTTCGCCAAGTATTATGTCACCAAGTATCTTTTCACATTGTTCTTTTAAACGTTTTTCACTATTCATTGAACCGCAATCCATTTTGACGTACCATCAGTCCATAGCGTATGAAAGTGCCAATCATTTTACACGTATGATGAAACACTTGCGAGTCCGTATGTGCGTCTGCTGAGCTGCGTTCGGTGAGATTATTGCACTCTCATGTGCAACTCTGCTGCATTTTGCTAGATATTCTCAATTCCAGACATTATTTTCCACCCTCTGATATCGAACCCAAAAAATCTCTTGATCATTTTATAATGGCTAATGTAATCAAGAAAAGAGTTTTTGTCAGAAACTAATTATTTTATTATGATCATGTAAAGTCTTTGAAAATTATTTTGCATTTTGTTAATGTATATAGTGCTTAAAAATATTATTTTTAGTGCTTAAAAAGTACTTAAAAGGTGCTTATTTTTTGTTGAAAGAATTAGCTATGCACCCTGGATAAATATTTTTACTTTTAAGGAATTATATATTTGTTTGTGTTCTAACTCAGTGTTTGACAGATTTCATAAATATTTTTCTTTAATTTATGCATTGGATGTTTATTTTGCAAATCAGTTTTTTAAATTCTGGTTTTTTTTTTTTTTTTTTGTGTGGGGATGCAACTAGGTGGATAAGTTGCCTTATTCAGAAGATTATTGCTGGTAAAAAGAAAATCGTTGACTTGAATTAAAGAAGCCAATTTTTGTCTTTACTGTCCAAGAATGTTGCAGTCATTGGTTGGCAGTGTTTGAGGCAAAATAAGTTGCGGATAAAATAATATATTGAAAATAAAATACCTCTTGATGAAGCAAATATTAATAGGAAAAAACTTTTATTTTCTAAATACTAAAAGAAAGGATCTACTTCTGTTGACTAATTAAAAGATATTCTTATCCAGGAAACATTTCTAAATACCTATTTTAACAATTAAAGAGAAGTGTCAATCGAGATAGCATACATCGCCTGCTATGAAATTATTAAGTTAAGTGGTTTATATGCTATAAAACACTTCACCAAGAATGAAAATGGAATTTGTTATTGCCAAGGTTCTTTCTTTCGAAGTTTCTTTCCCTTTCTTGACTTTAGAATTCAGAAGATGGTGGTGGTGGATTTTATGGAAAACTTTGGGCTGCAAAAATTTTATCCTTGACTTTTAATGTTTGAATTTTTATGTGAGTGTTGAAGATGTCTTTTAAAGTAATATATTATTAGAATATATTAGTAATATATTATGCTTGCATGCTAAAATTACTGAGAAAAAGTATGAGCAATTGTATTTATTGAGAAGTGATTACTGAAATATTAAATTAATTTTTATAGTGTAGGAAGTATGTTATGCCTATTTTGGTATGACATTCCCCTACTGGAGATATCATTTCACTGAAGGCTAAAAACAACTAACAATGTTCTTAAAATGTTATTTGTTATTTATTTTTGCAGTTAGTTTTTTTTTTTTTTTTCTTAGAAAATAATATACGTAAAAATGCCCATTTTACTTTATAATTTATTGAAAATCTAAGTTTTGCTAATCAAATCTTTGATTATAAATACAGTTGGATGAATCACTTTTACGATATTTTGAATGACTTACAAACGTTAGAGTTTTAATTTAGCTTTAAAAAAGTTATTATCCTGAAAAAAAGAAGATTTAAGGAAATATAAAGTTTTTAGAAGCTTAGGAATTTATAACTTTAAAAAAATGACTTTCTTATTCTGATTTTTAAATTTGATCACTGTATTGTAACCTTTTAAATACCAATAGTAAAGTTTCTAATTGAAGAGAAAACTCATAACCAACATTTTATGGTCACTTATGGAAACATGACTTGATGGTGTGTTCACAGTATAAATTGTAGTTTTTGATAATTTATAATAGTTATTTCAAATAAATGTAAAAAAATAAATTTATAATATTTCCTTGCATATAAAAACTCTTTATTAAAAACAAATAATGCATTACCCTACCCTTTATGTACATTCCTTAAAAATGTGCTTTATTTTTATTTGCTATCAATTATTCTTTCATCATATTTGCTGGACTTTTCTCTCTATGTCCACATTAAAAAAATTATTTGATGTGCTCAAATTTTAAATAACTTTAAAAAAGCTGAATATTGAATTAAAGAATTGCCACAGAAGACATTTTAGAGCGAAACCAGAAAAATTGTATTATTAATGTTTAATAAATTTTTTATATTGTATTAACCAAAGAAATTTTAACCATGAATGATAATTAGAGGAGTATAGCAGAGAAAAAGTTTTTTTAACTAGGCACTGTAAGTTTAGTAAAAGTGCTTTTAAACTGGTATTTCTTGACATTTATTTAGCTAACTTAAAATGGTTATTTTTAACTTTTTAAACTACTAACCTAAGTATACAGTGAAAAATCTAATAATTTTGATAAGAAGTATATTCAATTAATCTTTCCGGGAACAGCTCCTGGGATCCTTCCAGTATTGAGGGCGTTGGCAGCAACATCAGCAACCAGCAGCAGCATTCGATGAATCGATACCTGAGCAACGACTCCCTGATTCTTCCTGATCAGGAAAAGAAACTGGAAGATATTGGTGTGAACAATTGCCTCCAGCAACTTGGAAATGAAATATTTATTGGAATGGTGACAATGCAGTATCAAGCTTGTCCTGTATGTCTTAGTTTTATTGGTATGGTGTTTTCAATGTATGAACTGACCCTCTCTCCTCCCACACACACTAACAATCAGGAAATTCCTCCCAATGCATTTCTTTTTTGCTGAGGAAAAACTGTACAGTGATCAACAATACACTTCGAAAGAGTTGTTTTTTAGAGAACTGTTTGACCGATTTTGTTTGCATTTACACAGTTTAATGAATGCAAAAATCTTTTTACAGTACATTGTTCACCTACTTGAGTACAGTAATTCAGTAATACTCAACTCTTTTCACATCAAAAAAAAGTTTAATGAATTTTAAAACTTTCTTTTATGGGGAAGTTTTTGACTAATTTCTTTTACTTGATTAAAAACTTAATTCACTTCAAAAATATACAAATTAGAATGTTTCAAGCTTTCAAAAAATAACCCCCCAAAATTCAAGATTTGCCAGACATGATTGGGAAAAAAAAACAGAGATTTTAAGTATAAAACGTAAAGTTGTCAACAAAAATAGAAAATTTAAGGTGAGAAACAAGACTTAAAAAAGCACAGTAGCCGAGTGAGAAAAGGGAAGAAAAACGAAACAAGAACATGGTTTTTCTTGTTCTGTTTTTCATCTTTTTTCTCTCTAATAAAGTAATATCTTGCTAATTTAGTTTCTTGAATTATTCATTTAATTTTATTTACATTTTAGATTTTGTCAGTTATAATTAACTAAAATTTTGTTAAAATTTGTACCATTTTTACAAGTTGAACATTGTTTGATCATTATTCCTTTAAATAAGAAAAATTATTAAAAACTAACTTTTGCTTGACTGCATTATTTTAGAATGCAAGTCTTATAATTATTTTCAAAACTTTATTGATTCACTGAAATAATTACAAAAATATAGCAAAGTATTCAATAAGAGAAATTAACACTAAAGGATGTGAATTTTGACTGCTCTTCTGATTTAACTACTTGAACCATATTTTCCAGTTTGATGTTACACTACAATTTTATGAATCTGGAATCCAAATCTAATTGGAAAAAAAAGGGGTTTTTTTTAGAGAAAGTGCTATTTTGTTTCTGATTGTGAAACTTAATTCGGTTCTCAAATTAATCAGCATATTTAAAATCAATTCCTCAAATGGTTAAAAAAGCCTGATAGTAAATGAAAATCTGATGTTTAGATCAAAAGTAATGCAAATCTTCTGTTTGTTAATTTAAACACACACATATATATTATATTTGTTTGTGTTNTCACATATATATATATATATATATATATATATATATACACTTAAGTTTATGCTTGAATTTGCTTGATTTTTTTAATTTAAGTATTTGTTGTTTGCACGCATTACATTGAGTATTAATTGTCATTGTCTGTTATTGTCAAGTTTATTTTGTATCATTTTAATTTTCTGTGCACCTTGATCCTTGGTAATCCTTGTTGGTTAGATTTTTTCTGTTATTTTAAGTTCTCTGTTTTTGTTAAAATTTATTGTAGACTGTTTAAAACATTCTGTATATAAGAGTGTAAATATGCAAATATTATTTATTATATAAAAACTATCTATAATGAAGCAATTGAATTAAGGATGATTCTGTGAAATTTGAAAGAATGAGTTAAAAATAATTTTTTGCACTCATGGTAAAAACACTTGTGCTGATCTCAAAGTACAGGTGGTCAATTGTATGTTGGCCCTAGTGATGGGTGGTATAAAATTTTTTAATATCACAAAATATTGTTAAAAAATATCAAGAATTTACAATGTATCAAGATTTCAATGTGTTTTCAATCAAGATTTATGTATCAAGATTTCACTGTAACTAATTCATATTTTTCTTTATATTGGACAATTTTTTTTCTTTTAAAAGAAAATTAAAAACATTTTTTTCTAAAAATGTTTTTAATAGTCATAATTTAAAAAAATTACTGAAAAATTTTAAAAGTTTAAAGATATGTAAAGTGAGCTACAGAAGGAACATGATTTTTGTGGTAATATATAAATAAAATCGCAAATTTTTAAGTATCAAATTAGTATTTTTTCGAGTTAATATTGATTTCTTATCTATATTATAAAAAAAACAAGAGAAAAAGTACAATTTGAAACATAAAATAGTGCCAAGCAAATCTACACCCAAGAGTTCAAATGTCATTGTGTTTGAATTAGGAAACACTATATGAAGATAAAGATTTTTTTCTCTGTTCTTAATAGAAATTAGTTTTGGTCATGATATCGTCGGTATCTATCGAGTGTTGGTATTATTTGATAGGATTGTTGACATTTATTGTATTTACGATATAGCGTGAGAATATCATTCTAGCAATAAATAAATAAATATATTGATATTTCAGATCACTTAGTTCTAGTAGACAGAGCTTAAGTAAACTGGGGAATAGCTTAGAGTCGAGGTTTTCAACTGGTTTAAATTATTTAGGTTAAATTAGACAAAGAATAATTAAAAAATGACAATTTTTTAAATTAGGCATTTAATCATGTGTTTATGGAGTATGCACTATGTTTTTATGGAGTTTGGAGTAATTTTTTCAGTTAGATCTGGAACTAGCACAGCTTTTTTTTCGTGAAAATTGTCTTCTCTGAAAACAAAAGTAATAAATAATTATAAATATTTAAATTTACAGTGGGCTTTCTTCGGTCAATAAAATTTTCTGAGTATGATAAAAGGTTTTAGTGATATAAAATGGAAGACAAAAACTCAATGCAAAAATTTACTTTAGAGATATAGCATAGGGGATCTAAGCTTCAAGTCAGCTCTTCTGGTTTAGATATTTGGTTTAACTATCCAAAATAATTACTAAATATCTCTTATTCTTTAATAGTCACAAATTCATGAAGGAAAATTCATTTTTATCCAGAAAAATTTTGTTTTTGTCTAATTATCTAATTTAATTATAATTAGCTCAAACAAATTAACATATTGGATTTCTTGAGTGATAAGAATTGCAACTTTCAGCAAAAGAATTCGATTATTTTCGTTAATTGTTACGTATATTAAGATGCGTTTTTGATTATTATTTTTTCTGCTGTCTAAACCAGAAATGAACAGTTAAGAAGAAACTGTAATAGCAAAAATTATTATTAAGTTTTTGAAAGCAATGAATGTTTATGAAAAATCTTTTATTTTCAGGATTTTGTTCGGTTGATTGAGCAGTTGGATAAGGCTTGCATTCGATTTGTACATTTTTCCAAAGAAAATGAACTGAGAAGCAGGGTATGTTCATTGAATGATTCTGATTCATAGGGGTTTGTGATTGAATGAATTTAATTCATGTGGTGATACAGTACTAATTAAAAAAAAGAAAAAAGGGTGCAATAAAAGTTTCAGTTATTCATTAGGGATTGTAAGTATTTTTAATAGTATGAATCTTAATTTTTTGGTAATAATAATTAAACCTGGAATAAATAATTTGTTAAAATTAAATAAGTTAAGTTACATTAAAGTATATTTGCCTTGAATTTTGGTTGAAAAATAAAATTATACAGAGGTGATTGTGCTCCGGAAAAAATCCGGATTTCCGGATTTTTCCTTAACCGCGCTTCGGAAGTTTCCAGAAATCCTAGGTCCAGAAATTTCAATGTATCATCAATCAGATTTATGTATAAAAATTCTTGTATATTTTATTAAAAAATATTGGAACTAGAATTTATACTTTGCATCTTTCATTTGTAAATATTTTTTCTGGTAGAATAATAAATGTGATTGAAGATAAAAATAAACTTATACATAATCATTCATTTAAATTATGCTGTATATAATTTATTTAAAATTTAATGTTCTGAAAATATCAATGATTTCAATTTATAAAGACATTAATTTTTTGAAATGTGTCATTAATGATTTTACTCAAGAAATTTTCAGGAATTATTAGTTGAACTCACAATCACGCCTGATTATATTTTATATTGTTTCATATATTATGTAGATCTATAATTAATTACCATATATCCTGATGTATGAGTTGACTTTTTTGAACCCAAAATTTTTTCGAAAATTAGTACCTTCGATTAATGAAAGTCTGTTGATTGTGAAATATTGATGCATTATAAGTAATGAGATGGATATGAATAACTCTGTATCAATTTACCCACTTGAAAAATTATTTTTAATATTTTATATGAAATTAATTTTACCCCTTTTCCCTAATCTAATTTTCTTTACACGTAAAGGTTTTTTTTTTTTTAAAAAAAAAACAATAATTAAAATTAATACTTTAAATTAATCTGAAATTATATATAAGAAAAGTTAATTTGTTCAGGATTATTTCATAAATATGAAGCAATGAAAACTTTTAAAACATATCATAAAGCTACAAATTTAAAGATTCCACAATATTATCTGTGTTGGATGCACTAATGTTAACAGTCTTGTCGTGTGAATCTCATTCTACAATAGATTATACTTTTCATTTGTTGAGTCCAACAAAACACCATCTTTGCAACCATAAAGAACTTTTACACTTTTTTAAAAGATTTTGCAATGATATTTCAATCCCTATTTTGTCATATCTAGTATCATTTGGCACATGACATCTATCGTAATAATAATTGACTTATTGACAGCAGTCTGCTTATGCCCCTGATATACCAGAAATTTTCTATCTTGTAATCAGAATTGGAGGATCAACTTAACAGGACTACTTATAGTATGGGTTGATATATACTACTGGTCGATTTATACAACAGGTCAATTTATACAATTGGTCGACTTATACAACAGGACGCATAGGACAACAGTATTGATAAAAATAAACTGGTTAAATAAACTGTCATCATAGTTTATAAGCGGCCAGGTTTCAAATGTTAGATATCCATTTTAAGTAATACATAGAACAGTAGAACCATGATTGATCGTTTTTCAATACCACCTTTCATTGTGAATGATAGGTGTGACATTTTAATAGGGCACAATAGGTATGAGAATACAGGTCAACATAAAATATCAAATAGCAACTTCAAAAAGTATGACTTGTAATAATGAAAAATGGATTTGAAAATTATTAAATTAACAATAAAATTTTTATTTAATAGAAGAAGAAAAAGAAGAAACATATTTATTTCTTCAAAACATATAGAAAATTTTGGTTTAAACAACTTCTTTTCTTCCCAATAAAAGTAATAAATTTTCAACAGTGGTGATAGATTGCTGTTTTTTTTCTGTACCACATAGTTTTAAAAGCTATGACACCTTCTGCATATGTTGTAGTTATGTTTCACCATCTTCATCACTTTATTTTGTACTTCTACAGTTTCTGCAACCCTTTTTTTGACTGACATCACACTACAAGTTTCAATATTTTCATGAATAAATACTAAATGTGAAAATATTAAATGTGGTGTTAGAGGCATTCTCCCCAAACTGTGTTAAATCATCATTTTCTTCCTTTTCTTTAGAATAAAAAGTTAGGTACTATTCTCAAAATAAAACATTTTTAACTTTTTTTTAATGTGGATAAAATTCCTGAATGATAGGTGCAAGAATCTTTTGTTTTCAAAACTTAAATAAAGAGGTATCATTAGCCTTAAGCATTTGTAAGAAGCATAAAAGAAGCATTTGTGCTGAAACCAGTTGACTGATTTATTCATGCGGTAACAAGGCTCGTTGTATGTGTTTTTAATGAAATGGAAATAGTGCCTTTGATGTAATAACTTTCTTTGTATACATTCATCTTTAATTTTTTGTCTCGTTATTCTGTAAATAAGAAGTAAATTTGGAAATAGTTTCTTTAAGATTAAAATGCTGTTCTTAAACCAAAAGGAATGTTAAATGTTTTTTCTTTAAAAAAGAAACGGTATGGTGATGCGTTTCGGTATGGTGATGCGTATGGTGATGTGAATAAAAAGCTTTTTTTTAGGAATAAAATCAATGATATTGCTCTTTTTAGGAATAAAATAAATGGTAAAAATTTTCTTAAGAATAAATTTTAATGACTGAGGTTTCCTTAAAAGTAAAAGGAATGATGATATTTTTGTAAAGAATTGATGAAAAAAAAATCGAAAGGAAATAGTAAGCTGAGAACACTATTAATAGAAAAGATCGTGGTTTAATGTCCAGAAAGAAAGATGTGTTCTATAACAAAATATTTTTGTTCTTAGAGTTTTTAAATATTTTATTTTTTTCTTATGTTATTTTTCCATTTCAGGTATTTTCAGAAAAGATGGGTCTTGAATCTGGCTGGAACTGCCATATTTCTTTACTAAGTGACGATAAATGGTAATAAGCTTTACTAGATTGCTTTTATTATCTTTGTAGCGGTTCGTAATGATGTCACCTTATTTTTAAATTTTTGACCCCTTCCCTCCTTTTTCACACAAGTGTCACACTTCACTATACCCTGAACCCCTCTCTTGTCATATATTTCTTTATATTACATGAACAAGGTTCAAAAATGTTCACTATGTAACAGATTTTATTTTTGAATTTGATGTGTTTTAATACATTTGTGAGCGTAACAACAATTATAATCTTATATTTATTTCATAATATTATTATAATTATAAAAAAGTATCTAATTAAGGGAGGAGCACTTCAAAATATTTCTATCTGATATTGTGAGGCTTGTTCCCAAAAGCAGAGTTCGGGAAATGAAAGAATTGTTTAGTTACTTTTACAAGTTTTTTTAAACAAAATTAGAACATAAATTTGTTGAAATGTTTGTTTATTTGTTTTTTTTTTTTTTTTTGCACATGATATTTGGGAAATTTTAATACACTGATGTTAAGATTACTTTTTAGTGTAACATCTAATTTAGTTCCAACATCTGTTGAGAAGTAAAGAATTTTTGTAGTTAAAAGGAACAGCTTCTGTTGTCTTTTATTAGCGATAACTATAATTATTAAAACTGTTGCGCCAAGCTTACTTCTCTAAATTTTGGTTGTTACATTACATCAGTGTTTATCAATTTCATCAATCAGATAAATAGAAAAAGAAAAAAGAAGAAAATTAATTATTTTTCTTTTTTAAAAGTTTTTATGTCATACCATGTTAAAGTGTATAATTTGCTGATGCATAAGCCATGGAAGAGTTAAGATTAATTTATTAATTAATTTTGTTATATTGTTTGCAGTGAGAAAAATGGTCCAAATTCCCTTGTTTCTCCATTGAAGTTTTCTCGCCACTATGCTTTTCCTCCCTCTACAGAAGAAACATGTGCATCTGATTCTCGAAATGAGGTTTGTATGCTCTAATACTGTACATTTTTTGCTCTGTACAATATGCATATTGAGACTCTGATCATCAATTAAAAGAACTAACATTTTCACTTGGTGTAAAGATTTATACATTAATTATTGGATGTCTCAAAAAAGCCCTTTGATTCAAAAAATCCATTACCAAAGGAGATAGTTTAAATTGCTGCATTCTTCTGAGAAAACCAGAGAATTTACTATCATTAAGTTTTAAAATTAGTTTCAAAGTTTTCCAACAGATGTTGCTGATAACTAAAAAATGTTGAGCATTGCTTATAAAATAACCAGACAAAGTCAACGGTCATCCATGTAAATATTTCTGAATTTTTTGGCAAGCAGCTGAAAATACTATTGTATATTTTTCAGTGATGAACTTTGTAAAATGTTTGAAATTTGTTTAGAATAGGGATCTCCTTTCCTATGCAAAATTCTGCACATCTTACTTCGGTCTTCTCCCATTAATTTTATTTTCAATCCATCTTTTGCTTTTTATCATTTTTGAAATACACAGTAGTTTTAAATAATAGATTAGTATATGCACTGTATATATGTGTATTATTTTTCATATCTACCTTTAATTTGTTTGAATCAACTGATTTGAACTGCTACAAACGTATATAAAAAATTTAAATTAGGTACAGTCGGGAACCGATTATCCGGAACAATCGGGACCATCGCTATTCCGGATAACTGATTTTTCCAGTTTTCTGAATCTCTACAAAAAGCCGTTTGTTTATTGTTAAACCTAACAAAAAATGTGTTGTTTTGGAAATAATCTTAAAAAAGAAGAAAAAACGATGAAGGAATACACTAATGATTATTTCCAAAATGATGGTAAGGTAAACATCTTTCAAAAAAGAAAAAAAAATCCTAAAATCTTATGAGGAAAAAAAAATTTTTTTTTAAAAATGGCGCGAAAATTTATGGAATTTCGTTCCGGTCTTTTGGTTTTCCAGTTTTCTGATTTCCGGATAACGGGTTCTGTACTGTATTATTAAAGATAATAGCATTATAAAGGGAAAGAAAGATAAAGTATAAAAGTATATTATTATTGATATAATTGCATACTCTATATTATTATATATTTTAGATTGTTAGTACGGTTAAACCCCGCTGTAATGAACTTTCAAGGGACTGAAATTTCGGTTCACTATAACCGGGACTTCACTATATCCGTTCAGCAAACAATTTTAACTAATGGTTCCACACCAATTGCAAAAATGACTGAAAAATAATATGTAGTAACAAAAAATGTTTTAACTTTTCTTTTTGTTATTACTCTTCATCTTGCATGTAAAAAAAATTAGTATTTTTTAGCTTATGAGCAATCCTCAACATCAGATATGGAAACACTTCCCGACTCTCCGATAATTTTTCCTGAATTTATGTTATTCCGCTTTCTAAACTTGTCTAACCAGCCATTCAAGTACCTACACGAAAGTAATACCACCAAATCGCTTAGCAAATTCATCCGCTTCGACTTAAACATTTGTCCACATACTGGAAGACAGCAGCTTCTTTGAATGCTGAACCAATTCAATAATGAAGCAAACAAGAATAAATGCTTGTTGCTACATTTCATGCTATAGATGATTTTAAAAATCGATATCTGCATTTATTTTGAAGTAGAAATTTCAAAATTATTACAAAAAATGAAAATCAGTCGAAGACATGAAAAAGTTCCTAATATCCAACTTCCTCTCTTTTTTTTTCATTCACTATATCCACAAAAAATAACATACGAGTGTAGTAAGACATGGGAGCGAACATTTTATTCACTATATCCGGCATTTAATATATTTTTGAATCACTATAAACCGTGTTCACTATAGCGGGGTTTGACTGTATTTTCTTTTATGTGAAATATAGCATTTGACTAGACTTCAATTGGTTTTGTTGAATTAACATATACTGCCAGTTAAAGTGCATTATTTGTTTTTAGATTCCTATTCGCCATGCGAGTGCTCCCAGTATGATTAATCTTGAACCAAATAAAGTGAAATCTGAAGAATTAAGTACTCATTCTAAAAGTGAAGATTCAACATCTCTTTATAATATATCTTCAAGCAAGTATGAACTTCAAATGGAATATTTTTTTCATATAAATCTGTAGATTGTGTTTGAAACATCACTATTTTTCAATTTCTCAAGATTATGCGGCTGAAAAAGTGACTAGCTAGCTTATTGGTGTTTTATAAAAAAAAGTGTTTTGTTTAAATAGGGTATATATTAATTATTGACCTTATTTTGGGAATAATTTTTTTAAATTTCTTGCTGTATTGAATTTAACATTGGTGATGTGGCGTTCTCGTTATTTATTACTATTTGTTATTAGTAATAGGTTTTTTAAATTGTCTGAAAAAAAGGCCTTTTTCATAACCTCTTGTTGCTTTGTTACTGAAATCCAAGAAAGCAATAATGTAAATAAATAAATCGGCCGCTTAATGATTTTCTTAATCCAATCTTTGTGGAAACTAGAAATAAACAATAAAACTTTAGTATCAAAAGGAAAATAAAACGCTAAACAGGGTGGTCTTAATTTTTCTTCTTACATGATTAACAGAATACCTCAGCTAATTCTATAAAGTAGAAAACCTCTTTTTGTAAGATTCCTCTTTCAATATGAGAAAAAAAACTGTGATTAATTATTTTTTTCAAGTCTAAGTTTGGCATATGATTTGTTATTTAGATGTTAGAGGGTAAAAACTTAAGATGTGCTGAAGATTAGTAGCTTTTTGGCTCAAAAGTTTAGCTCACTTCAGAAAGCGTCACAAACTCCCGTTTTTCTTATTTGAGATTCATAAAGTGAAATTAAATTTCTAGCTTTCTGGTAATTAGTTTGAATTAAAATTCTAATTTGGCTATTATTGCTGGAAAAGTGAATGATTGTGTTCTATTATTTTTTTTAAGTACTTTTATTTTGTAGTACAGTTGTTTAATTTCATATTGTAATGCTGTAAAGTGCACAAAAAAAGGAACACGATGAATAACTTTTGATCTAATGATTAGATTTGCGTCTACTATGATTCATTATTAATGGTTTAAAGAAGTGACCTCGAATATGCTAATTAATTTGTGCCAGCTTATTTTAAGCTTTAAAATCAGGCAAAAAGAAACATACTTTCTCTGAATAAACTTGCCTTTTTTGGCGGATTTGGATTTCTGACTCTCAAAATGGGAGGGGGAGGGTATTCGCAATTTGGAAAATGTGATTCCAACACTTCGGTCAAAAGAAGAGACGTAAGTTTGGACCACTAAATGTAAAGTTTAATTTGTTCTTATTTCATTATATCTTGAGAACTTTTTCAATGAATTGAAAAATTTTTGCACTCATTTATGATATTAATTTTTCTAAAGATAATTCCATGCGAAAATAGTTTTCAATAATTGTTTATTACTTTTTTATTAATATATATAATAATAGTATAAAAATTTGAATTGTAAGGTATTCAAATTTTTACATAATTTTTAGGAATGTAAGCTTGTATGAAAAATGAAAAATTTGGACAAAATTGGTCTAATGGTTTCTGAGATGTAAAAGTTTTAAAAAAATGCCTGTATTTGAAATTGGACTTCTCAAGAACTATTCGGCAGATTTCGTTCAATTTTTATATTTTGCCATGTAAAATTACATTATTTAAAATGGTGTAAAAATGTGTATAGCTTACAATTCAAAACTTTTTTGACTATTATATTCAATAATAAAAGAATAATTTTTAAAAATTACTTTTTGCATGGATATGCAAAGAGTAATTTTAATAATTATTTTAATAAGAGTAAGGAGTAATATTGCTCCTTTGAATCTTTAACTAAACCATTGGCACCATATTTCCCATATTGCAACTAATCCTCCTTATTTTGAGGGTCAGAAAGTCACATTCATGAAAGAAGTAAGTTTTTGTGCTTTATTTCATAACTTAAAGCATCATCTGCACTAATTAATTAGCATATTTAAGATAAGACCCTCAAATTATTGAGTTCTAGTATGTAAAGATCTGATTGTTTGATTAAAAGAAACTGTTACAACTAAGGAGTAAAAGAAAAAGGTTGCATTAAATTGAATACCCATGATTTTGAATTACAGATTGCTTTTGAATTTGCTGTTACTTATGTATGCAATGATTTGTGTCTGTTTTCGTAGGACACACCTTGGAACAGAAAGCCTATTTCAAGATATTTCCCTAGAAGACCAGTCCTACAGGAAATCCTCTCTGCAGGACATAATGATATGTGAAGAGGGGGGATCTAGTCACATAACCGAAAGTACTGACCAGAGTGCCCCTGTTACATTTGACATGTCTAATAGGGTATGTCTTCTTAAATTAATAGTGTTGCACATCAGTAAATAGTATATTGGCATGGTACGTAACGTTTTTAAAAAGTGCTTATTTTCGATTCTCGTTTTTTAAAGGCATTTAAAGGTGCTTTTTTTCATTGGGTGTTTTTAAAAAGTGCTTAATTTTCCCTTTTCAAAAATTATTATTATTTTTTTTTACCATGTTGATTTTCACCACGTATTATGCAAAAGTGTGCTTTTCACATTGTTCTATTCGACATTTTCACAATTCATTCAACCACACTCTATTTCAGTGTAACGCCAGTCCATTGCGTGTGAAGGCGTCAATCATTTTACATGCTGGATGAAATGCTTTCAAGTCTGCGTGTGCGTCTACTGAGCTGGTTTCGGTGAGATTATTGCACTCTCATGTGCAACTCTGCCACATTTTGCAAGAGATTCTCAATTTCAGGCTTCATTTTCCACCCTCTGATATTGAACCGAAAAAATCTCTTGATCATTTTATAATGGCTAGTATAATCAGGAAAAGAGTTCTTTGTCAGAAACTAGTTATTTTATCATGATCATGTAAAGTCTTTGAAAATTATTTTAAATGTTAGTTAATGTATATAGTGGTTGAAAATATTTTTTGAGTGCTTAAAGGGTGCCTATTTTTTGTTAAAAGATTTGGCTACGCACCCTGATTGGAGAGTCAAGTAAGATAAGATAGTGAGGGGAGATAGGGTACCTCTATGGTCTCTAAATTGGTTCAGTTTTCTTGCAGACAAACTCTTAATTTCACTTCACTAGTCAAAATGAGAATTGACCTACCATGTTGTTAAATCAACTCCTTAATGTTCTTATGTTTTTAAACTAACCTTATTTATTGTTTATTATTATCCAGCTTATTACATGTTTATTAAAGGTTCAAACCCTAACAAATGATAAGCGTTAAGTCCAATAGTAGCTTTGTTCTGTTTTGTTGTTTTGATAACCTCTGCTCTCGCGACAAGACCGGGTTCTGATTCATTGAATTGAACTTTTACTGGCATTAATATGATCAGACATTGTGAAAACAGTCTAAATTTATTTCCAGCTATTATGTCATTTTATATTTCATCCATATATTTCATTTAATTAATTTTTATAGTAAATTGTTTGTTTTTTAACATTGTGTTTTTTTACATTAGGCAAAACTGCCAAAGGGGACTGAAAACATCCGACCCCACATTGAGAATGTTGACAATGTTCCGCTGCAAGTCTCTTTGTTTACTGATTGCACTGCAGAAGCAACACGAGAAATGATCTGCATTATGCAAGAATACGGAGAGGTTGTCTGCTGTCTTGGAAGTTCTGCTAATACTGAAAATATTCCTATATTTCTTCAAGCTGATGCCAGGTACTTTTTCTCTTGATTAGAAAATTACCGTATGCATTTTTCATTGAGTAAAGTTAAATCATTTTCAACTTACATGCATTTAAATGTTTCTAGTAAAGTACGGCTGCACACAGTCACAAAAAATTTATATTTCAGTAATATGGCTTTAGCATGGCATCAACTGTATTACTTTTAACAAGAACTGTTCTATGTTCATCTATGTGTAAAGTATTAAGTTTTCTTCTAATATAGATACTTCTATCGTTGCTGTGCAACTTATTTCATCTGTAGTATTTGTTTCGTGTACTGATAAACTTTTTATCCAATTGGAATTTAGGAAAATGGTTTCATCCTGTTACTTCATCAAAAGCAACCATTCTTTAAAAATTAATTTAGAAAATAATGAAAGCGAAAATAAATATTTAAAACTAAAATCGAAAATTTTAGATTCTTTTCATTACTTTAAAAAACTTCTAAAGTAATGGCAAAAAAACATTGCTTATTAAGTATTCTCAAAACTTAACTGTTAAGTCATAAAAATTATTTAAGAATTATAATTGTTTGTTATTATTGAATTTAATAATATTTTATTTTATATTTTATAACCATCGTTGAACAGCCGACCCAATTTTTGGGTTTATACTACTACTGTTCAACTCCGTAGCCTTGTAATTTTAGTTAGCCACGGTTAACCTGTCAGAAATGGAACTCTAACCCATGATCTGTCTACCGCTAAGGATATTTTACGTCAACAATGTGGTTGGTGTGAGCTGGGTGCGGAATTTGAATCAACCTGCCATCAATGGGATTTGAACCCGTGTCATCTGATTGGGAGGCGAGCGCTCTATCCCCCTGAGCCACCACAGCCCCTATTAATAATATTATTTTATAGCCGTTCTTGTACAGCCGGCAAAATTCTGGGTTTTTGACTACTAATCTTCAACTCTGTAACCTTGAAATTTTGAACCCAATCCAGGAAACCCGGGAACTCTTGGATTAACCATTAGCAACAAATTGCCTCTGTGGTGAACTTTTTGACAGAACTAACCCTCATTTGTGTTACAAGGATAAGACAGCCTCCTATGGGTTAGCCTGGCTGAAAGGGGACTGTAACCCATGATCCGTCTACAACTGAGGATATTTTTCGTCATCACTGTGTTAAGTATGAGCCAGGTGCAGAATTCATATCAACCAGCCATCGCTGGGAATCGAACCTGGTCCACCTCATTGAAAGGCGAACGCTCTATCCCCTGAGCCATCACAGCTTTTCATTTATTATTGGTAAAAAGCCGACCAGGTGGCCAATGGCTGCGGGTTCGAATCCCGCTCTGGGCATGGATGCTTCTCTCTATGTGTTGTCCTCTGTTGTGTGAATGTGGCCCACCCTATGAATGGGTATTTGTGGCAGTGTGGCGGGGATAATGTTGCTAACCTTCGTGACTGAGGTTCACAGGTGCCCACTGGGTAACGTTAAATGAGAAACATGAGCAACACTTCCGTCATCTTTCGAGGTGAAGAACGAAAGTACCTGCCATTAAAGTAAAAAAAAGTTATTGGTAAAAAATACTATTACAACTTTCTGTTCTTCTTTCAGACTAATTTTGTTTTGAAAATTTTCTTTTCAGCATTGCAATTCAGCCTTTGTTACCTCACTTGTGTGTTCAGCAATCAATGAATGGAACACGTGAACAAAATGCATTTCACCACATTAGCTCTGCCTTAAACAGTCTTCCATGTGGAATAATCTTCCACCGAGAGGATCCCATTAGTCTATATCATTTGATAACAGAGGTAATATTTTTGCATTTCCTTTAATACTCATTAGTTAATATTGTTAAAAAAATTGGTTTTAAAAATTTTTGCTTCACAGACTTTGCATTGTTTCACAATGTTATGCAATATGTTGATCTTAAATTGGGGATAATTATCATCATCATCATAGTTGGCAAGACAGCCCAATGTGGGCCAATGCCTTCCTCTGAAGAGTTCTCCATAATGACTTCCGATTTATCTTTGATCAAATTTAGTTATGTCTCACAGTCAGTTGTGTTATCTGTTTATTGGATTTTTGTTTCAAGTAATCTTTTGTATGTACTATTCTTATGTATTTGTCTTGTTTTTATTCTTCTGTATTAGCTTTATGGATTTTATATTATGTATTATATTCTTTGTCTGGACTTTGGCAAAACCTTTGGGGTACAGAGAGAGCAATTTTAGACTTATGTTGTGCTCTCTTGATAGAAAAGGTTTTGCTTTTATGTCTTCCGGAGCTGGTGCCCCCTAAAGACGTCAGCTTTGGTTGTATTATTTTTCCATATTTTTCATATATCATTGTTTCTCCTGTTTCAATTTCTTTTGGATTCACAGCTGCTTTGCGCGTTTTTTCATAGGAAATATTATTATTTTTAATTGCTTATAAAATTTTGAATTCTTTTCTTAATTATCTTCGAACTCCATTTCTTTTCATTAATTGGAAGAAAATCAGACTCCACCGAGTCAGCCCATCTCAACCGCGACCTTCCCCTCTTTCTTGTTTCACTGGGTTTAAAAAGCAGCATATTTTTTATTGTACTGTCATCACTCATTCGAAACACGTGGGCCATCCAATTCATTCTATTTATTTCTTATGTATTCAATAATAACGGGTTGTTTATAAATCTTATAATCCTTATCGGGTTGTTTATAAATTGGGAATAATGGACAGGTAAATTTTCTGAAAAAACAGACCTTGGGTAAATTTTTTTCTGAAAAGTGACATTCAGTATTGTAATATTACATATCTTGCCCCCTAGAATGCAAGCAGACTGAAAAAGTTTGTAAAGTGAAGAAATTTATTTTCTTAAAAAATACTATTATAAGTTTATTATAATAGTTTTTGTAAATATTTATTTTATAATAATTATTATAAAATAATTAAAAATTTTATAATTATTGTTTTAAATAAAACCATTTTACTATAAATGTATTAATTATGTATAAAAATAAATGTTTTTCTGAGGTAGCTAATATTTAGAAATGTGCACTGTTGAATGAAAAAGTTCGTTACATTTAAGTATTTTAAAATTTACTTAATTTAAATCTTTTACATTATTTTTGAAAGACCAAAAATACAAAAAAAATTCTAGTTTTTTAAAATGTATTGTATGATACTGATCTCTTTCAAAAAAACTTTGCCATTATATAATTACCTGAATAATTGTTGATTATTCAGCTGAATATTTGGCCAAATATCCGGCTAACTGAATATTTGTTACATACCTAGACTGTACCTAAATTTTTTTAATAGCAAAAACTTAACTGTGGTTCTAAATTCTTGACCTTAAAAAGTCATAGAAGAAATTTTTATTCTTTTTCCAAACTTAGTAAGAAATTTTCCTAAATCTCCTTTTTTACTAATTTTTTTTTACCATTTTTGTTTGTTGCTTTTAGAAAAAAAAATTTAAAAATTAAGATGATTTTACTTTCTTACATAAGCATTATTCATACCCCTTCTTCTCCTTGTCAGCAAAAATAAGCAAATTACAATCCCTCATTTTGTTCTCATATAAAATTTTAATGGCCCCCTATGACTAATATAATGATAATTTCAGAATGGAGTTCATTGGTATTTCCAAAATTGATCTTTGCTGTTTAACTTCTTCTTCTTTGTCAGCGCAACAGCCCCTTGCCGGCCTTGGCTGCCTCAACAGCTGACAAATGCCAGCACCTCCTATCCATAGCAACTCCCTTCCAATTTCTAATCTTTAAGGTTTTCAAGTCATTTTGGATGTCGTTGCTCTTTAACTCTCTCTCTATATATTTATGACTAGATTTTCATAATTTGATAAATTTTATAATTTTTGTTTTTTAGGCCCGCCATTTTATGTGCAGTGCACGTAATTCTTTGGAGTTCATGCTTTGCTGCCTCTTGAGCATCGCCCTCCTCCAAGTTCTAGCTGTTCTCTTCTTCCTCCCTCTCGCTCTTCCTCTCTCACATATGCTGTGGCTCATCTGCCTGGAAGTTCCTCTGCTCAGTCTATCCCTTATGGGGCATCCACTGGATACTCAAGTCATGATGTTGGCCACAGGAAAAAACGTTAAAGTTGCCAACAAGCAAGTGAGTCCCTCAATTGTCACTAATCTGCATCAAATCTCACATAAAGGTGTAAAATTATCAAAGTTATGTGTTTTCAAAATAAGGGGTCCATAAAGATTTGAAAGGGTCTGTGGCTGGTGATAAAATTGCATGCTTACTTTTCACAATTGAATCATATTTAATTTCATCCTATATTAATCCATAATATTCAAACTCGACCAGGTATTATATTACAAGGTACAGTAAAACTTGTGTAAGTTGACCACTTGTGGTGCATTGTTTTAGTGGTCAACTTAGACAAGTGGTCAACTTATAGAGGGGGTGGGTCATTGTTTACTTTTTCGTTTCCTATATCATGTTGCTATATATTTAAATTTTTTTTTTACTTGACTTAAAAATTTTATTCAGAAAATATGCAAATGAATATCTTAAGAAATGTGTTTAAACCTGAATGAACTTCAATTTGATACATATAACTCTAATATTTAGCTAATTTTTTCTAAAAAAATTATTTCGTTAGTTATGCATGTGAAGTGTTTAATAAGTACAATTTCTTAAAATATCAGAACATGAAAGCATGTAATTTGAAAACTTTAACAAAATAAAATTATTTGAACACTTTAAAATTTTTTACTACACTTAAAGATCAAAGACCATAAATAAAGGATCAAAGCATATTTCAGAGCATTCACTTATTCAAATGCTCACTATTGCAACTAGAAGAGCAACTTTTCAACTAACACACCTGTTTTCAATGAACGGATGAAAGAAATGGTCAAAAGCTGACCCCTTATAGTTTCCCCTGAGGGTCAACTCATAAAAGGGTTTAGATTAGCTTTTTACACTATTTCACCAAACAAGTGAAATTTTAACATACATTGCAAAAATGACAGAAAATTTTCTGAATTTTTTTTCCTGGTCAACTTATGAGGGTTTTAGAATAGAATTTCATAATACTCCTAGACAAAATTGACTTATTTCAGTGGTCAACATGCAAGATAGGCAGGTGGTCAAGCTACAAAGGTTTTGCTTCATTATATTATATAGGAAAAATTCCGTTCTTGATAATTGAGCTCAACTTATGCAGGTGCCCAACTTACAAGGGTGGTCAACTTGGCAGGTTTCACTGTACTATAGTACCTTACCAAAGGAAATAAATGTAGGCCAATTAGGGAGCCCTTAATGTGGCACTATATTTTATTTTACAACCGCCGTTGAACAGATGACCCAATTTTTAAATTTACGACTACTGATGTTCAACTCTGTAGCCTTGTAATTTGAACCAATACTGAAGACAAGGAAACTCCTGGATCAGCACCCCCAGAGGTATTGTTTTGTTATGCGAACATGGAGGACTTTTGCGGCTCAACCGATTTAACGTGCATCAGTCACCATTTACTACACGGGGAGTATTCGGCCGGCTGGGATCGAACCCACAATCTCTTGGGCAGAGTTCGTGATTTTTTTTTAAAAAAATGAAAAACAATCGGATTATTTTGATTTAAATCGGATTTTTTTTATTTAAATCAGATTTTTTTGATTTTTATTCAAATACACTATAAGAGCTTTAATTTATGATTACAAAAACTTTATAAATGTTTAATCAAAATTAAATTAATATTAAAACTATATTATTGCAATATTTTAGAAGCTCTAACTTACTAAAATAATTTTTCGTTATAATGCATAGCGACCATTTTGATACAAAGGCATGATTGAAATTAAAAGGCAAGATAAAATAGATAACTACTTTAACTAGTAATACAAAGTTTCAATTAGCACACCATAATTTTAATTTAAAATTGTGATCTCTTTTTTTTCCTCGTGATTTATAAAATGGCAAAATAAATGCAACAGATTGTGTTTACAAATGTTGTCATTCATCAAAAAATAAATATTCAATCTATATATTTTTATGTTAAAATATTCATTTTTCATCAAAATACATAAGTTAAGCTAAAAACCATTTTAAAAAAATCTATGGACTCATTGGAATTTTTTATCACAAAAGAAAATTTGATAATTTCAAAGATACCGTAAACATGAGAACAAAAAAAATACCAGTTAATAACCCTACTGCTTCAAATAGACTTTGAAAGGGAAGAATGACACTATATCAGGAAAAAAATATCTGAACTCAGCTTCTTTTTTTTCCTTTCTATTTTTGGCATATTAAGGTAATTTCTTTTTAATATAACTTCAAGCTTCAGAAATATAGAAATTTCCATCAATAAACTATAATGTAGATTAGAATTCCATGCTTTTTTAATCAAAAGGTAGAATTTTAATTAACATTTGCTTTTTTACTTTTTTGAAAAAATTCATGTTTATTTACTTTCTACAGCTATGCAAGTCTATATTAAGACAGCATTAAATATTTACTTTAATCTGTACTTTCAGTGTTAAGAATCAGAAGATTTTTAAACATGTAATTTCAAATGTGTTTGACACACACCAAGAAAGAAAGTAATTTTGTTCACTAAAGTTAATTAATGCAGCAATTTATTTAAAATAAATTTTAAAGCTAAGAAATGAAAATAATAAAATTATCAATAATTTAAAGCACTGTTTTTTAACTTTTAAAATCAATATAATATATATATAAAAATCAGTTGATTTTAATCAATGATTTTTTTAAAAGAATCATTTGATTTTAATCATGATTTAAATCGTGATTTAAATCAAGCTGAATTAAATCAACGAACCCTGTTCTTGGGTATGGGCCCAGTGCCCTACCAGTTGGGCTATCCCGGCCTATATGGCACTATATGTAGCTAGGTATATATGTATAATAGTGTGTTAAATAGCGTTAAAATGAAGAAATTCTTGCTTAATATACCGCATTTATACACGGCCCAATATTTACCCTTAATATTATAGTTAAATATCCATTAAAGTTATGAGAGGAAAAACCATGTAATAAATATTATTCTTTAATAAATGAAATTTTTATATAATTTTTAAAGGAGACAAAAATACTGGTTACCTAAATTTTAGTTTGTTAATTTTTTTCCCCTCTAAATGTCACCAAATACTAAACGTCTAAAAAAATTAATTTTCAGCACAAAATAGGGGGGAAATGCTGCGATACTATAAATGATTTAGTAAAAACCTCCAAAGTATCTTAGTTTACAATTAATGAAAATTCATAAACAAAATATGTAAAAAAAAAACTCTTTTAAGTAATATAAAACATTACATTTGATTAAATTCTTCTAGTAAAAAACTTCCAAAGTATCTTAGTTTGCAATTGTCATAATAACAAAATTCCATAAAAAAAACTAGAAGGAAAAAACTACCTTAAGTGATAAGAAACCTTAAGTGATAAAAACTACCTTAAGTGACATGTGAATGGAAGATCAGATTTTTTTTAATTGCATATTCTAAAATCATTGCAACTGAAGAATTCAAGTTTTGTAGATCAATGATTTAATCCAATATGTTTTTAACAAAAAACTTTAATACTCATCCTCTTTCACTTCACATCCTTGAGAAATAATAGTCTTTGCTTTTTCCAAACTTAAATTTTGTGGCTTTCCTGAAACTAAAAACTGGTTTTTCTTTTGTTGTACAGTTGAAAAGTAGCGTGTAGTATAGACATTTCAATACAATTTTGATCTTGGACTTGATTCTTAAAGCACTAAATTAATGTATCATAAACGTAAATACATTTTTTTTATAATCACCTTGTCTACAAAACATCCTTGTTGAAGAAAATGCTTTCTTTAAATAAAATATGTATTTGTCTACGAAACAACCTTGTTTATGAAACTGTAGTGTATCTACCACTAAGAAAATACAATTCCAATTCCCTACGACATGTTAACTTGATTCTATATTGGGATACCTTTTCATAAATGAAGGTTGTATTGTCGATATCAACTCTCCCCACACAAAACTATAACAAACTGTTAACTGGATACTTTTTGATTCTATTTCATTGATCAGAAAGGAAAATGGAAAGAAAGAGACTAATTATTACCGCCTTCCTTAACTTATCTGTGACATTTGTTTGAACGAGCAAAGAAAAGCAAACACTTTCATGTAAATATGTAAGACTTGAAAATGAAATAGTGTAATTGTATCATTATTTTATTTTATTTTTTATCATTTGCAGGCAATTTTATTCTTCCTTGTTTGTTATTGTGCCAAATTTTGCCCATCTTTGATGATTGCAATTGTAATGTTTACTTGTGTCATGTCTACTGCTTGCAAGATCTACTTGGAAAGTGATGCTCTTGTTTGTTGGGTAACACTTGATATAGTGTAAGAATGCTTTTATGTTCTTTTTTGCCTTTAGTATGCATTCTAGTGCCTAGATTTTTTGAATGATACTGTTAGAATCACAATTATTTATAGGGTATCTGCACACCTGGAAAGTCATGGATATCGGTATTGAACAAAATTTGTCATGATTTTAACTATTTTTTTGAAAAAATCATGGTTTTAGGTTGCCTAAAAATCTAATTTTTAAAATGGAATTTACCCCTTCCTCCCAATTTCACAGTGTTCCGATGTTCCAAATATCTGAATTTATCGCGAAATCCCCACTCACACTCATATTATTCTATTATAATATAAAATGTTTTTATCCTGTTCTTTAAAAATTATGGTGTTCTTTCAAAGAATGAAAGAAAGAACATTTCTAGAGCGAATTATCTTTTAAACTTCTGTGATTTTAGAATTTTTTTTTATTTATTTATTTATTTTTTTATTTTATCAATTTAAAATTCTAGTTTAAGCTTTTTATATTACACTTAATTTAAGGAAGAAATAAAACAGCTTTAAATAACTACATATATCTGACAGAATTTGCTTTTGTATTTTTTCAGCTATTTTATTGCTTTAATTCTTTCTTTACTCTGTTTCTTAAGTTTAAAATCTATAAATGCAAAGATGCAGAGTATAATAGTTTTGGTTATACCTATCATTTCAATTAATGTTGTTATAATGCTTTTTTAAATTTATTGTTGTGTTTTTGTCGGAGAAAATAGTAACCTCTTTAAGTCATGAAAAATTCTAGGAATTAGTCACGAAAAGTCATGGATTTGAAAATCTAAAACAAGCAGATACCCTGTATTTATGATGCGATATTTTTAATCATAATTATGTGTTAGTCAGGGTTCTAAAACTCTAAAGTTTTATAAAGCTTTTGCTTGTTTTAACCATTAATCAGTGTGATTTAATACAATCAATTCAATTTGCTAATACTTTTTCTGATTGATTATTTGTAAGATTTTTATTCTTAATTGATTTACGTAAAATTTTGTAAACATGCATCTTTCATTTTCTCAGATAATTTGCATGCAAAAGATAAAATTGTAGTGTCAATATATAAGTGGATTGTTAGAGTTAAAATAAATATTTTTTTTAATTGTTTAAAATTGATTGTAACAAGATGTATGATAAAGTAGTTTTTATTTCCTTACTAGAGTTTTTACTTTTTTTGAGAATTTATTTCACATTTTTAATATGTTCTATATATTTTGGTGAATAACATAAATAAAAATAGTGTTCTTTAGCAATTAGGGTTAAATAGAACCAAACAGATGATTTAAAAGAAATTTTATTTCCTAATTTATTTCACAGTGTATTCCACTAAACTAAACTGGATCTGCATTTTTTTTTATTCTTTTATTTTTTTACTAGTACTTTATTATTTCCAAAATAATTAAAATTAGGAAAATGTTTTTTTAGTCTTTATGTTTTTTATTTTATGTTTATTACTTAATAACAATAGTGTTCAGAGTCAATATGTTTTTTTTTGTTTTTTTTTCTTGATGCGATTTCTTTTACATTCTCCTTTGGATGTAAATGATAAGGATTATAAATATAGTGTACAGGGTTGCTACGATGTAAAAAAAAATTATATTTAAAATAATTTAAATGAATTTAAATAATATTTAGAATTCACATAAATGGAATTCATACAAGAGGGACATATTTTCTTGCCTCATTTCCTCAAGATTTCTAATTGAAAAATTATTTTCTATTTTACTTTACGTACGTTATTTAATTTAAAATGTTTTGTTTTTTAACTATATTACTTCTTATTTTCATGAAGGAAACCTGAAAAGAAGATTAGTGCTGAATCTTGGTTTGCTGTATTAACAGTAAGCCAAAATGTGCTTTCATTCTTTTTAGTTCTTTGCTTTGGTAAGTAAGATTAATATATAAATAATTTTGTTATAAAATACATTACTACTAATATTGCATGCGTACCCAGTCTTTCTCATTTGCAGAAATACTTCTTTATTTTAGAGTTTTCTTCTGTCTATGTGACAGAAGAGAAAATACTTTTAATTTTCAATTTTGCTTTCTATTGTTTTTCATAATAAAACGAGTTTTGAATGTTTCCAAAGATGAAAATTGGTAACAAAATCATTCTGGTACCAGAAATTATTTGGAAGTATTACAATAAAATATTTATTATATGAGACAATGTATTTGAATTTCATATCATACAGTTGTGATGTTTTAAACTAAAAAGCATAATTTAGACATAAAATACATTATTCATGTTTTAATAGAGTCATTGCTTACATCCCCGTAATGAATAAATTCAGTAAGTAAAGGAATAAAATCAGAGGTTAAATCCAGCCATTGCTAGGATTCAAAGCAGGTACACCTCCTTTTGAGGTGAATGCTATATCCCTTGAATCAGTACAGCTCATCTTACAGGGATTATAATTTTCATGTTACAGGATAAAAACTGAAAAATCTTAGCTATTTATTTGTGAAAAATTATCTATTTATTTGTAATAAAATTGAATTTAAACTTTTAGGTAATTTTTAGCTTGGTTTTCAGTTTTCTATAGATGGAAGTTGAAACAAAATGTGCTATAAATTCATTATAATATAAAAATTAAATTCAAATGCTTAAAGTATAATTGGGAATTAATTTGCCTTTTTTTATTCTGCTGAATAAATAGCAGTATTTTGATAAATTAAGGGTTAAGCTATAAGGAATTTAAATTGTTGTAACTTCATATTAATTTTGAAGTGAATTTTTAATGTTTAATTTGTGTTTTTTATTTTCAACCCCTTTTCTTTAAAGTAATTACCAGCTTATCCTTGTCTAACCTTTGTGGGGGAGTATCATAAAAAACTACATATTGAATGTAGCATATATTTTTAAAATTCTTATAAAGAACGATTGAAGAATATAAATTTGAGGTTGTTGACAGTTTTGTTTTCTTGGGTTCTGTAATCAACAACGAGAACAATATTACAGTGGAAATACAAAGGAGAATCACCATGGCCAATAAATAGGAATTCAAAAATACATAAAATCTAATTTAATTTATTGAAAAACAAAAGTTTTATGATATAAATATCTTTTAAGATCAATTTTAACATATGCTTTTGAAATCTGGACCATATCTTGTATGGATGAGGTTATGTTGGGTACCTTTGAGAGAAAGGTCTTAAGAAGTATTTTTGGAGGAATTTCAAAAAAATAGTGTGTGGCTTAGAAGAACAAATTTGGAGCTTTATCACTCATATAATGAACCTGATATTATTAACTTTATTAAACAACAAAGAATAAAATGGTCAGGCCATGTTATCAAAATGGACGAAGACCGTACCACAAAAAGTGTTTTCAATGCCAAACCAGTTGGCACACGAAAAGAGGCAGGCCGAGTTTGAGATGGATGGATGACCTAGAAAAAGACCTTTTGATCTTAAAAACTGGAAAATACTAGCAGGAAAAAGGTTATTCTGGCCAAGGCCCACCCTGGGCTGTCGAGCCATTGATGAGGATGGTAAAGAACAATGTTAAAAATCTATATTAGAAGTTAAAAATTAATGGCAATCCACAGCAACATAAATAATGTATGCTAGTATTTAATGAGGCTGTTAAACAATTTTCAGCAAAATAATTTTCACAAAACTTATTCCTTATGTATAAACATTCATATAAATGTCTTAAATAAATAAAAGAGTTTTCTAAATCTGAATAAGTATTTTCAGATAGCTAAAAAAATCACTAAACAAATAAAAATAATGAATGCACATCATATTGTAATGACTAAGATGTAATATATTATTTTTATTCTGTTTCCAGTTTTCATATCCATCAGTTTCATCCATCGCTCACATCTCCTATGGAAAAGCAATCCATTCCAGAATAAATATTGGATATTGACTGCAATCACTGTGTAAGTATGGCTGTGTTTGAAACATTTATTTTTACACTGAAAAATCAATGTCTACTGTCCAGCATTTCCAAATTCCAAAAAGATTAAGATTTTTAATCCCATTTGGAAACTTTTAAAATTAAATATAGTTTTTTCAGTCTTGCCTTCATGTGATGAATAGGAATAAATTATCCTCTGCCATTTATTTAGTCATCATATAACACATTCTTGGAACTCTTATCAGTTATAAAATTGATAACTAACAATTGAAGGGTCAAACAACATTTATACCCATGAAAAAGAAGAATGAGGCAGGGCTTTGAGTAATGGGTCATATGCATGATTTCAGAATTGTTGTCAGTAGTTTATTTTTAGTTTTGTTACTGATAAGAGTATACACAGTAACATAGGAGTAAGAACTAATACACATGTTTTGAGCATTGCTTTGTGCATTCTTTTTTCTATTTCTCTTTTACTATTTTTGCTTTGAGCACAATTTTTTTTATAATGAATACGTTTTTTGCATGTTTTATCCAAAAATGATGAGTACTAAAATTATACTTCTGTTTCATTGATTAGTTTCTACTATGCATTATTCCAATGTTTATTTAAATCCCAATTTCTTAGATTCTTTGTAAAGTTTTCCCTGATGAAAAGAACTTTTTTTATATTTACTTTTCTTTCTAGAATTTAAAACTATATTTGCTGTACATTTATATAATAAACTTTTGTAGATTTAAGTATTGTACTCATGTTTTTCTTCTGTTTGTTTATTTAAATTTGCCACCATTCAAAGTTTATTATAAAAAAAACAATTAAAACTTATTTATAAGCTAATTTCCCTCTTATAATTAAAATTTTTAAAAAAAATATGTATATTTTCTAATAAATGCATGAAAAATGAATATATGCATGAAATAAGAAAAATCATATCAAGTCCTCTGTTATTTGGTTTATAAAAACTATTGAGGGTTTGCCTTCGAATTAATCTAAGGAGATATAGAAAATAAATATTTCGAATATTATATAGAGAAGTATAGATATTTTTTTATTTCCCTTTAAACTAAGATTTTTTTTTATTCTTACTAAAACTTAGTAATATTTTCTTTGTTTAAGGATTTGTGAAGTACTTCACATACATTAAATTTATAGAATGTTAACCATTTATAAAATGTTGACTGCTTCAAAGTGAAACAGCAACAATTTTATTTTACTTTATGTAGTTGTATTGCTTAATACTTTTGAGTAAAAAAAATTTATGATTTTTAAAATTTACTAACTAAACATCTAATGTTATAATTTTTTTAAAAGTAATTAAATCTTGGAATTATTTTAGTAGACAAATTTGAAACAAATACAGTTAGAAAATTTAAAAATTTGTTTACATCGTAACTAAATATCTTCAATCTAAAAAAATGTATGTTTAAATATTTTGCATTTTTGTAAATAAATAAATAAACATTATGAGCTGATTCTAAATCCATGTAGTTTTTTTAAGTATGTGTATAATTTTACAAAAACCAAATTTGATTTATTGATAGGAATTAAGCACCCTTATAGAAAAGTATTGGAGAACTCCTGTAAAATCAGTACTTATAACCTTAGTTATTATCATTTATTAAGCCTATATTACTCTACACATTGATAAAAATTTAACAGCCTGTCATATGTAAATGTGGATTTCTTATTATTTTAGGTAATAAATTACAATTTTTGTGGTTTTAAATATTTCAAAGTATGCTTATTATTTTTATTGAACATCCAAGTTATGTATAAATTTTTACTAAACAGTAAATAATAAAAAATTACTATATAGTAAAAATTTTGTGTTGGAACTCACCAAGAATCTCAAAGGAACATTCTCTGTTGTCAAATAAATAAATAAGGATCTTTGCAAATACAGATAAGATTGAAGTTATTGATTTTTTTTTTTCATTTGCACTTTTTTAAAATAAATCAGTTCTAATGCTGAACGTATCTAAGAAAACGAGCCACACAAATACTAATTGCAAATCCCTTAGTTTTTTTACGGTAGTAAATCTATCATATAAGTGGAAAGATAGTAGTTGAAGACAGTCAAAACTTTATAACTAGGATTGCTAAAAGAATATTAAACTTCCATCAAAATATGACTTTTGATAATGACCATAAAAATGTTCAAGTAAATTTTTAATCTGCATTACCAATAAATTGTCTCAAAAACACATATTTTTCATGATTAAAAAAATACTATAGTGTAAAACTTATTCGTTGCCCAGGAGGATTCTAGGAATCGTGGCACAAACTTAGAGGATTGATTGAGTATACTAAAACATGTATTTTACGTATAAGAATGTAGATTCTTAAGTGACGTGTTTAGGCACAAACACAATAAATGTCACAAGAGAAAAAATTTGTTTATTTACAACACATCACTTTAGACCCCACATTGTTATACAAAAAACACAGGTCAACCATCCCTCAAAATTTTGTCCCATTATCATTGGATCACTCAGTATAAATTCTCTTTATAAAAATAATCTATTTATTTATGAACAAAAATTAATCTTTTTTTTTTCTTTTCCAGCATTGTCCTGCATTTGATGTTTAGTGTGATAGACATTACACTGCACGTTGATATGAAGTTTAAACCTACCACCATTTTAAGTCATATTCCATATTATGTATGGCTTTTGTGTTCAATTTGGCCATTTTTAGTACTTCCTATAAATGAGCTTGTCAAGCGCAATGAAATTAGGTAAGTTTTAATTGCCTCCTTTTAACTGTCAAGCTATTTTGATAATTTGGGTATATAAATTGTCAATTTTTTTTGTTGCAAAAATCGAATATTTAGTACAAAATATAAATATACTTAGTTGTTAAAAAATGATAATTTCAATTACGTGCAGAAAAGTTTTTAGATCTTGTAGCCACTGAATATTCGCTTGAGGTGGCTGCAGTGATAAAGTTCGCTTCTAGTGGAGCATTATTTTCTAAAAATTAAAAAAAAAATTGATATCTATATAACGTTTCAAAGAACTGGATGCCATTTTGCAACAAAAAAAAATTTCGCGCACTTTAATCATAAACCTCTATCTTTTGTAATCTTCAGTAAAGTGCTGTCATCTATTGTTCTAAATAGCATTTAAATTAACTAGGTAGATTCAAGTTTGACAAAGAGATAAAGCCAAAATAACTTCTAACTTCTCCTAATATAATATTCAAATATGACAATACGATGCACTAAAAAAAAATTACACCGAGGAGTATGCAGGCATGACATTTTAGAACACCGGTGCTGTGTCTGTGCAGTGACGGGCATGACAGTTAAAAGGTTAATAAACATTTTGTTTGCAAATTTTTATAGTTTCTCCTCTTTTTTACAACATTCAATAATCTTTAAAGCATATATTATGGTGGGTTATGTGAATCAAACACTTGTGTTATTAAGATGAACATATACCTCCAAAGAAACCATTCATGGCAAATCTTTTTCACTTACATTAGTAATTTAATATATAGAAAAATTAAGTCCAGGGTAAACAACAATATTTTAAATGCTGAAAAAAATTTAAAATATTAAAATTCAGACAAATTATGGCAGGATTTTTAAGGATCATATAAAGGGGAAGTTAATCTGCAATAATTTGTATGCGTTTTGACATTTTAAAAACATTTTTCAGCATTTAAAAATTTTGGTGGTTTCCTAGGTTTACTTGAATTTACTTTTCTCCAAACTTGCATTATAAATACCTATAAATGTGATATAAAATTTGCCATTTAAAGTTTTTCCTACCATAAATTCTGACAATTTATTACTTCCGATAATATCGAGAAATATGCAAAAATAAAAAGGTTATAAAGGCCTGATATCTGAAACCAGGGTGCGTAGCGTTTTTAAAAAGTGTTTAAAGGTGCTTTTTTTGTTCAAGGTTTGTAAAAAGTACTTAATTTTCTAACTTTTAAAAATAGATTTTTTTCATTGCCGTGCTAAATTACAAAAAAAGTATGATTTTCACAACTTTCTCTGCAATATTTATCAGAAACTAGTTCTTTTATCATGATTACGTAATGCTTTTAAATTTTGTTGATTTTATGTTTATAAATTAAGAACTTTAAATGATAGAAGAAAATTATTTTTTTTATTACTGTACAGATCCTAATTATGATTTTTTTGCGAAGTGAATAAAAATATTTTTTGAGTGCTTAAGTACTTAAAAGGTGCTTATTTTTTGTTGAAAAATCTGGCTATGCAGCCTGTGAAACATTTGACCAAACCATTCAGATTGTATTTTCTTTATTTTGGCCACTCCTATATTATAAGAATCAAAACATTGAATTCATTAAAAAAAAGGTAAGTTTATTCAGAAAAAGTATGTTTTAGTTTCTAATTTGGTAACTTATATTGGCTGTAATAATTAATAAGCATATTTAAGATTTATGCCTCCATGTAGATTACATTCTTATACAGTGTTTCCCACTTAAATAAAGCCACCCTGATTTTGTGCCATGTTTGGTTCATATCAAAGACCAAAAAGAAGAAAAAAAGAAACAGAAATCTTCTTTATTTTTTGAAAAACAATGCACTAGTTGCAACAATTGTGACTTATGAAAAGGCAGTTGCTGAAATTTATGCATTGTTTCTGGGGAAAAATAATAACATTGCAACAAAATATAACAATAACCATGCATTTAAGTCGGCTCAATGAAAAAGAGTTTTGAAATTTTAAAAATGTGAGTTATTATAACTGTTTCTTTAAAGAAAAAGCATCATTTCTATGATATTACCTATTCCTATAAGAAGGTGCAAAATAAAAGTCGGTAAAAATTGACCCCCAAAAGTTTTTTCTTCAAAGGAGTTTGCAACACGTAAACATTTATGATTATATTCCTTTAGAAATTTGTTTCTAAGGCATTGATAAAGAGTACATTATACAGAAGTACACTAAGCATTCTTTTCTTTTTTAGAATTAATGTCCGGCAGCAGAAAAGGGCTCGACTGGAATTTTGTACCAAATTGGGGATGAACTCACCTTTCTAAAAAGTAACATATCAACCTCTTTTTAAACCCAGACTCATTGAATTAAGTTCATTTTAAATTAAGGTGTGAAGATACCACAATGGTTGCGTATTCAAGGGGATTTATGAATATTCAAGAATTAAGTCTTCTTTTTTGTTCCTTTTTTTCTTGTGGCATTTCAAGTATTTCATGTCAATCATTTGAGTTAAAGCTTACTGCATTTTGTTAATGTTTTCACCTTTGTAGTGCTTCAACTTATTTATATTTGGAAATTGTGAATTTTGTTGATTTTTCTTCTGTAATTACATTTAGTTGGAGCTTAAAAAAAACTTTAATTTTGCTTTATACAATACTTGTTATTTTTCAGAATACTGATATGCACACACAGGTTTTTAAAACTTTATAAAAAGAGGGAAGTGGATCAAATAGCTTCTGACATCTGTTAGTTAACAGTTTAATTCACAAATGTAAAAGGTACAGAAGCTCAAGTGTACAACAATCAACAAAACTTAAAATTTCTTTCTTAATTTTTGTTTGGCATCGTAGAACAATAAATGGAAGAAAACAATGTTGACTTTTTAGTGTTAGTGTTAAGAGATCTAGTGCTGATTACTTACTTAAGGTAAGACTTGCTTTTGTAAAAAATTTAAAAAATAAAACTTCTTTACTAAAATTTTACACGTGTTTTAACATTCCAAATAAATTTCTAATAAAATAACATTCAAGTATCCATAGTGTCTTCCAATCACTGTCCATAATCAGAGGTCTGTTTAGAATAAATTTGGGTACGTTAATGGACCCTTCACGAAATATTAAAACTTGAAAACGGACCCTTCACAAAATATTTTAACTTAAAAACGGACCCTTCACAAAATGATTTATCTCTTAATCGGACCCTTCGCAAATTTGTTTATCTTCGTTATTGTTTTGTTAATCAAATAAACCCTTCCCAGGGGGGGGGGAGACGAGTTATAAAAATTCATTTATCAAAGTTTTTCTCTGCTTCCTTAGAAATCCTTTGTTTGATCTGCCGAAATTGTGTGAAGCAGTTTAGTAATGAAATTTCATTTAGTTGAATTACTTGATTTATGTTTATTTTAGTGACATAATACAGAGGTATCTTTTTTTTCTNAAGTTTTTTTGCAATAACAGGACCCTATTTGCACACATTCACAAAAGCAGAACCCTGGTTGAAAGAATGTGACTTAACGTTTATTTTATATTCACAAGATCCGAGTAATTTTTTGGCAATTTTACAAAAACAGGACCTTTCACAAAATGTCTGGACACACCACTGATAACGTATATTTTTAAAGTTTTTGTCAAAAAATATATTTATTAAGGATTAATTACTATTTAAATGAGAAAAGAAAAAACAACATTTTTAAATCCTGACTACTGCAAAGAAAATGTAAGATTTTGAAGAATAAATTTTAGAAACACCTACATGTTTTGATTGGGAATTAAACAGGTTTTGGTGTTTTTAACTCCACCTGCCCTGAAATTAATGGGTTATATTTTAATAAAGTTTTTATATTTGGCTTAAATTTTAGTTTGTTACATATATTTTGCATTTTTTCTGATATCATTTATGACAGGGGTTCTAAAAATATATAGTTCAGGATGGCTCCACAGATCAGGGAAAACATTTTGAAGTTAGGGAAGTTAATCAATCTTTAAAAATCAGGGAAATGTCAGGAATTTTAGTTAAAGACCCGAAAAGTCAGGGAAATTGAATTAATTTGAGTTTGGGGTTGCTAAATTTCCTAAATTTTTTCCCCAAAATAATTTGCTCATATTTTTTTTTCTTTAAAATTTTTATTTACAACTCTTAACAGCAAGTATGTCTAATTGTTTTGTAATATATTTTATTTATAAGAATAATAACTGAAAAGTTACTAATAAAATTTATTCCACTGATTATGAAAATTCATAAAAATAAGAAATATACCCTGATATTAAGGGAAGTGATTGTGGAACATACTATAGCTTGAAATAGTCTTTAGAGTAAAGATTCAGAAGGACAAAAAACTTCTAATTTTTCTTAATTTAATGAATCTGTCTATCTAATTTTAATGCCAAAATTCATGCTATACGTCTTTTTAAAAAATTTATATATATATTTACATACAGAAAAGGCACAGTGTCAGAAATAAAGTTCATAGTTTTAAAACTCGAAAGCTTTCTCAATTTTTTTTAAACATACATTATGTATTTGTCAAACAATATTCATAATCTTGTTATTAAAATTGCATAAATATTTTAACAACTTTATAGTGTCATTTTTGAAGTGATCTCAAAATGTAAAATATATATATCGAGAGAGATTAATTGTGTTGTGACTGATTTTAGATATTTAAAAAAATTGTGATTTTATTTATGTAAATAAACTTAGTATTTTGTTCTGTGTGTTTTTATTATAAAACTTGCAATTATTTATTACGAGTGTCATGTAACTTTAAAAAATAAATTTTCTGTAATTATTTTTAAGGCAGGCTTGTTTGTATTGACAAATGGCATAAGACAACAACATTATTAGTATTATTTTTTTCGTAAAAGTTATAGAAGACTAGTGGTATTATGGCAACTGTTTTGTTGTTTAGACTTCTTTAGTTACACTTTCTTCAGAGTTAAAAAAGAGCTACTTTGTTTTGCCCACCCTTTAAACATGTATTTGAAGAATAAATAACACTTCATGGAATATTTCACTTATAGAAATAAAATTTAGTGAAATCAAATTATTTTAGATTATAACCATGTCAAGATATAATTTTGTCCTTCACCACTTATAGCCTAAAAAGACAATACCATAAGTTAAATTCTTTCTCCCATTAAAAGATTATTATTTGTAATCTGAATAGAATTTATTTTTGATTATATGAAAAGATTACAACTAAATTTTAAGTTAAAAATAATATAATTTTTTGACACATGTATTATTTTCTTTCTGTTTTTGAAAAAAAAGGCACATTTTATGTACACAAATTTAAAAAACACTTAACTCTTTTTAACCATGGTATATTGCAATAATAGCAAATTATTATAAAAGCTATGTTAAAAAAAACATTTCACCAATATATAAAACTACTTCTTACTATACATAATATATAAAAATCTAAAGATGGTGTTGCAATTTTCCATTGTTGTCCATGCATTTTTATTGGTGGATCCATTATGGTTATATCATGTGGTAGGATCCACTTTTTCCTCATTCATTTAAATATTGTTATGGTTGTCATCAGCATAAAAGTCATAAAGTTATTGTTTCTTTATAAATATTTTTGTATCCCTAATTTAAAGATATTTTCCTGTACTGCTATTATTATGCTTTAAATTCTAGAGTTTAAAACTAAGAGAATGAATGTAATTCTGCAGTACATTTTAAAGGAGGTGGTCTAATCTTATTAACCGTTTTATAATTATTATTTTTGTGCAAATAGCATTAGTATACTATTATGAATTACAGTAAAAGAGATCTGTTAAACGATTTAGAACTTAACGATCAGCTTCATGCAAAATGAAATGAAATCTGAAGCAGTATTTCATAGATCCGCCTATTTGGTAAGCGTAAATATTAAACTACAGTTGGGAACTCATCAAATTTGTTTGAATAATATAAATGTTATTTTAAAAAATGATTACTTAGAAAAATTACTTCTGTTCACCAATAGATTTCAATAAAAATAATAATATTTGGACGTGGGGAGTGGAGGCACAAGCGTGAGCAAACAGAATTCTTTTTAGTACATATATGTTAAGTGAATAATTTTAACTTTAGTAGAAAAACTGTTTTCTGCTAAGAAATAATTATTATAATTATTGCAAAACAATGATCAGGGTTGGTGAGCCTTAAGTATTTTAAATGAAGCAAAAGTAACAAATATGTTTTATATAGCTTGCTTATTTTATCTATATTCATTCCATTAAAAAACATATATAAATTTTACAACTGGATAACTTAACCACTCTTGTATGGTTGAGAAATTTTATTTCATCAAAATAAGAAATCCAGAGGATTACTAGAAATATAATTTATAAATTTAGTGAAAAACATAACAGATTGAAAGTGCAATCAAGTAAAATGGTAGAAACTCATATTTTAAAGATCACATATTTTTTCAAAATTAAGTGAAGTTAGAAAACAAAAACATTATGTGACGTCATTAAGCACTTTTATCTTTTTGTTAAGAGCTGTCATCTTCACCGTTTGCATAGTTTCATTTGCTCTTTTCAGTAATCTAAAAATAAAAAGATATTTCTTTGTGAGACAATACAATTATTTAATTCTATATTCATTAGAGAAATGATAAATTCCCAAATAATTATAGCAGTAAAATTTACGTAACATTTGCTTCTAAATGATTTTGACAAATTACTACATTTAATAACTTCATTTACATTTGGTTCAATAGACTTTATTAATATTTGTTATATACTTAAGTATTGGCAAAATTTTAAAAGCATGGTTACTTAGCTTAATTTCAATTACGCTTTTATAAATATTGTGGAGAAAACCGTAGTGGCTCCCAATGAGGCGATCTAGGTTCGATTCGAGCAATAGCTAGTCAATTCTAATTCCTCACCCGGCTTGCACCGACCACAATGCTGACGTAAATTATCCTAAGTGGTAGTCGCATCATGGGTTAGAGTCCCCTTGCCGTAAGGCTAACCGTGGAAGCATTTTGTGGCTTTTCTCTCCATGTAACGCAAATGTGGGTTAGTTCCATCAAAAAGTCCTCCGCAAAGGCAAATTTCCCCCAATACTTGATCCACGAGTTCCCTTGTCTTCTGGAATGGGTTCAAAATTGCAGGGCTATGGAGTTGAAATTAGTAGCCGTAAACCCTCAAGTGGGTTGGCTGTTCAACAATGGTTATATAAAAAAAAACTATTGTGGAGAGGTAGGTTTTAAGGTTCAAGGAACTCTGTTTAATGTCAAAATACAACTGTAATTAATTTAATTTTGAGACTGCATTTTTATTTCTTGATAACTATTTAACCATTTTCAACTAACAGAATCAGAATAAAAAGTTATATAGCTTATTTTCCAAAATATTTTTATTATTAATAGATGACACAAAAATAATTAATGAAGATCTGACAAAAACTAAAAACATCAACTTTTTAGCTCATGCGTAACTACTGGAAATATATATTGCAGTATGCACATATTTTGAAATCTAAAGGTCTGGTTTCAAGGGACAAGCGCCTTATCTGGGCGTCAGCGAAAAAATTACGTACGCCCAAAAAAATACTTTTTTGTTAGCTCAGCGTGAGCAGTCGGTCCAACGCAGATGTTATCTCTCATTGCACATGCGTTAATAACGTAAACAAATATTTATTTTGAATTTGTATTGATTTTGTTATTGTGGACCAGTGTTTTAGAGAATAAATAATGACTTTGTTCAAGAAAAAACATATTATAGCCGAGCTAAATGAAGAGTGCTATGTTTAATGAAGAAGCTATGTTTAATGTGAAAATCAAAATCTTGGCTGGTTTCAATGTGCTATTGGATGTTGTCCGCCATTACTTCTGTGGTTAACGTCACGTTGTAATGCAGCTAAGTTGGACGGCAATTGTAGTTCAAGATGAGCGTTCGATGACGTATACTATCAAACTCACAAATGGACCAATCAGAGGTTAGCGCTGATTTCCAGCTGACGGTGTCCTGTCCTAAGAAACCAGGCCATAAGGAAATAATGACTTGAAATGAAGGTTACAACATTGTAATTGATATTTTTCAATAATTTCTATTGAGATATGAAGATAGTGAAATTAGTAAACTGGTACAGTTTACATTTAGGGTAAAAGTCACTGTGTATACAGTACAAAATTATATTAAAAATTGTAGTTTCTCTTTAAACCCCAAGAGTTTTTATGTAGTTAATAATTTTCTGTGCTGCTGGGGCCAAGTTCATAAAAGTACAACAGCTTGCTTGTACATAATTTTATGCTAATCTATATTTTATTTAGGACAAATTAAAAGTTCATCTACTTATTTCAGAGCAGATTCTCATCTATCAGGGTTCCCACTCAATTACAGAAAAAAAATTCCCTGACTTTTCCAGGTATACCAGGTAAATTTCAATAAAAATTGAGACCATATTTTCATCAGGAAACTTCTTTTATTTGTCATTAGGAGTGTATTATGAAGGGGAATTCTTTTATTATGTGAAATATTAGATTTTCGGTGTAAAATGATATTAAATGAGGAAAGGAACATTTCTGTTTGACTAAAATGAGAACCTCTAACAACAAATAATTGTAATAGATATTAGAATTATTTAACTCTAATCACAATAACTGATTACTGTTACTGACAATTTTAAGACTGGTTACTTTCCAGGTATGATATAGGAATATTNTCTAAGGAAATAATGACTTGAAATGAAGGTTACAACATTGTAATTGATACTTTTCAATAATTTCTATTGAGATATGAAGATAGTGAAATTAGTAAACTGGTACAGTTTACATTTAGGGTAAAAGTCACTGTGTATACAGTACAAAATTATATTAAAAATTGTAGTTTCTCTTTAAACCCCAAGAGTTTTTATGTAGTTAATAATTTTCTGTGCTGCTGGGGCCAAGTTCATAAAAGTACAACAGCTTGCTTGTACATAATTTTATGCTAATCTATATTTTATTTAGGACAAATTAAAAGTTCATCTACTTATTTCTCATCTATCAGGGTTCCCACTCAATTTCGGAAAAAAAATTCCCTGACTTTTCCAAGTATACCAGGTAAATTTCAATAAAAATTGAGACCATATTTTCATCAGGAAACTTCTTTTATTTGTCATTAGGAAATATTGTCATTAGGAGTGTATTATCAACAGGAATTCTTTTATTATGTGAAATATTAGATTTTCTGTGTAAAATGATATTAAATGAGGAAAGGAACATTTCTGTTCGACTAAAATGAGAACCTCTAACAACAAATAATTGTAATAGATATTAGAATTATTTAACTCGAATCACAATAACTGATTACTGTTACTGACAATTTTAAGACTGGTTACTTTCCAGGTATGATACAAGAATATTCCAGGTTTTTGTAAAAAAATTGCATCTTTCCATGATTTTCGGGGTTAAAATAAAACACCCTGACAATTCCAAGTTTTCCCTGACCCGTGGGAACCCTGTCTATTGAAAGGTGTCATTCAGACCAATGGCCCTATAAACTACTTGAGAACTTTAAAAAGGGAAATACTTGGACTATCCCTAGTATAACCCTGATTTAGACTTTTCAGACTACTATTTATTTGGCCTACCTCCATGAGTAGTGTTTTCCTACACTAGAAAAAACACAACAAACTATATTTCACAGGTTAAGAAGCCTGGTGCTATTTTTATTTTAAAAAATAGGGATTTTTTGGTCGCAATAAATCTTTAGAAAGATATTGTTTCTTTTAAAGCAATTCAATAATAGGATTTGTAAAAATATAATAAATTTTCATTTATTTATTTCTGTAAAATTTTATTAAAAGTAAATTTTTAACACCTTCGCCAAAATTACAATACACAGTATNTTTCTTTTAAAGCAATTCAATAATAGGATTTGTAAAAATATAATAAATTTTCATTTATTTATTTCTGTAAAATTTAATTATAAGTATATGTTTAACACCTTTGCCAAAATCACAATACACAGTACTTTTTTTTTTTAAAGAAATATAAGTTAACTGTTAATAGTGTCTTAAAGAGATTAAAAATACAAATAGTGATTGATTACTTTTCTTGTTCTTCAATATCATTCTTCAAAGCAATAATTTTTCTTTTGATCATACGATTATCTTTAATGGTTTGGAGGGCCTCTGGAAAGAGATATGATGATGAAGTTAGTACATTATATTTAGATATAGAAGAAAATTGTACCATTAAACAAATCATTAACTTTAAAATATGTTTTTGAAAAATGCATTATATGCAAGAGCATATCCTATATAATATGCTTACACAGAATTTAAGATATATATACATATATTCAATAAGTTGAAATAATTTTGAAACAAATAGCATTTTTACAAGTTAAGAAAAAAGTTCCTATTAGTTATAAAAAAAAATATTATGCGTAAAATGTAAAATAAACAATATAATACTACTAAAGGGTAGTGGAAAAATCATTTCAATACCAGTCTCGGAATCTTGAGCCAAAAGTTGTGCTTCAATTACTTTATTCTCTAATGCATTAAGTAGTAGTTCAATTTCATTTGATTCTTGACAACAGATATCAATGTTCTTTTTACCTAAATTTACAAAATGCCATGAGAAAAATTATAATTTTTTAGACACTCAAAACTTATTAAGAATTGTTTAAATTATTATTATTAATTTAAACAATCTTAATTTAGCATACTACAATAATTTATTACAGTCAGAAACAGGCATGTAACGAATATTCGGCCACTATTTGGTATTCAGCCCATTCTCTGAATATTTGGTTCGCCGAATGTTCGTCCAAGCATTATTTGGAAACGTATTTTTTGACAAAGGTTTTTTGAAGAGTTTTAATAGATTAAATAAAAAATAATCTAAAACAGTATTTTTATTATACATTATCTGATAGAGGTTTTACACCTATTTGTTAAGTTTTAAAATTCATGTGCTTGCAAATTTATGTTCTAGAAGACAAACGGAAAAGCAAAATTTCAAGAAATGAAGCTAGATTATTTTATACTGAACCACATGTTTTGTACTGCTGATTTTTTCAATTATATTTAGGCGTACATATATAACATATTATATTCAACACCTTTGTTTTAAAAATTGAGAATGCTTTTTTTTTTATTTGGTTTTATTATACACTGGCATTTTAATGGAACATTTTATGCTATATTTTATTCTTTTATTGTTACTTTTTTTCTATACAGAAACAAAAAAGCTGTGATTTTCAAGGTTTAAGTTATATTTTAAAGAATAAGAATCTTTTTCACCGTTTCTCTTTATTTTAATTTTCTATAATTAGTGATTTTATTATGACACAACATTTTTTAAAGAGGGTTTGTAATGAACATTATTCTCTTATTATCACTTTTTTCTAAAACCCTGACAATGTTAAAAAGTTCCATTGAGATGTTTAGCATTAAATTTTCTTTTAAAAAATTAAGATTGAATTTTGGTTTGGTTTCAATCTAACTTTATTTAAAAAAAAAAAACTTTTGATTTTTATCAACATTTTTATTTTTGACGTATTTACAATTAAAAGGGTTCCTATTAGACTTAATTATTTTTCTTCACTTTTTCTTGAAAATGCAGTATAATTGGAAAACTGAGATGTTCAGGTTCAAAATTTTCTTTCGAAAATTAAGATTGATATTTATTTTTTCTGTTTTACTTTTGAATATAATCTTTTGATTTTGTGGCATTTTTATTATAGCGCAGTATTTTTTAAAAGCGTTTCTGATAACACATTTTATGTATGCTTTTTTGAAGAAATATTGCTTTTAACTTTCAAGTTTTGTCTTAAGAATAATTTCTTGTTTTTTTTTTTGCTATTTCTCTTTTTCTTTTTAACTTAACAATTTTTTTTAACAGCTATTTGTTAGTTTTTATTCAGCTTAAATATTTCTAATAAATAACTATTATATTTCCCCCCCCTTTATCCTCCAACAATAATACAGCTAAGTTTATATTAATTTTCAATAATGAGAAAACTATTTAGATATAAAAAAAGAATATTTATTAATTATTATTTTTTTTTTAATTTTGCTATTTTGGCCGTCAAATACCAGGTATTTAGCAGATTTTTCTTGGCTGAATATTCGGCCAAATTACTATTCATTACATACCTAGTCAAAAATATAAACTTAATACTTCTAGATCTAGGCTGAAATATTTTTTATGTAATTTTATATTTTATGAGCTTTAAAAACAATAAACATATTGTTAGTTAATAGAAAGTTTATTATTTATTGAATACTAATTTTTGTTATTGTAATAGNATGACAAAACTTATTTAGATATAAAAAAAGAATATTTATTAATTATTATTATTATTATTTTTCTTTTTTTAATTTTGCTATTTTGGCCGTCAAATACCAGGTATTTAGCTGATTTTTCTTGGCCGAATATTCGGCCAAATTACTATTCATTACATACCTAGTCAAAAATATAAACTTAATACTTTAATATTTCTAGATCTAGGCTGAAATATTTGTATGTAATTTTATATTTTATGAGCTTTAAAAACAATAAACATATTGTTAGTTAGTAGAAAGTTTATTAATTATTGAATACTAATTTTTGTTTGAAGAACCAACAATTTTATAATTGTATATTTTTTTGTAGCACTAGTCTCATAAACAAAATAAAAAATGCCCTTTCTTAATAGTACATGTCTAGAAGATTTTATGATTTATTATTCTTTTTGTCAGAGGCAAGAGAGAGAGCAGAATTATATAGTTTTCTCAAATTGACAAATAATATTTGCTTAACAATTTCATTTACATAATTTGTTTTTTGAAAATGTGTACTAAAAAGAGAAATAATCACAATAATTGTTTAATTGACTTCCAACCTGTTAACAATTAAAATTGTAAATTTATTTTAATTGTAATTTTAAACATAATTACAGCAAATCAAACATTTAGCATTTCTATCTTAAAATTGATGTATCAATTTTGCAGTTAATGATGATCATCTTGAATGTTGCTGTTCATGATAATCCCCTTGTTATTTTGTAGTTGATGTTAATTTAAGAAGAGAAGTTTGTTTAAATTTTTTATAAGACATTTCTTGAAAGAGAACTTTAAAAAAAAATTATTATGAATGTTAATTAAAAAAATAAACTATTAAGGATTATTGCTGTTTTTAGAAAAAATGCATTCTAAAGGGGCCAATGTAATGCATCTTGTGCCATTTTTGCATTCCTTTTTACTAGAATTTCAGAAAATAAGCACTATATGTATTAAAAATATGAACTAGTTAAAATAATCATCACAGAAAAATGTTTTTACACAAATATAAGTGGTAAAAATGTAAGGGAATAAAATTTTAAAAAAAGAAGTTGTTTTTCCAATGTTCACTGTTGGGTTATATTAAGCAAAATAAATTATTTGTGTCCTAACTTGTGTCAAGATTTTGTAAAAATTACTATGTATCACACACAAACACAATTTTAAGAAAAATCAAATATACTAATGCTATGAGCAATTTTGAAAACATTTCCAATTACTTACCAGCTATGAGTCTTCTCTGAAAAAAGAAAAAAAAAAGATTTTAATAACCAATAACAATGCAAAGAATTCAACAATAAACCTAGTCTAACAAATTAGTCTTAAAAAACTAACTAATGTAAGAAAAAGAAAGCATATTTAAAAGAAAAAATAAACATAAGAAAAATAATTAAATTAATTCAGTTGATTGAATGTGCAGTGCAATGATACAAGAGTTATATGTAGCTATGTTGTGTCAAATTTAGGGTAAAGCAAAACCTGATATAATATTAACGTAATCAATTGGAAATTATATCTAACATAAAAAGAAACAGTCAAGGAATGCATAGAATCATTTTAAAAAAGTCCCGAGGTGAAACAAATTAATCAAATCAAATCTGATATCATGTAAGAATATATAAATATATTGATAAAAAGTGAACCTACATTTCCTTTAGAGACAAAGAAAATTTATTTATATATTTGGCTTTTACAAGCACAGAGTTACCTATTTTACAATATATTTTTAATTTAGAGAATTATTATTTATAAGAAGAGAGAAAATAAATTTATTTATTCGTAAATTAGATTTTGTTTTTAAATTTTATAAAAATAACGTTCTCTTTTAAAAAATATTAACAAATTATCAATTTTTCTCCTAACATGAGAATCGCCAAATTTATTACCAGTAGAAATTTTATACACATTATTTTATTTTATAACCGTTGTTCCACAGCCGATCCAATTTTTTCGGGTTTACAACTACTATTGTTCAACTCCATAGTCTTGTAACTTTGCACCCTACCCTGTCAAGAAGACAAGAGAACTCCTGAATCAAGAATGAATTGGGAGAAATTTGCCTTCTAGAAGGACTTTTTGATGGAACTAACCTGCATTTACATCACATGAGAGGAAAACCTCCCACAGTTAGCCTGATGATAAGGGTACTCTAACCCATGGTCTGTCTACCACTAAGGATATTTTACATCAGCATTGTGTTCAGTACAATCAGGATGCAGAATTCACATCGATCAGCCATTGCTGGGATTCAAACCCGGTCACCTCATTGGAAGACAGGCGCTCGATCACCTAGGCCATCACAGCTCTATATATATTATTGTCATTTTCATGAAAAGAAATAATGCTACGAAGATGCCCTTAATCAGTGTTAGCGTTTGATACCCTAAAAGTTTTTAGAAGGGCGGCCCGCCCCGCTTGCCCATTGATCCCTATAAATGCACCCTCCTTGCCTTTTTGCAAAAATAAGCCAACCGTCACCTTAAAAACACTGCCTTTTTATTTTATTTTTTCAAGAAAAGGTTGTTTTCTTAACCACCTGTTTCAATGAAAAGTTCACTTCTGATTTATTTAGTGATTGATAATTATTTAACTTTAATTTGATTTCTTCATTTTAGCAAGATTTTCTTTATGTTGTCAAGCTATAAAGTTAAAACTTGCATGATATTTGGGCCCAGAGATATTCACATCTTATATTTAAGGGGGAATAGTAATGATTTTTTTAGAGGTTTTAAATTTTACCATTATTTATTTATTTTTTTAAAAAAAATAAATACCTTTTACTTAAAAATGAACCTTGAAATGTTTATTTTCTCATAATTTTTAGTTCATAAACACAGAGATTGTCTTTTAGCTTGCTTTTAATTATCACTAAAAAGCTTTAAATTTTTCTGTTACCTTGAGAATGAGGAAGAATCGTTTTTTGAAATATACACATAAAATAAGACGGTAATCTAAAAATTGTGGATTGAATTCAGTTATTACATAATATTACATATTTTGAAAAATTTTAATGGTGGTGAGTGCCCTTTAAAAACTCAAAGTCCATTTTTCTACGAGGAAGCACCCTGCCTATTTTTATTTGTAGGGAGAACTCTGCTTGATATATAATAGATAATGAAATACTAAAGCTTACATTAAATAATTTTTTAATAATATATAAGTTTAAATTATAAGCTGCTAATGTAATAATATATTCCTTTGAAAAGTTTCCTTAATCTCATGTGTAATTTATAAAGTTTTATGATAAATTAATCCAATAATTAATCCTTTTACCTATAATTTGAAAAGCAAATTTTCAATAGCATGACAGAACAATATGAATCATGTAGCAAAAGTAAAGACTCAAATTGGTGAATCTTAATACAGTCTTGATCATCCATATACATATAGTAAATCTTATGACTATAAATTTTTATATACAGCATGGAACAGCAATAACACAATTTACACTAATTTGTTAATGTTGCAGTATTTATAAGAAAAGGTATAATTTCTATTTCTGATATAAAAGCTATTTATTTCTTGATTTTAAAGTATTATATTACTAAATGTGGCTAAAAATTCAACAATATTGATTTTTTTTCTGATATAATAAATCCTGGCACGACATTTGAACTACATAAACTAACTAGGAGGATGAGGTAGGGCACACCATAAAGAATGTGTATAACATAGCAACCCATGACCAAAAAGCTGCTAGATTCTCCTTCCTATTATGAACCAGCTGTTTACACACAGTTGAGTCGACACTCTTACATCTTCTTAACAAATTAGAAGACTCAAAATTAAGATCAGGGTGCATAGCCAAATTTTTCAACAAAAAATAAGCACCTTTAAAGTACTTTTCAAGCATTCAAGAAATATTTTTGAGCACTATATACATTAGGAAAATGCAAAATAATTTTCAAAGACTTTACATGATCATGAGAAAATAACTTGTTTCTGACAAAGAACTCCTTTCTTGATTATATTAGCCACCATAAAAAATTAGAGATTTTCGGTTTGATTTCAGAGAGTGGATAAGGAAGCCTGAAATTGAAGTTGGCTTGCAAAATGGAGCAGAGTTGCAGATGAGAGTGCAAGAATCTCACCGAACCCAACTCAGTAGACGCACATGCGGACTTGTAAATATTTCATCAAGCACATAACATGATTGACGCTTTTGTACGCTAAGGACCGACGGCACGCCGAGATCGATTGTGGTTGAATGAATTGTAAAAATGTTGAATAGGGCAATGTGAAAATTACACTTCTGTATAGTACAAAGCAAAAATCGACATGGTAACGAAGAAAAAAAATCATTTTCGAAAAGTGGAAATTAAGCACTTTTTAAAAACATCCAATGAAAAAAGCACCTTTAAGGGCTTTTAAAAAACGAAAATAAGCCCCTTTAAGAACTTTATAAAAATGCTATGCACCATGACAATGATATTCTGCGACAATCTCGGATGTCAAAAATGACAATTTAGATTATGGGTAACTAAGTAATTGCCAATCCTTATAATGTACTTTACCTTTCTTTCAAGCTTATACCTGAATTTCACAGATATCGATCCATAATTTTTTTCTTTCAAAAATAAAAAATTCCTGCTGCTACATACATACCTGCATAGAAAGTAAAAGACGTTCATATTCATCAGTGTAAGCCTTCAAGGCAGCTTTCATAAGAGCTATCTTCTCTTCATCCTCACTCAGAATCAAAACAGGATGAAAATTGTCATTTCTTTCATGATTTCTTTCAATGTCCATGTTTCTTCTGCAATAAAAATAGTATTACCAAAATTTCTTAAGAAATCTTAATTATTATTACAAAAGTGGCATTGAAATAAAAAGTGGACAGGTTTATATACTTTATAAATCATTATATCACTATATTTTACCATTTTTAAAAGCATTTTTCCATTTCATTCTATAATACATTTTTCAATAGAATCCTGATTCTGCCAACTGCAATCACATCAGTGCCACTGTCCAGATTTTGCACTTGCAATGAAAAGCCTAAATAGTTGCCCAGGAAGGAAGATATGATTGATCAGTTTAGGCCAAAACCCAGCATTGCAAGGTGCAAAATTAAAAGGACAAAAAAAAAAAGCAATTGTGATCACTTTATTACGATCACTGGTTACCCATAGGTCAAATGCTTTATTATTTTTTTTTCTGGTTTGACTCCGATAAAAGCCACAACATTTCAAATTGTGGGTTGCTAAAACTATCTCAATGGATGTTTGTCGTCGGATTGGTTTTCATACCCTGCCTATGTACGTGTTTCAGGACGTCACAAAATACTTTTTTCTTCTTCAGTATTCAAATTTATTTTGAAATCACCGTCAAGACAGTAATTATAAGTTATAAAAATACTTTATAAAAAGAATATAAAAATACTTTAAATCATTATTATGTAAATACATTACTGCTGGTGAAAATAAAAAGAAAGAAAGAATTCTAAAGAAATTATCAAACAGCAGCAGTCCTCATAGCAAAGCATGCAATGACGATGCATGTGCATTGTTTACTATTACACTTGAACACAGTTAAAAAGTGTGATGACATCCAAAATCCACTCCATGAAACCCAAACCATGACCCATTTGCCAATTGGGAAAAGTTTGCACAGAATAGACAAAATCTAAAAGTAAAACGTGGCCATAGTGTAGATTGCAAAATTTCTTACACCTTGGCAATTGCATTTGAGAAATAGTTATTTATAAGGAAAAATAACTCTCCCCTTAGAGTTTGCTTCATTCAGTGATTGCTTTTTTTTTTCTTTTTAATACTTTATATGCGACTATCTGATAATTGCCCAAACTTGGCAATTATTATTTTAGTACAGTGTCCAACTCAGATAACCTTTATTTATGCAAAAAGAAACTGACAATTTCATAAAAATACATTCGCAATTTTTTATAATACATAGATAATGTTTAACATTCTAAAGATTAATAATTTCCAAAATAAATATCTAACTTAAGAGCTGTAACGCAACTATTTTATTTAGCTTTAAAATTGTAATTTAAAGAAATGAGTGAGCAGCATATAAATGACAACCGTATCGTGATCTGTTGCGCCAACTACAATCGCCAAGTTGTCAAACAGATTTTAAACTTGCAAATTTAAAAAAAAAAAAAAAAAAACATGTAGATGTTGCCCCAGGGTGGTTATGACTTTCGAGCTGGTCCCTTTCTGTGATGTTTCTTTTTTTCTTTTTTTTTCAGTTTCTCGCGAGCCGCTGCTCGGAAGTTTCGCAGACTTGGCGATTATTCTGCCACAGATCAGGATACAGAAATCTCCCCCAAGTTAGGTCCGCGTGTTCGATATGACTGAATGAAAATTTCATAATATGAATAATTTAAAAATCGTTTCTGACTTTGAAGACATTTCTCTTTTTCAGTTGATTGACACACCATAGTTCCAAACTTTTATGTAGGATTTTTTTGACACTTTTTAATTTTACCTATAAACTATCATATTACACTTATTTTTCATTATATTACAGCTATTTTCCTCAGACTCTATCTAAATATGAAAGAAAGTTTTAAGTATTTATTTTTATAATTAGAATCCATCAAATTTCATTAGAAGAAAAAAAAAAGAACAAAATTAAATGTCAGGAAATCATACAATGCAGTTAAAAGTAGTTATTTTCAAGTTCACGACATTGAATACAATTTTTTCACAGCAGCCAACCAGTAGTAAACTAGCATCTAACTAGTAGTAAAATAAAGTTAATAAAGCTTGAAAATAATTACTGCTTAAACCAAAGCAAAGAGTTAGTTTTATAAAAAAAATTTAGTATGTATAGATTTTAGGGTTTTGTTTATTGAGAAATATTAAAGATTGTTGCCAAAAACGGAATTTAAATTTCATCATTAATGCTTATTTCTGTAATGTCAAAGTACCTAGGTATCTAATTAAAAAAGATTAGTCTTAGCAGTCGGTTTACTAATGCATAAACCCTACAAATCGTTGTCGCTGCGGGACTTGGGAGAGTCGCGTCGCGTCAGAGGCCAGCTGAATTTGATAAATCAGTCGAACAGTCATTGCGTTATACTGTTATTTTAATTAGCACTATTTATCATATTTATATTTATAGGAAGGAAAACTTATTTACTCTCTTCTATTCTGCCGTCCCTAATAAATCATAATTTGCCCCATTGATAAGAATAAAGATGGTTCGAAAGTTCTCAATCAGTGGCCCCCATCAGGGGGGAAGGTGGGCGCACGATGCGCCCACTTAAAGCTTGGGGGGCAGGGATTTTTACACTAAATAAAGCGAATAGTTTGGGAGTAATTTTCTTTCTTTTAAGAACATAAATAAAAGAAGCATCGCCATGCATCATAGAATCAAGATGTGATTGTGAAAAATAATTTTCTTCTGTTTGATGTCTTTTTTTTTGTCATACATTAAAAAAAAGTTACTCTTATCTATATATGTGCGGGTGTATTTCGGTTTATATACGTATCGTAAGTTGCGTTTGCTCAATAAGGGATTTAAAAAATATCCCTTTTTTCTGAACCAAACGTCATTACCGAAGCTGCCTTCTCAAACTTCTTTTATTCTTAATAGTTTCTAGAGTATTGACAACTGAATGTCCGAGTTAAGGAGCTTGAAACTTCTGCCTCAAGTTAGATTTTTCTTAAAATTCCAACTTAGTTACTCAATTTTAAGTATCCTTGATTATGACAAATTGTTTTATAATTCTCTTCAGTCACTTTGTTTAATACTCGAACCCATTATGTTTCTATCGGTATTCGAACCTGCTATTAACTGTTGTTTTCAAAAATTAGTCTTCTGATACATACTCGAACCTGCAATTAGTTTAGTTATCAAAGCTAGTCTCTAATTCATCAATCGTACCAATTAACAACATTATTATTCCAGCACTCGAATCTTTTATCAATTGATCACTTTTCAAATGCAGTCTCTTTTGATCAATAATCGAAACTACTATCTATAAGTAATTCAACCTGCTGTAGGGGCCTCCTTGGCGGAGCGGTATCGCCGGTCCAAACGCTCTGTTAAGCGTGGAGGTAGCGGGTTCGAATCCCGCCGTAACCCTGGATGTATTCTTTGTGATGTCTTTCTCTGAATTGTTCTATCTGTATTTTCTACTTGACAATGACTTATAAGCCTATATATTGAGCACACAAGTCAGCAAATGTATGTAATCTCAATAAAATAAAATAAGTCAACCTGCTGTACTTCGCTCAATTTTCAAAACGAATCTTGTTTAATCATGATTTAAACCCAATATCTTTCTATCTCGCTATAATTCAAATACTGGCGGGAGTCCGTTCAAACAGAAGATAGGTAAGTATCTGGGACACACTGGCAGCGAACAACGATAAAAAAGGTTGATGAAGTGATAGTTCTTTTAGTATAATTCAAAAGCTATTAATTATATCAGAATCAAATATCAATTGCGAGTTTAAATACAGTCCATTTTGAATACTGATCAAAAGGGAATAGATTCGAGAACCGATTGCGAGTTTATATATAAACTCGCAACCTATCAACTCAAACCTATAGGTTTGAGTACTGATTAAATGAATTAGAAAACCAATGATAGTGTTTGCGAATACTAGTCATCAGATAGCGATTGTGAGAACAGATAAAAAGGAGGTTGTGCTTAAAATAGTGCCAGTATTCTATTTTATTCTGTTCTCAAACCTGTTATCATTATTCATTCGAGCTCGAACTCACAAACGTTGTTTGTACTATAGTTATTATATTAATCTATTATCGTTTGAACTCTTTATCGAAGCTCGCTATCTGTATATAGGGAATTGAAACACTCTAGGCTTTGCTTAATGCATACTCTTTATCGTTAGGTAAGGTCCATTATATTGCATTCGATTCGCAGACTTAATTGGTCAGTATTTTTAATTCAATACTTGAACTTGCTACTTTTCTCTCGGACTTGTCACGAACTCTTTTGACTAATACTTGAACCGTACGTATCAGCAGGGCTAAAGAGAATAGAAGGACTGGATTGGAAGGATTTCCTTTGAAGAAACTCTTGCCGCGCCAACCCTCCGATTTTCTCTAGTGACGTCACTTTGGCGCAAAGCTCGCACTTTTACTTCAAGTACAGAGCGTTCGGCCTTACTAGCTCTAACTAAAATTGGGGCATTTCTTTTTGCGACATATTCTAAGACATTTGTTATTTTCAATAATGACTTTCCTCAGTTTTTACAGTGAATTTACAAAAATTTAAAACTATTAACGAAATGCCAGTTTGCGCGATTTCAACTTGCAAAAATTTTGATAGTAAAACAAAAGGAAAAAACATAATTTTCCGCGTGTTCCTTAAAGTAAATGAACAACTATGTAAAGAATAGATTCCGAAATGACACAGTTAATATAAAACAGCAATACGTTTTTTCTATCGTTAAGAACTTTTATAAAAATTCATTATCTAAATAGAAACAGCCTCGTTACTTCAAAAAGAAAGGCAGGTGAAAAAAATTAAAAAATGGATAAAGTCAAAGAAAATTAAAATGTAAATAAAAAGTATAAATAAAATATATAGTATATAGTTGAAATTCTCCTAATTTCATAACATATTTTTTAATGTAGTTATTCTAAATATTTATGATTTTTTTTAAAAATTATATTCTCTTCAATTTAAATATCTATAAATTATATCATCGTAAATTTAAATGTCTATAAACAATTGTAAAATTTCTAATGTCATTATGAACCTAAATTATTATTTTGTTTCAGTAATTAGCGTTTAAGGTTGATGTTTCCTAATGATTAAGTATGAACAAATTGCTATTAACGACATATTTTAAAATCAGGGATTCTAAATTTAACTCAACTTATTGTTATAAAAGAATATGTAGACAAAAAAGTGTCGATATATGCTTTTATTTTTCTTAACTGACGTTAAAACTGAACTATTTAAAATCAAGTCTTTATAGTGTCATTTTCGCCAACTAGTAAAATATTTTTATAAGTTTAAAATGGTATTTTTTTAATATAATTAAAAAAAAATTTAATTTTTTTGAATCTTAAATTTTTTTGAACTATGTTTACGAACGGAAATATATGTTAATCACGTAAACTTATTTTTACAAAAAGAAAGATGCAAAGTTATAATATTTTTGCTTGCGATCTCCGAGATCTGTAGACACAGTGACGTCATGAGGAGGGAAATCGTAGCTTCAACTCTAAGAGCGGAGTGAACTAGCCCTTCTATTCTCTTTAGCCCTGACGTATCAGTACCTATTTTATATATATACAACCTGTTATAGTTCGGTGAGTTAGTATAACCGTGTTGTATCCGATCAGTATTGTCCTCCACTGTTATTCAAGCAGTTTTTTAACCTGCTCACATTTGCTAAATACGTGTAACCTATTATTTATATATTTGTCTGATACTAATACTTTTAATTATTTTCTGACGCTTTGTTTTCGGTACTGGATTTTACTATATCTGATCAATAATCGAAACTCCTATTTCTTTAAATTTACGAATACGGGTTACTTAAATGTTAGATGCTTCTATAATATGATAATTGCTTAAGCCAAGTCAATTTTGGTAACACGGTGGGATTGGGTTGCTTTGGCTAGTACCGTGAGTTACACTTCGGTAAGGTGACGTGTGCTGCATATTAAAATAAATGAGATAGTGGTGAAAAACATTTTCTTGTAAATAAATCGAGTTGTTTTAAGCATACAGAATTTTGTAAGAAAAAAAAATTATTTACTTAATTTTTTTCTCTCTAAAAAATTGTTTTTCTTTTCAACAGAAAATAACCTGACTAAAAAGCTCCTGATTACCCTACGAGAAACCCCTATCTCCTGTTATTGTCCTCTCTAATTGAAAATATTACATTTATTTTCTGAAAGAAAATTCAGTCAGCGATTACTTGTGTTTTTTACCGTTACCTTTGAACTTTATTTCATAGATATTTTTTCATTTTAATTATAGCTCTCATTATTAGTTTCCTAAGACTATATGTCTGTCTCTTAAGCTGCCACCTCTATTTTAGAGAAGGTATTTTACTCCCAAAAGCTGACCTTTTTACAAATTTCTTTTTTGAATTAAATTTTACACTAAAATTTGACTTATCTAAACATGTCTGTCTCCACCAATTATTTTTTCCTCAGTTCGAAAGTTTTTCCTTGTTAAAAGTTGTAAAAATGACACACACACGAAATAATCTTTTAATTACATCACTGCCTTAGCCCTATTCGCAATTCATACATGAATATAAAATCACTTATATGAAGTATACTTTACAATATTATTAGTAATACAAAGGTTTAGCCTAAATATCAGGGTTATCGTTGAATCTGGTCTTTTCAATCATGTTACAGCATATTTTTTTTTATCGTATTTCAAATATACAAAGTATTAAGACTGTAAAAAAATTCTCTAAAAATATATTTCGTAGGATGTATTTCTACATGGTTCGAAATTCACTTTATCTTCTACATTTCTTGTTTCGTCCAAGAATCTTTCAACTCATATCTTTTTGTTATTATAGGCGTTGAGGTAGGTCGGTACTTTATTTACTAGAGCTTCACAATGGGCATTCGTCTGGCAAACATCACTGAGGATGATTCGAAGACATACACTATCGTAATTTTGATCCATTGCAGAGGGGATGGCTCCCCTGCTTTGTTAGTCCGATGACCTGCGCTCGAAGTCGAGCACTTAACGGTAGAACTTCATCACGACGAGGATGGTATAAACGTTGAGGCACCACAGTCTTCCAAATAGTTCTGCTACTTATCGATTTTAACAATCACTTCTACGGATCTATTTTTTCTAAGATCCTGTAATAAAAAATACACTATTTTACCTATTTATAATAGAGTCCCTGGACAAATTATCAGACTTACTATAAGATTCTATGTAAAATCTTAATTATCAGTATATACTATAAAGCTTTATTGTTTTTACGCAGCTTGCACCTATTTACGTTCGTGTATCAATGAGTTAAAAATAAATACAAATAGGAAATATATAAAAAAATCTCCTGTATATATGAATATAAAAGTATTTTACACTCGTGCAATTATTAAAACACTGCAATGCGTCTAATAATTTGGTCTAAATATTATGATATGCTAGTATAATACCGGATATAATAAATATTTATGTAATCTATAGTCTAATTTGTCCAATCGTCGAAATTATATTACCTATCGTCTAACTTAACCAATTGATACACGAACGTAAACAAGTGCAAACCGGTTTCAGTGGCGTAAAAACAATAAAGCTTTTTATTCACATCAATAGAGATCTACATTTGAAACCGAAGTAAACTAGTTTGCGAATTTTTATCAATCCTTCTTTACTTTAACGCATGAAAAAATTATAAGTTACTTTTTCTTTTGTTTCATATGCGTTACTTTTAGATGTTTGATTTTCTTATGCGTTACTTTTAAGTGTTGAATAATCTTATGCGTTATTTTGAATTTTCTTATATTGAGCGGGTTTTCTTACAAAGTGCATTAAAATTAATGTTGCGCGTTATAATGCTGACTTTTATTTGCAGCGTGACTTCCACGCGTTTACATTTTTTCCGCGTTACTTTTACTTGTTACAGGCATTTTTTACGCCTACTTTTTTTGTTGTTGCTTTTGTTTTCCTTCTTAATTACATTTTACTTTTCCCTTTTTTCTTCTTACACGTTACGTTTTATTTAACGCATAATTAGGTTTTACGCCTTACTTTTCTTTAAGCTTTGCATTTTCGTGTTTTTGACCGTTACTATTTAATGTGTTACGTTTATTTATTATTTTTTAAGTTATATACTTTTACTTCACTTTTCTATACGTTACATTTATTTCTTCGTAGGTTACTTTTGCGCATTTATTTCTCATAGTTTCGTAACTCTTAAACGTTATTACAAGACTTTTTTTTGCGTGTTATTAAATTTTGCGACTTCCTTTCTGCGTTAGATTTCCTCTGGTTACTTTTACTTTTCTAATGCTTTACTTATACTTTTACGCGTTAATTTAAATGTCATTGCATTTTATGCGTTGCATTTACGCTTTAAATGCTACATTCTTTACTTTAATCTAGAATTTCCTTTACATTTTACGAGTTACTTTTAATTATGCGTTTACTTTATTACGCGTAATTTATGCTCATCCTCTGCAATTTGTATGCGATACAAATTTTACTCTCTTCATAATGAAATTAATTTTATGATTTTACTTTTTGTGTGCTTTACTTTTACGCGTTTATGCTGCGTTATTATATTTTGCACTTTTTTTGATTAAGCAGTGCCTTACTTTTACTTTTATTATGCAGTTTTACCTTTCTTAAGCGTTTTCTACGCTTTACTTTTACTTTCTTTTATGCTTTTTTTTGGTGTCTAATTTATCATGCGTTGCTTTTACTTCTTACTTTTCGTTACGCTTTAAGATGGGCATTTCTTATTTTATAAATTTATTTTAATGTGTTATTTCAACGCGCTTCTCTTATGCACAGATTTTAAGCATTCATTTTCATGCCTTACTTTCCCCATTATATGAATTTTATTTTTTGTGTTTCTTTTCATTATGCGTTTCTTTAACACTTTGACTTTTATAAATTTATTTATGCATTTTATTTTTTGTGTTTCTTTTCATTATGCGTTGCTTTTACACTTTGACTTTTATAAGTTTCTTTATGCTGCGTTATTATATTTACACTTTTTTTGATTAAGCGGTTCTTTTCATATGCCTTACTTTTAATTTTATTATGCAGTTTTACCTTTCTTAAGCGTTTTCTACGCTTTACTTTTACTTTCTTTTATGCTTTTTTTGGTGTTTAATTTATTATGCGTTGCTTTAACTTCTTACTTTTCGTTACGCTTTAGGCTGCGCATTTCTTATTTTATACATTTATTTTAATGTGTTATTTCTATGCGTTTCTCTTAAGCATTAATTTTTAGCTTTTATTTTCATGCCTTACTTCCCCCGTTATATGCATTTTATTTTTGTGTTTCTTTTCATTATATGTTTCTTATACACTTTGACTTTCTTACGCGTTTTTAAAAGCTTTTTTAAGCCTTACATTTAGGCGTTTCTAAACTTTATATTTTACTAGTTACTCTTTATATTTGCGCTTTAAATTGTCTTGCGTGTCTCTTATTTTTACATATTACTTTTATGCGTTATGATATTTTACGACTTATTTTTTTAATATGTTACATTTGCACGTTTATTTTTCTTTTATGTTACTTTTAAAATTGGACCGTTATTATATTTTAAGCCTTTTTTTTATGTATTACTTTCTTTCACTTGTTTTCGTTTCTAATGCATTGCATGCACTTACGCGTAGCTTTTTTTAACTACGCTATCCTTTACTGTTATTTTTAGTTTTTTTTGTTCATGCCCTATATTTATGCTTCTTTTCTTAAGCATTACTTTTTCTCGTTTAATTTTTTGTACATGATTCTTACCCATTGTTTTTTTTTTTTACTTAATTTACTCACTATCTGCTTTATATTTTATTTTTTGATTAAGCGGTGCTTTTCGTATGCCTTACTTTTAATATTATTATGCAGTTTTACCTTTCCTAAATGTTTTCTACGCTTTACTTTTTCTTTCTTTTATGCTTTTTTTTATGTTTAATTTATTATTCGTTGCTTTTACTTCTAACCTTTCGTTACGCTTTAAGATGGGCATTTCTTATTTTATACATTTATTTTAATGTGTTATTTCTACGCGATTCTCTTATGCCTTATTCATTATTAGCGTTCATTTTCATGCCTTACTTCCCTCGTTATATGCATTTTATTTTTTGTGTTACTTTTTATTATGCGTTGCTCTAACACTTTGACTTTCTTACGCTTTCTTTAAAAACTTTTTCAAGCCTTACATTTTGGCGTTCCTAAACTTAATATTTTACTAGCTACTCTTTATATTTGCGCTTTAAATTGTCTTGCGTGTCTCCTATTTTTACATATTACACTTATGAGTATAATATTTTACGACTCAATTTTTTAATACATTACATTTACACGTTTATTTTTCTTATACGTTACTTTTAAATTTAAGCGTTATTATATTTTATTTCTTTTTTTTCTTTATGTATTACTTTCTTTTACTTGTTTTCGTTTATAATGCATTACATGCACTTCCGCGAAGCTTTTTTTAACTACGCTTTCATTTACTGCTATTTTTTGGTTCTTTTTTCTTAATGCCCTATATTTACGCTTCTTTTCTTAAAATTAAACGTAAAAAAGTAATGCTTTTTTACATTATTCCCACCCACTAAATTGTTTTTTTTTTTTTTACTTAATTTACACACTATCTGCTTTATATTTTATTTTTTGATTAAGCGGTGCTCTTCGGATGCCTTACTTTTAATTTTATTATGCAGTTTTACCTTTCTTAAAGGTTTTCTGCGCTTTACTTTTACTTTCTTTTATCCTTTTTTTTGGTGTCTAATTTATTATGCGTTGCTTTTACTTCTTACTTCTTTTTACGCTTTAGGATGCGCATTTCTTATTTTATACATTTATTTTAATGTGTTATTTCTACGCGTTTCTCTTATGCATTAATTTCAAGCGTTCATTTTCATGCCTTACTTCCCCCGTTATATGCATTTTATTTTTTGCGATTCTTTCAATTATGCGTTGCTTTTACACTTTGAATTTTATAAGTCTATTTATGCTGCGATATTATATTTTACACTCTTTTTGATTAAGCGGTGCTTTTCGGATGCCTTACTTTTAATTTTATTATGCAGTTTTACCTTTCTAAAGCGTTTTCTACGCTTTATTCTTACTTTCTTTTACGCTTATTTTGGTGTTTAATTTATTATGCGTTGCTTTTACTTCTTACTTTTTGTTACGCTTTAGGATGCGCATTTCTTATTTTATACATTTATTTCAATGTGTTATTTATACGCGTTTCTCTTATGCATTAATTTTAAGCGTTTATTTTCATGCCTTACTTCCCATGTTATATGCATTTTATTTTTTGTGTTACTTTTTATTATTCGTTGTTTTTACACTTTGACTTTCTTACGCTTTCTTTAAAAACTTTTTTAAGCCTTTCATTTAGGCGTTCCTAAACTTAATATTTTGCTAGTTACTTTTTATATCTGCGCTTTAAATTGTCTTGCTTGTCTCCTATTTTTACATATTACTTTTATGAGTATGATATTTTACGACTCATTTTTTTAATACGTTACATTTACACGTTTATTTTTCTTCTACGTTACTTTTAAATTTAAGCGTTATTATATTTTACTTCTTTTTTTCCTTTATGTATTACTTTCTTTTACTTGTTTTTGTTTATAATGCATTACATGCTCTTACGCCTAGCTTTTTTTAATTACGCTTTCATTTACTGTTATTTTTAGGTTTTTTTTTCTTAATGCCCTATATTTACGCTTCTTTTCTTAAAATTAAACGTGAAAAGGTAATGCTTTTTTACATTATTCTTACCCACTAAATTGTTTTTTTTTTTTTTTTTACTTAATTTACACACTATCTGCTTTATATTTTATTTTTTGATTTAGTGGTGATTTTCGTATGCCTCACTTTTAATATTATTACGCAGTTTTACCTTTCTTAAGTGATTTCTACGCTTTACTTTTACTTTCTTTTATCCTTTTTTTTGGTGTCTAATTTATTATGCGTTGCTTTTACTTCTTACTTTTTGTTACGCTTTAGGATGCGCATTTCTTATTTTATACATTTATTTTAATGTGTTATTTCTACGCGTTTCTCTTATGCATTAATTTTAAGCGTTCATTTTCATACCTTACTTCCCCCGTTATATGCATTTTATTTTTTGTGTTACTTTTTATTATGCGTTGCTTTAACACTTTGACTTTCTTTAAAAACTTTTTCAAACCTTACATTTTGGCGTTCCTAAACTTAATATTTTACTAGCTACTCTTTATATTTGCGCTTTAAATTGTCTTGCGTGTCTCCTATTTTTACACATTACTTTTATGAGTATAATATTTTACGACTCAATTTTTTAATACGTTACATTTACACGTTTATTTTTCTTATACGTTACTTTTAAATTTAAGCGTTATTATACTTTATTTCTTTTTTTTCTTTATGTATTACTTTCTTTTACTTGTTTTCGTTTATAATGTATTACATGCACTTCCGCGAAGCTTTTTTTAACAACGCTTTCATTTACTGCTATTTTTAGGCTCTTTTTTCTTAATGCCCTATTTTTACGCTTCTTTTCTTAAAATTAAACGTGAAAAAGTAATGCTTTTTTACATTATTCCCACCCACTAAATAGTTTTTTTTTTTCTTACTTAATTTACACACTATCTGCTTTATATTTTATTTTTTGATTAAGCGGTTCTTTTCATATGCCTTACTTTTAATTTTATTATGCAGTTTTACCTTTCTTAAGCGTTTTTTACGCTTTACTTTTACTTTCTTTAATGCTTTTTTTGGTGTTTAATTTATTATGCGTTGCTTTTACTTCTTACTTTTCGTTACGCTTTAGGATGCGCATTTCTTATTTTATACATTTATTTTAATGTGTTATTTCTACGCGTTTCTCTTATGCATTATTTTTAAGCGTTCATTTTCATGCGTTACTTCCCATGTTATATGCATTTTATTTTTTGTGTTACTTTTTATTATTCGTTGCTTTTACACTTTGACTTTCTTACGCTTTCTTTAAAAACTTTTTTAAGCCTTTCATTTAGGCGTTCCTAAACTTTATATTTTACTAGGTACTCTTTATATTTGCGCTTTAAATTGTCGTGCGTGTCTCCTATTTTTACATATTACTTTTATGAGTATGATATTTTACGACTCATTTTTTTAATACGTTATATTTACACGTTTATTTTTCTTCTACGTTACTTTTAAATTTAAGCGTTATTATATTTTACTTCTTTTTTTCCTTTATGTATTACTTTCTTTTACTTGTTTTCGTTTATAATGCATTACATGCACTAACGCGTAGCTTTCTTTAATTACGCTTTCATTTACTGTTATTTTTAGGTTTTTTTTTCTTAATGCCCTATATTTACGCTTCTTTTCCTAAAATTAAACGTGAAAGTAATGTTTTTTTACATTATTCTTACCCACTAAATTGTTTTTTTTTAAAACTTAATTTACACACTATCTGCTTTATATTTTATTTTTTGATTTAGTGGTGATTTTCGTATGCTTCACTTTTAATATTATTACGCAGTTTTACCTTTCTTAAGTGATTTCTACGCTTTACTTTCTTTTATCCTTTTTTTTTGGTGTCTAATTTATTATGCGTTGCTTTTACTTCTCACTTTTTTCTATGCTTTAGGAAGCGCATTTCTTATTTTATACATTTATTTTAATGTATTATTTCTACGCGTTTCTCTTATGCATTAATTTTAAGCGTTCATTTTCATGCCTTACTTTGCCCGTTATGTGCATTTTATTTTTTGTGTTTCTTTTCATTATGCGTTTCTTATGCACTTTGACTTTCTTACACTTTCTTTAAAAACTTTTTTAAGCCTTACTTTTAGGCGTTTCTAAACTTTATATTTTACTAGGTACTCTTTATATTTGCGCTTTAAATTGTCGTGCGTGTCTCTTATTTTTACATAATACTTTTATGCGTTATGATATTTTATGACTTATTTTTTTAATATGATACATTTGCACATTTATTTTTCTTTTACGTTACTTTTAAAATTGGAGCGTTATTATATTTTAAGCCGTTTTTTTCTTTAGGTATTACTTACCTTCACTTGTTTTTGTTTCTAATGCATTACATGTATTTACGCGTAGCTTTTTTTAACTACGCTTTCCTTTACTGTTATTTTTAGGAATTTTTTCTTCATGCCCTATATTTACGCTTCTTTTCTTAAGCATTACTTTTTCTCGTTTAATTTTTTGTACATTATTCTTACCCACTAAATTGTTTTTCTTTTTACTTAATTTACACACTATCTGCTTTATATTTTATTTTTTGATTCATCGGTGCATTTCGTATGTCTTACTTTTAATATTATTATGCAGTTTTACCTTTAAGTGTTTTCTACGCTTTACTTTTACTTTCTTTTATGCTTTTTTTTGGTGTCTAATTTATTATGCATTGCTTTTACTTCTTACTTTTTGTTTCGCTTTAGGATGCCCATTTCTTATTTTACACATTTATTTTAATGTGTTATTTCTACGCTTTTCTCTTATCCATTAATTTTAAGCGTTCATTTTCATGCCTTACTTCCCCCGTTATATGCATTTTATTTTTTGTAGTACTTTTTATTATGCGTTGCTTTTACACTTTGACTTTCTTACGCTTTCCTTAAAAAGTTTTTTAAGCCTTACATTTAGGCGATCCTAAACTTAATATTTTACTAGTTACTCTTTATATTTGCGCTTAAATTGTCTTGCGTGTCTCTTATTTTTCCATATGACTTTTATGCATTATGATATTTTACGACTCATTTTTTTTAATACGTTACATTTACACGTTTATTTTTCTTATACGTTGCTTTTAAATTTAAGCGTTATTATATTTTACGCCTTTTTTTTGTCTTACTTTCTTTTACTTGTTTTCGTTTATAATGCATTACATGCACTTACGCATAGCTATTTTTTAACTACGCTTTCATTTACTATTATTTTTATGTTTTTTTTCTTCTTAATGCCCTATATTTAAGCTTCTTTTCTTAAGAATTACTTTCTCACGTCTAATTTTTTTTACATTATTCTTACCCACCAATTTTTTTTTTTTTTTTTTTTTTTTTTTTTTTTTTTTTTTTTTTTTTTTTTT
>NC_092205.1:98611212-98637751 GCF_043381705.1 Parasteatoda tepidariorum
ATACTCAGGTCTCACTAAACGTTTGCCACTAACAAATAATCATAGACTATTTTCAACGTCCCGCTACAGCACTTTATTTATACGCTTTCAGCATCAATTCAGAGGGCGCTGCGCGCGCCACGCACGCGCGATGGCTCTGAAACTTTATTAATTTGCATAATATCCTATAATTGACATTTGCTGCGAATTTCATTTGATTTTGATGATTCCTTCATGGTGTTGCATTTTCTACAAACAGCAGTTTACTTTGCACGATTTTTGCTATTATTTGCCCTTTATTTTACACCCTTTTTTCTCAACATTTCACTTTACGATATAATTTATACACTTTGTGTTTTGCTTCACGCTTTGTTCTTAGTTCATGACGCTTCGTTTTAAAAATTTACCTTACGCTTTACTTTATACGATAGTGTATTTTATTGTATTCTTTTTACTATATATTTTTTTTTACATTGCTCATTACTTTATATTTAAGGCTCTATTTTATGCATGATATAATACAATTTTTATAATTTTCACCTTACACGCTCTTTATTTCATACTTTATTTCTCACTTAACGTTTTACTTCGTATGTTAAGCTTATATTTGACGCCCTACATTAGTTTATATTATGTTCATGATTACTTTATTATTTTATATTGCATTGCAGGTTTTACATTATTTGCATTTTGGATACATTATTTTATATTGCTTACGTTATTCTATATTTTACCTTTAATTTAACACTTTACTTTACACTTTCCTGTATAGTTCACGCTTTACATTATTTTACTCTTTATTTGCTTTTCGCTATATTTTATGCATTACTTTACGTTATACATTATATTATGCTTTATTTCTTCTATACTTTTCATTTCTGCTTTTTACATTTTACGCTTTACTTTACTTTACTTTACTCACACTTTAATTTACACTTCATATTTTACGCTTAGTTTACTTTACGCTTATACTTTACCCGGTACTTTACTTTTACTTCTCTTTATTCTTCACTATAATTTCTACTTTTCATTTTACGCTTTTATTTTTATTTTTAAGAGCAAAATATTTAGTAACGTAAAAAAAGCGTACACTTTATATTTTTAGCTTTACTTTGTATTTTATACATTACTACTATGCACAATTTTCATTTTAATCTTTATATAAAAATTTACTCTTTATTTTAGGCTTAAATTAACTTTAACTTGGTTTACGCACAATTTAATATCGGAATGATTCAGCAAAACATTTATGCTGTAAATTTATCAATTGGAGTTTTTTTAATGAAAAATAAGAATATGTTCGAAAATACGATAAAGAAAATGCTACCTAATTACTTATGCCAAAAAAAAAGCATTAATTTCACGGTATTCAAGAATTTTTTTTTACCACATTTTACTTCTATGTCAAAATGAAGAAGGTATAACTGCAGTTTACCTTGTTAAATTTTTCGCTACTGTGAGATTTATTTAGAAACTCGTTTATTTTAATTGGATAATGTACCATTCTGCATCGTGATATTTCAATAAAGCGTTTATTTTATTTAATATTACAGGCAATTAATCTTAAAATAGTTTTATTATTATTATCAGTAAGCACCGTGCCCTATGAGGACGTTAATGTTAACTTTGCTATTAATAATTCGTTAACTCCAAATTTTTAACCTATTTTATGTAAGTCTACGTCAAGATTTTTAAATGCTTTCAGCAGAAAAATGAATCATTTTAATTTCCTAATATCGTGGATTTATTTTCCGCATTAATATTACTTACGTTTTTAAAAATGACTTCAACATGATTAGAAGGCCTCAAAATTTATTTTGACGAATATATTGTCTTTTTGTCGAAAATGTAAGTCTTGAATTCAATTTCCTTTTAGCGTACGCAATTTTGCTTGCTATTAATTTCTCTATTTATATTGCGGTTTCCTTTTGTTTCCTTAAAAATTTATAATAATGCTGGTTCATATCAAAACGAAAATTATTACTCTCTTCTTTTATATTACTTACCTTTAAAAAGCTAGGATGTCGAATCTTTGTTCAATTTGTATTTCATGAAGTTTTCGAAAGCTGAAAAAATATCACATATTTATTACTATTACATAAACACTTATGCAACATTATAGGGATCTTTCAAACATTATATAAGGATATTAAGGGGTGGGTTATTTTTAAATCACATTAATTTTTTTTTCTTAAAAAAATAGTGAATTGAAATTACTTCATATTTAAAATAAAAGTTTGAAGAAAGAAAAAGGCGGACATTAGTAGCTGTTATGTGTTTCAGAGATCAAGAGTTTTAATAGAAATAATGAATATTCTTCTCAAAATTTTATAAAATGAATTGAAATATCGACTAATTTTTTTTTGAAAAGTTACCTTGTTCATTTGAGTTCTAAAATTAGATTACTTCAAGAATAGCTAAAACAAGAGCAAGATGCCACGTTGTTAAATTCTTACTTAAGCATAGGATGTGATATGCTTATTTTCAGTGACTAGGTGTCCAGAATAGAAAAGAACAAGCATACTTTGTTTGAAAAGTCCAATAAACATTCCTTTCTATTTTCGATGTTATTTCTAAACATGGTTCATTGTGAGAATAACACAAATTTTATTAATAATTTACAACAGAAATAGAAATTCGTAATTAATTTCTGTTCATTCGAAAATAAGGAGAGTTTACTCTTAATGGATGGAAGGCACTATAACAATGAAAAATGCCGATTCAAAATTTTTAATGCAGAAAATGTTAAAAGTTAACAAGTTTATAATGTATAAACTTTTTTTCGATATTATTCTCCCTGATAATTTTATAATGGTTTCTACACTATTTCTTAACCTAACTATCTGAAAAAGGTGTTAAAGGTCATACAAAGGAAGGAACATTTCAGCTTAATATTTTCCGGAACCTACGTTATTCTGAAAAGAATTAGAAATTCCAATTTTTATCTATTCTATTATTCATTAAACTAAAATATTCATCATTATTTGTTCTCTCAAATTGACCTTTAGGAAAATATAAAAAACGAAAATGCTGCAGGCACTTCCAACTCTTATAAACTCTTTGGAATACGGCATTTATTTCGGAACAGAGTAAGATTTATTTTTGAATTAGAGGAGAACAATAGACAGTCATCTCGGATTTCGACGCATACAAGAATGGTCAGAAGTAAACTATTTTACTCTCATGCTGCTCAAGGCTGCACAAATCGGTTTCAACAGCTTATAAATAGTTTAATTTATATACTGTAGTTTTCGAAAGCAGTTAAAAAATGAGAAGGAATAAAAATGCTATACTTACAGCAAAAGTTTTATAAATAGTTTAATTTTAGAGTCTTCAAAATTGATCCAATTTGATAGGTCAGTATCTAAATATGTCCATTAGTTTCCACACTTGATTAACCATTCTTGAATCATCCAAACGGGTCCTAACTACTTAGACTACTGAGCAAAATAATCCTATAAAAACTGAAACAAGCTGCATTAAAATAACATGCCATAACGTGTTAAAAATTATTCATTTCGCAGGAGATCGAAAGCAAACTTGGAAAAATTAAACTATGTAAAGATTAAAATAGAGTGCTAGAAACATGCAAAAACGAATGATAGAAAGAAAACTAAAAAACACCACAAAGGAAATGGGAATAATAAATTAGGAAATGAAAAAAAAACTGAATTCAAATATTGAAAAAAACTCCGTAAACAAATAAACAAAACTACGAAAACTCCATAAACAAATAAAAAAAAACCAATAAAAAGACGAAACATAAGCAGTGGAGGACAAATGAAAAAAATGTAATGAAAGGACGAAAAGCAAAACATTATGAACAAAAAGAATTAAACAATAAAAAACGGAAAAAACAATGAAATACGAAAAAAATAATGAAAAAACGGGAAGCAATGAAAAATGGACATAATTAAAAAACAAACACCAAGAACAAACAGAAAACGTGCACAATTAAATGACGAAAAACAAAGCATCGTGAACAAATATGAACATCGTGAAAGGGAAATGTGAGCATCGTGAACATCGTGAAAGGGAAAATAATATACTATGAACAAACGGAAAAGAAACACATTGAAAGAGCAAAAATCAAAGCCATCCCGAACAAATGGGAAAAAGCATGATAAAAAAGACGGAATACACCAAGAACAAACGGAGAACAAACACAATGAAAAGGCGAAAAAAAGTACTGTGATCAAACGGAAAACAAACACATTGAAAAAGAAAAAAACTAAATATCATGAACAAAAAAAAATATAAATAAAATCAGAAAGCAATGAAAATCAAAAAACTAATAAGAAACAATGAAAAAACTAATACAAACAATGAAAAAGTGAAAAAACAAACATAATTAAAAAGCAGGAAACAAAACACCATGAACAAACAGAAACTGAGCACAATTGAGAGATGAAAAACGAAGCGCGGTGAATAAAGGTAAACATATTGAAAGAGTAAAAATCAAAGCCCCTGTCACAAACAGGAAAAACAAGATAAAAAACTGGAAAACATCAAAAACAAACACAATGAAAAGGCACGAAAACAAACATTGTAAAAACACGAAAAACAAATCACCATTAAGAAACAGTAAACAAATACATTAAAAAAGGGAAAAAGTAAATATCATGAACCAAATATAAAATAGTTAGAAAAACAGGAGGCAAACAATAAAAAATAAATGCAAACAAAAAAAGATGAAGAAGAAAACTTAATTAGAAACCGAAAAATAAAACACCATAAACTCAAAACACAATGAAAGGACGAAAAACAAAGGGACCGTGAACAAACGAAAGAACAGATACAATGAAAAGGCAAAAAAAGAAACCACCACGAGCAAACGGATGACGAACAAGATGAAAAGGCAAAGAACGAACCACCACGAGCAAACGAAAAATAAGCTTAATAAGAAAATGGAAAACAAACATAATGAAAGCATGGAAAATAAACACTAAGAAAAGGCGATGAACAAAACACTACGAATAAATGGAAGACTAAAACGCAATTTGAAGACGCAAAGCAAAACATCGGAAAACGAACATTGAAAACAATGAATAACAGACATCAAACTCACGGAAACGAACTAAAATATGGATAAATGGAAAGAAATGAACTCGTGAGAAATTCAAGAGGAAAATAGCCTCCAAAAACATTGCATGTTCATAACAAATGTAAGTGGGGCGTTAAAGAAGGGAAAATAAAATAAAAAATAAATAAAAGAAAAAAAAACCCGGATAAATGAATAAGTGAAAAAGCGAACATCAAAAAGCAGAGCACTGCTATCATAAAATGATAAGGAACAACCAACATGGAAAAAGGAAACAAAAATAAAATTCACGGAAACGTAAAAAAACATGGAAAATTGTAGTAAAGAAGTGTAGCTGCGTAATTAGAATTTTACAGAAAAAAAAGACGTTAAAGAATTACGTAGACACATAATTCAAGTGGTAGTAAAAAAAAATTTATAAATTTGTGTCAAAAAAACTAAAGGAACGGAAATTACCGTTAAAATGATAAAATGATTTAGCCACAAAAAAAAGTAGAAGAATGCACAAAAAAGGGGCTGACCAACAAAAAAAAAAAAAAAAAAAAAATCAAAANAAAAAAAAAAAAAAAAAAAAAAAAAAAAAAAAAGAGTACATGCTTGAACAAAAATTTTAAAGACCGGTATAAACAGAACTGGACTAAACTTAGTTAATTGTTTTTAACTATGTAAAATACGCACGAACTATTTACCTCTTTAGAAATATGAATTAATAGAATTGCATCAGAAACGTTATCTAACTTTAAAAAAAAAATGAAAAAAGAAATTTATTTGATCAAAAAGTAAAAGTAACCTTATGTAAGGAAATACATACCATCATGTGAATGCATAAAACAATAAGTGGAACCGGCCTAAAGAGTCGATCAGAAAATATAAATTAAAACTTACCTATATTATTCTACTATTACAATATCAGGCAGATACATTTTTTTTCTTTAGATCCTGAAAAAGAACCACTTTTATAATAATTGAAAACTTTCAAATAAAATTAATTCAACTCGTTAAAGCTTAGATAATTAATAAAACTGATTACGCATAGCTTTAACCTGAATAAAAGAATATAATTTAACTATTCTTGCGTAAAGCTCATGGGAACATTACGCTTCACTTTATGTTTCACGCTTTACTTTATATCTTACGTTGTAAATCAGGGGTTTCCAACTTACATGAGGCCGGGGGCCGCAATTAAAAACACCAGTCAAATGGCAGGCCGCTACTTTATCAAAATTTTACATAGAACTGTTTCATGTTTGAAGGAGCATTAAATATTACTGTTAGATTTTTATGAAGTTATACAAAACAAAAGTATTGAATTACTAATTTAAATAAGAAGTAGAATTTAACCTGAGAAATAAATTTTTTTGCACCGTTGGTGTGTTCAATTTCACAGAAACGAAGAAATTAAGTTGTTTTTAAACGAAGAAAAGTACTTCTAATCCATTTAGATTTTTTAGGCTTCGCGGGCTGGATGCAGCCCTTGGGCCGCCAGTTGGTAAACACTGTTGCAAATTATATTTCACGTTTTATTGCACCTTCTAATTTCTTTTACTTTACTTTTCTCTTTATGTTTTACTCTTGACTTTAAACAATATTAATTTAGCCTTACATTATACTTTAATTTACGCTATAATTGTATTTTATTTACTATTTTATACTTAACTTTAAACTATGCTGTACTTTTTACTATATAAAAAATTTAGGGTCTTCTTTACTTTTTTCTCTTTACTATATATTATACATTTGATTATACTTTCTACTTTACGCTATGCTTTACTTTTTTTCTAGATTTCACTTTTTATGCTTTTCGATTTTTACCATCAGCTTTTTACTTTACGCTTTGCTTTTATATTTTACGCTTTCGTTTAACTCTTTTTAACATACGCTTGACATTTTCTTAATTCACTTTTCCTTCACTTTACATCTCACATTTTACATAACACTTATCACATGCCTTATGCTTTTACTTAATATTTTACGCTTTAACTTTTCCTGACATTTCACATTTTACTACTCTTTATTTTCTACTTAATAATTTAAGTTTACTTCATTTAATGCTTTTTATTTTATACATCTTCAACTTTATTAAATATTTTACTATTTACACTTTATATTTTCGCTTTACTTTATATTTTTTGCATTAGTGTACGCAATTTTTATTTTACGCTTGATTTTAAATTTTATGCTTTATTTTATTTAATGCTTAACTTTTTACTTTGATTACGCATCATTTATTATTTGGACACTTCAGCACGACATTTGAATCTAAAATTCATTGATTTAATCATTTTTCACGAAACAATCTAACCATATTCGAAGATACCGCAAAAAATATTCTACTTAGCTATTTATAAGCAAAACAGAAACATTTATTTTATTTTACAATAGTTAATTTTATTTTTTTGGCTCATTTTATCACTGTTAAAATGAACAAGGTTTATCCACAGCTCAATAAATTTGTTTCATCGCTACATTGGGATTTAATTAGAAACTGTTTTATTTTAATTGAATAATGCAACATTCTTTATCGAGACATTTGAATGAAACGTTTATTTAATTAATATTACAGGTGATAAATCTCGAAATGGCTTTTTTATTATTAGAAAACATCATTCCCTTTTAGGACGTTAAATTTAACATTGTTATTTATAATTCGGTGATTACAAAAATGTCTAACCTATTTTTTCACAATAATCACTGCTGCTGATCATTTTATAAAATCTTTCAAAAACTCATTTGAAGATTCCTTAGATTATCGTTTGGAAATATAACAATAACTTGCATTAACAATACTTGTAACAATAACTATAGCACATACTTATAACATTAATTTCAATACTTGTAATAATAATTGTAAACAATAACTTGCATTGATGGAATAAAACTGTACGAAATGGCTGTAAAGTCGCGAACATTTTATCACTTAAAAATAAAAATATAAAAAACGAGAACGTCTTAGATACTTCAATTTTTTAAAAATATTTTTGAATACGGTACTTTTTTTCGTTTTCGAAACTGATTAAGTATTGAATTTGAACACATTTATTTTTTAAGAGCAAACTCGTGCGCACTTTTTTGTTAAAAATTTATAGCCTAATCTTGAGAAACAATTATCCACGAAATTAATTAGTAACCTTTGCGTGGGATAATTAGTTAATAACACTTAGTAATATAATTTTTCTTATCAAAACTAGTAAAAAGCTCCAAAAAAGAATTTAAATACTTTCTTTTAAAAGGGGTTGAAATTTTTTGCTTTGATAAGTGGCTGGTAGGGAAAATAATATTCGAATTTCTAATATCTAAGATCTGATCAATTAAGCACTTTTTTTTTCTTATGTTGGCGTTTCCACATTACCAACTTTAAGCTCTTGCGAAGCATAATTTTATACTTAACATTCACTCACAGCTCCTTTTATTCATGGCGGGTTTTAATATGTTACTAGTAAAAAAATTGAAAGGAAATTGCCAATCAGTATATTTGAAAGCAATATGTAAGACATAGTTTTAATCCCCTGATGGTAACCGGGGATAGGTGAGGTGAACCGGGTTCGAATCCCGGTGATGGCTGGTCGATTCAAGCTCGCATCGATCACAGTGCTGGCCTAAAGTATCCTCATTGTCAGACGGATTACGTCTTAGAGTCCCCTTGCAATCAGCTTAACTGAGGGAGATTTTCGTGGTTTTCCTTTCCATGAAAAGCAAATGCTGGCTAATTCCATTAAAAAAAAGTCCTCCATGAAGGCAAATTTCTTGCAATACTCGATCCCCTGTCTTCTGGATTGGGTTCAAAATTACAAGGCTACGTAGTTGAACATTGGTAGTCGTAAATCATAAATATGACGGTTATAAAATAAAATAAAATTGTTAAGGAGGAGTCACGTTTACTCAGTGAAAAAACAATTCCCTTCCCGACGAGGTTTCCTGGGTTCGATGACTGGGGTATATGGGTTCTATCACGCCTTGCACTGACCTGAAAGTTAAAGTAAAAAAATCATCACTGTAAATGGGTCATGGGTTAAAATCCCCCCACCGTCGGGTTAATCATGTAAGGTTTCCGTGGTTTTTCTCCCGATGCAAAGGTTGTGGCTTTATGTGTAGGTGAAAAGATATATTCGACATTGGTTGTCTTTTAATGGCACTTTGGGAAACATGTTGAAAGTTTCTTTCGAAACAGTTAACAATAACAATTAGAAGCAAAAATATTAAATTTAGAAAGAAAAAATTTGTAACCTATTACTATATCGTGCCAAATCTTTTCTTTATAAAATGATAAACATATAAACACAGGTAATTTAATAAATTTATCTAGCTTGTGGTTGAAAATGTAATGACATTCTATATATAACAGATATATAAATCTATTTCTCTAATAAACAAATATTGAATATATGAATTGAATTTTTCTCATTTGTAGTGTATACCAATGTTATGGAGTTTAAAAATATGTTTACTTTTAGATAAAATTCTCAATTTTTTGCAATTTTTACAGACAATTTCAATCTTACATTTCATGTTTCAACTTTTAAGTAATGACAACCATGCAATATACTGTATCAAATATAAATTTTTTTTCTAAGAGGATTAAAAAAATTATAAAGATAGTTTTCGGTATTCAAAGTACAAATCGAATACTTGGTCAAGCCGTATTATATACAGGGAATCTGCTACATTTCAGATTTTCAAATTTATGACTTTACATCATTTTCCATGACTAATTCCAAGAATTTTTCATGACTTAACGAAGTTGCTATTTTCTCCAACAAAAACGCAACAATAAATTAAGAAAAGCATTACAATAACATTATTCGAAATAGGCATAACCAAAACTATTACGCTCTTCATCTTCATATTTATAGATTTTAAACTTAAAAAACAGAGTAAGGAAAGAGTTGAAACAATAAAATAGCTGAAAAAAATACAAAAGCAAATTTTTTTTTCCTGCAGAATTATATTCAAAGGATACTTTTCTTTTTCATCAGAAACGAAAGAAATACTCCTGATTTTTCTGTTCATTTCGGAATAAAAAAATATCGCCAATAGCTGGTTTGCTTCAACTAGAATTTTAAATTGTTAAAATAAAGAAGTAAATAATAAAAATTCTTAAATCACAGAAGAGAGTTTAAAGGATAATTCGCTCCAGAAATGATATTTTTTCTTTCATTTTTTGAAAGAACACCATAATTTTTAAAGAACATGATAAAATCATTTTATATTCAAATAAAATATGACTGAGTGGTGATTTTGTTAGAAATTCAGATATTCGGAACAGGATGAAATTGGGGGGAGGGAGATTCCATTTTAAAAATTAGATTTTTCGGAGACCTAAATCCAGGACTTTCCATGATTTTTTTTTTAAAAAATAGTAAAAATTATGGCATTTCATGACAAATTTTGTTCAATACCGAAATTCATGACTTTCCAGGTGAGCGGATACCTTGTATAGGGAACATTACTTTAGCTAATTTTATTTACTTATAAAATAGTATGGATTTATTTTAAATTCGTTAATAAATTATTGTATTACTAGTTAAAATGCTTATAAAATCACCAAGAGGATATTAACGTAAGAACCTATAAACTAGATAAAGAACCTATATCACTTAAGGCTACACGGTACCCTTTTGTAAAAAAATTTTTTAAGGCCTGTAATATTAAAAGTAATAATAGATTTTCATTTGTATTATGTTATTAAACTAATTTTCAAAAAGAAAAGGGAAATCGACAAACCACAATTTAAAAAATTNCATTGGGACAAACTAGCCTTCGTGAACGACTTTTTGATGGAACTCACCTACTTTTGAGTTACAGGTAGAAGAAAACCACGAAGATCTCTCACATTCACCCCAGCAGCAAGTGTTTAACATTAGCTCATTGTAGTAGGTTGTTAGTCGATAAAAATGAGGGAAAATTTAGTCTATTTCATAAGCATTGCTCATTACCTTCCTCTCCTTTGAAAAAAGAAACTTAGAAGCTTTCGCTATCTTTGCAAAATCCCTAAAATTGATGAGGCATTTAAGTTGAAATTTTTACTAAAACTATGATGTATTGTATTACAAAATACCGATCAATTCTATGACGTAAATTAATCTCATCATTAAAAGCAACCTATTTTGTAAAATGCATGAAATTATTAATGTTTCAAAAGGTTTTTTTAAATAAAAATATTTTTAATAAATTTAGTACCGCATAATGAATATTTTCCTGCCGGTACAATTTATATGTTTGAAAACAAATACTGTATGAATTAGATCACAACTTTATGTCAAGTCTACGACAACCTATGTTTGCCAGCTAAGCAAAACAAGTTATAACTAACTTATGTTCTGAAAATCACAAGCTAGAATTTTGTCTCCAAATGTCAACATTTTGTACAAGTTTGTTAACAAACGTTAGACCTAAAAGTAATCTCATCCTACAAAATTAATGAAAACTTTAGCTTCTATGCTTTAAAATAGCTAAAGTTTGAATTTTGTGAAACTGTAAAAACAAAAAGGGTATGATCAAAACATGCTTCAGCTGATTCCTGATCGATAAACCACACTCTTAAATTTCCCTTCCAATCATTTGCCCCTTCAAGGAAATCGGAAGACCAACACGTAAATTTTTGATTGCCCGTCCACAAAATTATTTTTGACTAAAACAAATTTCAGTCAATTTATTATTTAGAAACTTCAATCTTGAATTTCGCAGTCAAATGTTTGTCCATTACAGCAACCATCCGAAAACATTTAACGCAAAGTTTACCTTAATTTTGACCTAGAATCAGCATATATTAATTTCACATCAAGAACCTATCCCATTGAAAAAAAAATTATCTTCTTAGCGAAAATTTTCATTATTCCATCAACAAAAAATTAAGTTTTAGAGTCAGAAAAATTTTCAAATAATCATCCATTGTTGGAAATCGTTATCTTAACAAAAAGTTTTGTTATCACACCAATCAATAATTAAAAAGTATGGCCAAAATAAATTTTAGATAATTACATGAAAACTGTGAAATTTTGCTAAAAATTGTAGGAAATTGTTGGTGCGATGAAGATTTTTTTTAGCCCACGTAGGAAAAAAAAATAGCTAAATCACGTTTATGCTAACTTTAATCAAGAAAGAAATTATGTCCCTAAACATAGGCTCACTTCACAAAATTATTAGAGCTACCTTAACAAAGTGCATCGTTAACTTCTTCACCAGGAAAAGTCATGGCCAATACAAGTTTCTCAAAATGTACAACCTAATATTTATATTTATAACCAACGTTGAACAGCCGACCCAATTTTTCGGGTTTATGTCTACAAATGTTCAACTACGTGGCCTTGTAATTTTGAATCCAGTCCAGAAGACGAGGGAGCTCCTGGAGGGGATTGGGGGGAATTTACCTTTGTGGAAGACTTTTTGACGGAACTAACCAGCATTTGTGTTACATGGAAAGGAAAACCACGACAATATACCACGGTTAGCCTCACGGCAAAGGGACTCTAACCCATGATCCGACAATGTGTTTTATGCCAGCACTGTGGTCGGTGCAACCTGGATGCGGAATTCGTTTCGACCAGATATAGCTGGGATTCGAAACCGGTACACTTCATTGGAGGACGAACGCTCTGTCCACTAGCCATCGCGGTTCTACGACTTGATATGCACGAAACCACAAGTTTGAATTTCGCGACTAAACGCTTAACTCATTTTAAGTAAATATTAGCCCTCCTTTAAAGAAAAAAAGTTTTGCAAAACAAGTGTTAGGTAACTTTCGTCCTAGAAACTATAAGGTTGAAATATGAATTCGAAAGTTGTAGGACATATATAGCATTGGTAATCTGACAAAAATTTTCATTAATATTTACACTAAAGAAATTAGACTAAAAAGTTTTAGCCAAATTGTGACTAGAGAAACGACAAATTAGAATTTAACCTCTAAACGTAAGTCCAGTCTCGTGATCGAAACTAAAATAATTGGATTTAAGTATAAGCTGTTAACAAAGCTTATAATTAAGGACTGAGTTAGAACAGTTTATGGGCTTGTCATAACTTCAAACCAAATTTACACGTTATTTATTTACAAGATGCGTTTGAAATATTCATAAGTAAATTATGATATATGAGTAAATTTGAGCTTCAAATAATTTCAATTTTTGTTATCATAAATCACTCATAACCTTCCTTCCTCTTTGCCCGAAAAAGTAAGCAAATTCCAAATCCCTTTCTGACTTTAGGCGCTTTTGTTATATTTGAACAGCCCGAAAATTTATTGATGCACTAGAGTTTAATTCTTACCAGAGCTATGATGAATCACAAAATACTATTCTCCATCATTAAGACAACAACCAGTCCTATAAAATTCAAAGTAATCAATAAGATATCAGCCTTTTAAAATAATAATAAATTTACGACACATATGAATATGTGGTCACTATTACTTAATTGTTCAAAGAAAATTTTTATTACAAAACTGTTATATGAGTCCGATTCTTTCCCTTACCTCTGTCATCCAAAGTTAGCCCCTCAATATCAGTCGCCACCGGCCGCAGGGAAACTAGATATATAAAAAATTGCAAATGCTTGTCATTAGCTACCTGACGCGACTTTTTTCGGCCAAAATTGCGCTATGTGCTTCAAAATCAGCAATTTCGACTTTTTGTATTACGCAAGAAAGGTGCTATTTTCACCGAAACTTTTGCTCCACGCATTCTTGTTGTTGTTGTTTCTAATGTCACTTGCACATACCAGTAGTCTGCTGGGCGTAACTAAGCGAATTTTAAAGCAGAAAGTGCGTTTCTTGTTTTTCAGTAGCGCCATTTACGGCCAAGATTACGAATTCAGACACGCACACCTCATAGCCCGTTTAAAGGGTGGTCCCATTCACACATCCACAAATCATAATTTTGACCTGAACCAGAGAACGATCTATTTCAGTTCAGTTCTCCCAGAAGTATATTTTGTGATGGAAACATGAATAGTTTAGTTCTCCGTCAGATTTAACGTGCACCAGTCACCATTTACTACTCGAGAAGTCTTCGGCCGGCGGGGATCGAACTCACGACCACTTGCACAAGGGTCCAACTTTCTACCAACCAGTCTACTCCATCCACCCACGTATTCTTTCTTTGGTGGACGTTACAAGATTACTAAATAAGGTTTTAATGAAGAATAAAAGTTTTTTTTTATCTTCTCCACTTGCAGCAATACGAAAAACTGAGAGTTGCAATGCTAAAGGTTTCTTTTAAGAATTAAAAACAATTTTTTTTATTAGAATTATATTCTAAATTATTGTTTTCAACGGTAATTTTTTTCAGGCGCATTTTTTAGGTGGTTTCTTACAGACTTTTTCTATCGTCGCTTTTTTCTAAAATTTTTGGCTTTTAAGTTTCGCTTTAAGAATTAAGAATAATTTTTTCTTCATTTTTTCTCATCAAAATAATATTTATAAGTTTTCGATTCTGCATAAACCTTTTACGTACCGATGGGTCTTTTAAGTCCAACTAATATTATTTCAATAAAGCCTTAAAACGGAACAAAATATTCCATTGGAACTTGTCTGTCCCTGTAATAGGACTGTCCGTTTATCATGACTATAGTTCGTTCACCAGGAGTTGGCACTTGACTCCGCTTTCATCACATGGTATCCGACAATACTATTTCGCTATGTTTGGGAGAAGAATGTGAAAAATCCAGAACAAGGTCCATAACTTGTTAAACCATAAAAGTTAAATTTTTCTTCCAAACGATAGCCCACTAATTTTGGAATCGTAATCTAGAAATCACGTCGTTACGATGAGAATATCAATTTTCTTTTCAATAGTTAAGCAGTAAAAAAATTTTACGACCAAAGAAGTTTCTGCTAATTTATGACTTGAAAATGACAAGTTTGAACTTTTTCCAGCGTTATGTCATTGTAATAATACGCTAGCCCAAGAAAAATCATCGAATTTTTCCATTAAACATTAACTTAGCCTGAGGAATCATTAGCTCAACAAAAGTTTTCATTAATCCAAATAACAAAATAAGTTAAAGCCAGAACAAATGTTTTCTCCTTTATGCTCGAGAAAACACAAGTTTGATATTTACCTTCAAACGTTAATTTATTGTAAGAAAATGTTAGCTCTATGTTAGCAGAATAAACTTTTGTTAGCCTTACCGTTAAAACGTTTTCACGATATTCTGATCTAATTACAAATTTCAATTTCATTTCCAAGCGCTAGTCCAGTGTAGGAATTTGTTAGCCCAACAAACAAATTTGGCTTTATCTTCATCAATTAAAAGAAACGGCCAAAACTAACTTTTGTAAAACCTTGGACTAACTTTTGTCTTTGGTCAAACCAAAATTTTAGTAAATTTTTCCATGTATAAACCACATATGTAAAATAGATATAGCGTGAAAGTAAATAAATCTTTTAGCAAGCCAACTAACACTGAGTAACAAACATTTTTTAGTCAACTTTTTGCCTAGAAAGTGCAATGTTTCTTCTTAATGATAATGCTATAAGAAATCGTAATTCGACGTTGGTTTGATAAAATTTACAGCCTGAAGTACTTTTTATCCTTCAGATTTTACACATTTGTTTTGGCCATGGCATTTGAATAGTTGTAGACGAGGACTATTCCGGATTTTTCTTTGTGTCTCAAGCTCTCGGAAGTTTATACTAAATTTCTCTTGGACGTGCTGAAAACTACAAATTTGAAATTTGCCTACAAACGTTAAATTGTTTTTAGAAAATATTTAGAGCTGGTATCTCAACAAAAATTTCTATTAATTCTCCACCCAAGACAAAAAAGATTTAACTCAAAAAGTTTATGCAAATTGTTACTCAGGAAACACAAGTCAGTATTCTACGTTCAAATGTTAGGGTATTGTAATAATTCGTGAGCCAAGAAAAAATAGAGGAAATTTTAGTGTCCTGCGTCATCACTACTTATAGCTTTCTTGCCTCATTGTCAGAAAAATAAGTAAACCACAAAGTTTCGTTATATTTGAGCATCCTGAAAATTTCTGAAGCAGGAACTAAAAAATTCTTACCAGAACTATGATGCAAATGAAAATATTTTTCTACAGATCTTTCTCTTATGAAGACATGTCCTGCAAAATGCAAACAACGAAATAAGTTATCAGTATTTAAAAAGGAACAATTAAAATAATACTGCCAAATTTACAACACTGTTAATGTATATGTGTATAATGTATTATGTGTATAATGCATTTGAGTATTGTTCATTTTATTTAATTTATAGCGGTCGTTGAACAGCCGACTCTATTTTTTGGGCTTCGACTGTTAATGTTCAACTCCGTAGCTTTGTAATTTTGAACCCAATCCAGAAGACAAGGGAACTCCTAGATCAAATATTGGGAGAAATGTTTGCTTTCGTGGAAGGCTTTTTGATGGAATTAACCTGCATTTGTGTTACATGTTGGGGAAAACTACGAAAACTTCTCACGATTAGTCTGATGGCAAAGGGATTAAACCCATGATCCGTCTACCACAGAGGATATTTTACGTTAGCACTGTGGTTGGTGCGAGACACGTACGGAATTCGTATAGACTTGCTATCGCTGGGATTTGAACCCGGTTCACCTCATTGGAAGGTGTAAGCTCTATTCCCTGAGCTAGAAAGGAAACATAAATACTAAGCCCCTTTGATTATATGGACCCATACTTCCCTTTCCTATACTTCTTTCTATCAAAGTTTGCCAGCTAGGCAAAAAATATAATTATTGCGAAACAACTTTTTGCTAAATTTTGACCGAGAGTTTTGCCACCAAACTCATTTTAGCAAGTTCTACCTACCAACATAAGCACCAAAAAATTGGCCGTAGTGTGTTTTAACTAATTCGTTACCTTGGAGTCAAAAGTTTAGATCATTACAGTAAATCATCCTCCCAATAACTTCATGATCTAGTAGCCATAAAAGCTTTAATTTTAACTTCAAACGTTAATCCGCTGTAATAAAATTGTCAGCACATGTTAGCCAAATTAAAAGCTTTGGTTGAAAATTATTCTTAATGAAAAATATGGCCAAAACAAGTTTCAGTTAATTTTTGACTAAGTAAACCACTAGTTAGAATTGTAAGCCTAACGTAAATTATCGTCAACCAAACAAAAAAATTTGTTTGTTAACCTATAAAAAAAAAAGAAAGCGGTTTTTTTCGCTTGCTTTTATCCCCGCCAACTTTAATCGCCAAATAAATTTTAAACTTGCAATTTTTTTTAAAAAATATGTATATGTTTGCTCGGGATTATACCTTTCGAATTTGTCCTATTCTGTAATGTCTCTTTTAGTTTAATAAATATTTATTAAATAATTATTATAATAATAATTAGTCTAATAAAAAATTATTATTTAATAAAGTTTTTAAATAAATTTCTATTAGATATAATCTGAGATTAAAAATTTAACTAAACAATAAAAAATAAATATTATGCATATTGACTTTTGAAGAACATTATGTAAACATATTTGGGGGGGGGGAATATAATTAATATATATATTACAACTTTGAAATATATGAATTGTTAAAGAATTCTCCTTCTACATGTTTTTTTCAACCATAAATTGATGATTTTGAATTCTCATAGTATCTTTTTACATTGATGCACTTATACGATTTTTTAAATAAGCATTTGTTTATTAAATATTTTTCGGCTCTCTTTTTGTTGATTTGCCACATAGCGAGTAGTTATTTTCTGGTCTAATAAAAGAAGTTGAAAGGTTTTGAAATTTTAATTTTTTTTTAAATATATGATAGTTTGCTTGGGAGTGCTTATGAGCTCCATCCCACTGTGTTATTTTTTGTGTGAGATTGACGAAATTTTTTCGACACTGGTATCGATACCGGAATTTACCATTTAATTTTGTTGTAAAGGATATTACAATTTCTAAAAAACATTTTCAAATTAAATAATTAAAGTTTCAAAAAAATATTCAATGTTTAATAGTTTTAAATTTTTTTTCCATTGCAAAATCTAATTTATTTTCTTTTTAAATTTCAGTATAGCTTTTCATCTTCAAGGAAATCTACTATTTTTAAAATAAGCAATGGACGAAAGTAAGCAATTGTTTATTTCACACTTTTTTTGTTGACTTGCATCATAGTGAGTATTTATTAAAGTGGTTAAAGAGTTTTGCAGTTTGAATTTTTTTTTAAACATATGATAGTTTGCTTGAGAGTGTTTATGAGCTAAACTCTTTTGTTAATCTCCTTCCCACTATGTTACTTTTTGCTTTTCCTGTGGCTCTACCAAGATTTTTTGATACAAGTATTGATACCGCAATTTACTCATTGAATTATTGTAAAAGATATTACGATTTTTTAAAAACATTTTCAATTGAAATAATTTGAGTTTAAAATAAATATTCATTATTTAATAATTTTAAATTTGGTTTTTCCAATGTAAATTTAATTTTCTTTTACAATTTCAGATATAGCTCTTAATCTTCAAAAAATTTTAATATATATTAAAATTTCGTGTTTAAAATATTGTACAACAATAAATTAAACATTTTTATTTAAATATAGACTGATTTTTATTTGAATATAGGCTAATCTGTATGTTTTTTATGCATCATTATTTATATTAATTTGTAAATGATTAAAAAATAAACAATAATATGGTCTATTCAAAATGGTGATTATGGTGAATGTAGAGCTTTGATTAAATTATATTTTTTAAATAAATTCCTATTAGAAATAATCTAATGCTGTAAAAATTTTATTAAACTATAAGAAAAAAAATATTTGACAAATGTTGGGTATGCATACTGACTTTCAAAGAATGCTATGTCAAAATATTTGGGGGAAGGGGTGAACTATTTTTAATATATATTTTCAACTTTGAAATACGTGAATTGTTAGAGAATTATCCTTCTATATGATTTTTTCAACCATGAATTGATGATTTTGAATTCTCATAGTATCTTTTTACATTGATGTTCTTTAACATTAAATAAATTTTAAAATAAGCAATGGACGAAAATAAGCAATTGTTTTTTTAACACTTTTCGCCACTTTTTTTGTTGGCTTGTCGCAAAGAGTTTTGCAGTTTGAATTTTTTTTTCATTGCAATGATAAAGATAAAAATAAATTTTTAGTAAACAAGTTTGCCATGTTAAAATAATTATTAATTAATCAATTACTTTTTAGTTAAAACCATTGCATTTTAGAATGTTTGAAATTTTATTCACAAGTCGAACACTGTTGTTACATTATTTGAATTTCCTGTTTAATATATTGTAAAATGATGAGTTAAATATCTTTATTTTCATTTCATGAATATAGACAGATGTTTTTGATATATGATTAATTATATTAATTTATGAATGATAGCAAATAATTAAAAAAACAAGCAACAATATGGTTTATTCAAAATGTGTTTACGTTAAATGAAGAACAGTGCTTAAAAGGTGTTAAAATTTTTATTTATGAAGTTTTTTTTAAAAAATGTGAACATTGGCTCTGAGCTTATACAATGTACAAAAATATTTTAATAGTTAAGTGTCATTGAACTTAATCTTTAAAAAAAATTAAAAAGTATTGAATTTGATATATTTTTGTATCTGTATATATACTTGAATATTCACTTCAATTGAAAAGAGCTTAAGCGTTTTGACCTATAATTTCTTCTTTTTTAAAAAAATAATAATTAAGAAAAAATAAAATTATTATTTGAAGGCCGTTATAAGTGAAATAATTTTCTATTCTTGCTTGGTGATACTGAGATTTTTTGGTGCAGGTATTGTTACGGAAATCTACCCATTAAATTGTAAACATTTTCAAATAAAATGATTTAAGTTTTAAAGAAATATTCAATGCTTAATAGTTTTAAATTTACTTTAACTAATTTAATGTTTTCAATATAAATTAATATAGAGGTTTAAGTTTAGTGTTTTCAATGTAAAGTTAACTTTTTTCTCTTATAATTTTAGCTTCGTCTGCTGGATAAACAAGCTTATCTACCAAGAAGGAGCCATTCAGTTTTGAGATTAGGTGCTGTATATTCTGGTAGAATACTGGGAGCCATATGTTCGATCCTGACAGAAAACAAAACGACTAGAGGTTCTCTTTAAATCTGCTGGAGCTGAAAGTTTCAAGAAAGGTGCATCCCTGTGCGATTCATCCTTGCTGTGTGTTTGTGTGATATCCGCAATTGTTGCGGACCATTTTTTAAAATCTTTTCACAAAGCAAAGATTTTCAGTTTATTGCTCTGAAATATAGTTCAGTTGCACAAAAATAAAAAATTGAATTGGAGAAAAACTTTAAACTGTATGAAATGACTGTAAAGTATTGGAATTTTGTTTAATTTAAAAATAATAATATCTAAAATGATAACTCATGGTCCTACTGTTGCTTTTTGAAATAAAAATAAAAATTATTTTATTTAATTACAAATACGTGTTCTTAACTTATATTTTAACAAAAGAATATCGATAAGCTTATATTAAACAATGATGGTAAGAATGTATTGCTTTTATAATTGAGTGAAGTTATATTTATATTGTGTTTTGTTTTAAAATAAAATAATTAAGTAGTGAAATGTTTGTCATGATTTTATTTGATATATTTTTTTATTCTTAACTACTGCATTGTGTAATTTATTCTAGTCATTATAGTTATGTTTAAGTATTATGAAAATTCAAGAAATTTTAAAGATATCAGAGCAATTTTATTTTAACATCATTGTTAAACATTAACTGTAACTTATGAGCAGTTATACTACTAGCATTGTATTTATTCAATTTTGCAGTTCAAATTTGAGATAAGTGTATACATATTTTTATGATGTTTAAATTAATGTAATTGTAAAATAATGATAATAGTAAAAGTTTATTTGGCTTAATATTTTAAATTTAGCAGAACATTTATTTACATTATTGTAAAAACAGAAAATTCAAATCAGAGAAGAATCTTGTTTAAATTTTTATGTATAAGGTTCTTTGCAAAAGCAACTTTTTTAAATGCATAAAATATGTTTTTTAAGGCTAATACTTCATAACGCATACTATATACTCATAGAAAAACGAGGAATGGAATTGTCTTAATCAAAAATCCATTTTGTTATAGTAACTTTCTCAAAAGAGTAATTGATTGTAGTCAAATTTTGATCTTTAATACTAAAGGCAACTTTAAAAATATAATGTAAAAAATTTTATTATTTTTTCGTCTCATTCCTGTATGCAATTATATGTTTGCGCAAATTTAATTTAGATAACACATTATATTTACTGATAGTTTTGATATTAAAATGTTATGTAAATGTTTTGCAAAGATTGTTAGTTTAATCGAACATAACACCTTTAAATAATTATCGAATTGATGAAAATTTCTGATGTGCCCAAAAAAGTTATTTTAACATTATAAAAAAATATTAGCAATTTTCATGATATTAGTTGCTTTCCTGGTTTCATTCCTTGGAAAAATTTCTACCTTGCGTTGAAGTTTTGTTTTTAGGTGTTTTGCTAAATAAAATTTCAAATACTAAAAGAATATAGTTACTTAAGTATTTCTCCATTTACAAATTCCAGTGAAAAGAGAAGGGGAAAAATATGCGTAAATTTGTTGAAGTAAGTAATTTGAATATTTTTAAATTTTGTTCCTTATTGTGACAATTATTACAAGAAATGTCCACTTAAAAATGGTGAACGCTAGATAATATTAGCTTGCACAGAATCTAATATTATATAATGCAGAGCAAACAGCGACCTCTTGTATCTTTCTAATATTAGAAGTTGTGCAATATAACGTTAGATTTCGCCGATTTTCTGATGTTATCTAATATTAGGTGCTACTTGGGTTGGTTTCCCTTATAACAGTGCATATTAACACAAAACCCGTAGCAAACTAATAATACAACCATTAAAAATGTATCCCTGGCATCAATAATATTTTGTTTTATGCTCCACCCATGAAAAAGATAAGCATATTTCATTTTACGTTTCTTTCTTCTTTCAGATTTATGAAACAGGTAAGTGTTAGTTGTAGTTTGCTACAGATGTGGTTAGCTACAAATTAAGCATCTTAAATTGGACACAATTGCAACAATTGTAATAGTCTGAATTAAAAGAAAAACACTTATATCATAATATTGGTGGTTAAAACACATTATGATTTTCATAGTCCATTCAAATGAATTTTAGAATCCAAGTATTAAGTAGGTGAACTTGATATAAAACTTAAATAAAAGTTTGTTAAAAAAATTCTCTTTCTTTTTTAACGGTAAATTTAGAAAGTAGTTGTTAATTTAAATTCATACAGCATAATAAGTTGATGTAAAATATTTTTAGTTCTAAGGATAATGGTACTAAGCACTTATAATTGTTACAAAATTTTTATATTCATTACTTTAAAAAAGATTTATTACAAATTATTACCTAATAATTATTAAGAATGGAAATATAATTGAAATTTGTTCATTTACAAAATTGCCAAAAAAAAGTAAAAACAAATGGATTTAGTTAATTTTAAAGTATTCAGATTAAAATTAAGCACTTTCTTGATTGAAAAAGTATTGTCATTAACTTCTCTCATCTAGAATACAAATTATAGACTTTAATTACTTTGTTGCACTTGTACAGAAAATATTATTCAGTCTGTAATTTTATTTAAAATATTAGTGCTAAGTTACTATAAATATTATTCAATTAAAGTGTATTTTATCTTGTTGAAGATACAATTTCATATAAAAGAATTCACTGTAATAGATTTATCTGGAAAAAAAATTTCTGTTACCAAACTCACAAAGCCAAATTTTAAACAGATACAGATTTGCAATGTATTACTAATGCTTTATAGTCAATCATTATTAAAAAAAAGTTATAGCAATTCTAAATTTGTAATACAATAAATAAAACTATTATGATCATGAATAAACAGTCTTGAATTGCTTACATAATTTTGTTTGATTTTATGATAAAACATTTCTCTGTGAATAAAAAAAAATTACTACTTTGATGCTTTCTCTATATGCAATAGTTTTCAAAATAGGCTAAAAAATTTTTCATCGCAAACGCTTTTTATTTTACACATCTCTCCCACACCTTTGTTATTTATAAATCATGAATAATTTGCAAAACTTTAAATTTAGCGAACTTATATTGCAAAATTGAATAATCTAACATCAGTTTTACTTCTAAAATAATGAAACATAAAACTTAAATTTACTAGTTATATAAGATCATTAAATTTAATAGAATCAAGTTTTTGAACGATTAAGATATTGCTCGAATATCCAATAAAAATATATCTGAGATATCCAGATAATGCATACAATTAATATAGAAAAGAAGTCCCGCAGATATCTCATGGATATCTGTATAATAAGTCACATACATGTCAGTTAACAGAAACTCATCTATGTATCATAGTTTTAGTATGAAATTTTTTTTATTTCCTGTAAAAAAAATCCAAATGAAGAATAAATTATTTATAAAGTAAAAAATCACAATTTGTTTTTCTTTTACATCATACAACCTGCATCACAACTATTTAGATAAAACTTGTTAGAAATACAAAAATGGGTAGAAATAAAAATGATCTAAAATTAATATATTTATAAAAAATTACAAAAAGATATTTTAAAACTTTTTACTTTTTTTTTACTAATATTTTCATCAATGTTAATTTTCTGATTTATAAAAATAAATTTTGAGCTTAAGATTGATATTATTACCATTCTTTAAGTCCTTTTCATATAGTTTGCAAAATTTTCATTTACTTTCAATTTCATCAAAATCTATTTTGTTTTAGTTTTACAACCTATATGTTAATATGACTATTGAAGCTTAATTTCATACAATAAAGAATGTTTGAAAAAATAATATTTTTACTGCCAAAAAAACTACTTTATTAAATAACATTTTGCATTAGCCCATTTTGAGGAATTATCATGAAAAGCAAGATCAATAAAATTTTAACTAAGAAATGTTTTATGGAGTATGTATTAAAGATAAAATACATGAAGATAAAAATCATAAAGGTCAATTATTGCTCTTATTTACACACAAACAGGAATTTTAACATTGTACATTTATTCAAAGGGCTACGGTGGGCCTGGCTCACTTAGATATGTGATTGACTATCGCAGAAATATTGGATATCATCATTTTCAAAATAGAAACAAAAATATTTATTTCATGTATCATTTTGTTTAACAAGCTGTAACTTAAACCTATTTCTCTATTGATCATAAGTTATAAAAGTTTTTGAACTTATGATTTTTTTTTCTATTTACTGTTAAAAAAAAACAAGATCAATTAGAAGTTAAAACAAGATGAACAGCAAAGTTAATTACCTAACAGTTATTAATTACAATAGACAGTATACAACTGTAAAAATTAAACAAAAAAAAATTCACAACCTTTTTAACTTTAAAACAAAGTGATTTAAATGACTCTCATAACTATTTTAATTTATCAAATCTTAACGCTAGATTGCCCAAGGAAGTCATTTTAACAGCTTTTTAAGTTCAATTAGAAAAACAATGATGCATATAATGACACAATTTCTTAGAATTTTGTGACTTTTTGTACAACATGTAATTTTTTGTTATTGTTAATATTTACTGATAACTAGTAATATAACTGTAAGTAATATAAAAAAATATAATTTTAAACAAATTTCTTAAAAAAAACAAGATCAATTAGAAGTTAAAAAAAGAAGAACAGCAAAGTTAATTACCTAACAGTTATTAATTACAATAGACAGTATACAACTGTAAAAATTAAACAAAAAAAATTCACGACCTTTTTAACTTTAAAACAAAATGATTTAAATTACTCTCATAACTATTTTAATTTATCAAATCTTAACGCTAGATTGTCCAAGGAAGTCATTTTGACTGCTTTTTAAGTTCAATTAGAAAAACAATGATGTATATAATGACACAGTTTCTTAGAATTTTGTGACTTTTCGTACAACATGTATTTTTTTGTTATTGTTAATATTTACTGATAACTAGTAAATATAACTGTAAGTAATATAAAAAAATATAATTTTAAACAAATTTCTTTACACATTAGTTATGCTTTCACAATTCAGTCATTTTGACTGCTTATGGGCAATATAGGTATAGACTAACTTTCAGTCTTTCAAGTGTTAAACAAGTTTAATTTAATACAGGGATTTTGTTCAAGACTATATTTAAAAAAAAGTATACTAAAGTACTTCAACTAATTTAAGACATAATTAAAATGAACATACTCATTTTTTTTTAAATTTCCAGTCTTGTCAAGAAATAACATCAGTTGAGCATATGGCTCTTTATTTGTTGAGTTGTTACCACCGGACACTTTTTGACCTGTTCAGCTAAATGCAAAAAGTTTATAAAATGAAATATCTAATTAAAGACATTAGAAGCTTTTTCTTTTTTTCACAAATAAAGTTTAAAATTACTTATTACTACAGCAGTATATAAAGTATGGATAAAAAAAATTTAAACACTAANAAAATTTGCCAATGACTGGCTTGCTTCAGCTAGAATTTTAAATTGATAAAATAAAAAAATAAATATAATAATTCTAAAATCACAGAAGTTTAAAAGATAATTTGCTCTAGAAGGGTTTTTCTTTCATTTTTAGAAAGAACACAATTTTTAAAGAACGTGATAAAAACATTTTATATTGTAATAAAATATGACTATGAGTGTGGATTTTGTTACAAATTCAGATATTTGGAACACAAAATTGGAAGGGGTAATTCAATTTTAAAAATAAAATTTTTTGGCGACATAAATTCATGATTTTCCATGATTTTTTTTTAAATAGTTAAAATCATGACATTTCATGACAAATTTTGTTCAATATCCAAACTCATGACTTTCCATGATTTTTCATGACTTTCCCATTTCTCTTCCTAAAATATTTTTTTAATATGTTATCCGGATTTTTATTTCGATGTATTGTTGAATTAATAAATGCATTAGAATATTTTACACTAATGATGCGGGACAATGGTCAGCTGTAGACTTAGCTGGTTTTAAACAATGCAGTTTAAACCAAATGATTTTTTTAAAAAAAGCCTGAATATTCAAAAGAAAAAAATAAATACATTTTCTTGTATATTTATTGATTTTTTATTTATTTAAATATTGGGAAGTAAAAAGATAGTTTTCTCACATTTTATGCAATTTTGAGTTTAATTGCAAAGTTTTCACAAAAATGCCAATGTGAAATAAATTAATGTAAGCAAAGTTAAAATAAAAAACATGAGGTTTCGTAAAAATGCTTAAAATAAATTAGACCATAACTAATTTCATGTTCTGTAATTAGTAGAATTAGCCAATCATATAATAACTGAAACTTCCTAAACTTTATTTTTATATATACTAATTAAATATACATAATGCTTACTACAGTCAAAAGTATAAATAAGAAAAAGGTGCTTTTCTAATTTATTTTTTCAAATTCAATTTCATATTTGCTTTTGGCTACTTAGATAAACAAATTTTAAATTGTATGCTAATATTTCTTATTGAAAAATTTTCAAAATTCATTTAAAATATTTTTTAAGTAATTTTCTTTTAATTTTGCAATATGTCAATAAGAAC
>NC_092205.1:98638251-98654893 GCF_043381705.1 Parasteatoda tepidariorum
TCTTTTTTTTTTTGCTGACTGTACATAATCGTTCTGCTCTGCTGACGTGATAGCTCCTTTTTAAACACTTTCATTGCACAAGATAATAAAGTTTTGACAAACAAATAACACAATTGTGTTGTTCGAACTTTCAACTTTAGAATGTAAAAACCCGTTAGGACAAAGGTTAACTACCACGGTAATGGCTGCTGTTGGCGCGGAGGTATCTCCCTTTGGCTGAAAAGTTAGTACCCTACGCGATATATTAAAAATAATAAAATTGCTGTTTTTTAAATATTAAAAAGAAGAGAAATAAAAGCAATATTAAATTAATTTCAGCCCGAATGAAGCCTGTGTTCCCCAGAAATTTTGGACATGCGTAAAACAATTGAACGTTCCGAAATGGTTACAGCTTTCCCTTGCAATAAATAATACGAGATGCTGAAAGCACGTGATTTAGAACAAATGAAGTGTATTTTTGGCGAATAAAGTAGCTATCAAGTTGCATATGAAACAAACTATTTACCGCCATTTGTTATAATTAGTTGCCAAGTGGTCAGTTAAATTTGCCCTACGTAAGATTGTTCAAAGACATAGTTAGTCCCCACTACTTTATGGAAAAGTGTGCACATCACAAAGCTAGGCTGATCTGGCAAATATCTCGAAATCGAAGATATGAAATCGAAGACAATTTGAACTTAAGCAAACTAATTTCTAAACATTTCTGAAAACTACCGTCTTCAAAGTTAAAAACAAAAATATAGCATGAATTTTGTTATATGAAAACGAAAAATGTAGGCAAATGTCTTCATTCCTAATACATTAATATTTTTAAAAAAATTTAAAAATCGTTTTATGCTTTATGAAAGTAATCAGCCTGACAAATTAGAATAATTTTCTTCTTTTTAGGTGACTTGAAAAACATAATTTTTATTTTTTTAAAATAATATTATCTATAATAATAAAAACGGCCGGGATACCCTGGTCGGTAGGGCGCTGGGCCCATGTCCGAGAGTTTGTGGGCTCGAACCCCGCCGGCCGAAGACTTTCCGTGTAGTTGGTGACTGATGCACGTAAAATTCTGTCAAATCGCAAAGTCCTCCATGTTCCCATACGTAACAAATCAATATCTCTGGGGGTACTGGATTGGAGATCGATCGCTCTTTGATTCAGGTCAAAATTACGATCTATGGATAAATGAATGGAATGTATGAATGGGTCCGCGTTATAAACAGGTGTGACGTATGATGTGGTAGAAGTCGAATTCTTGGCCATAGATGGGGCCACTGAAACACAAGAATCGCACACTCTGCCTTAAATTTGCTCGGTTTTACCAAGCAGGTTTGCCCGTGTGGCAAGTGGCATTAGAACCAACTAACCATAATAATAAAAGGAAGAGTTAGTGTGTTTCTCTAAGAATACCAGAACCATTTGTGCCAAGGTCCTAAAATTCATCAGTGGCTACAAGTGGCAATTTTTAACTCCCAATCACAAAAAATCATTTTAAGTTTTTTATTATATCATGAGAGACGATTAAAAAATGGAATTTTTTCCATGGTTTAGTATTAGTAAAAAAATAGCTTTTTCCCCCATATTTAATTGTTTTTTATTCATTATGTCAGGTAAAATCACTGATCAACGTGGATGTTATGCGTCGGCTACGTCATAGAGTCAGTATTCTTAAAGTTATTTGAAACTCCACATTTATTTTGTTAATAGTATTTTAAAACTCTTTTCCATGAAACTAAATAATTTAAAACCCATTAATAATTAGTAACTGATATGGGGGAAATAATTATGTACTAATAAGCAAAATTAATGCGGGGAAGTTAATAAATCTCTTTTTGAAGAACCGTGAAAAATCCCCCCCTACAAAGAAAGTTTTTACAAATTAAATTAGAATAATCCTTTTTTTCTTCTTAAATAATGTACGGGGATTATAACAATATGTAAGTTTAAGGACCAATACAGTGAAGCATTAATGCAACAATAGTTAAAAAATTTATTTTTGCTTAATCGTTTGTTAAAATGAAATTGTTAACAATGACATCCGAAGGTATTAAAAAGCGACTTTTACAATTATTACAACCATTTTGAAAGTTAGCGTCTGACTTTTAAAGCTTTAAGATTTCATTTGAGATAAAATGAGCGAATTGTACAAAAATACTTTGATACACCACTGGAAGTTGGAGAGAATGAAGCACCCACGACCACGACCCCCGGAATGTAAGTATAAATAATATTATTACGTATATTTCATTAAATTTCTAATCCTTCTCAACAATGATAAGCAAGTGCTTGATTTTCGGCAAAACATTTTATAAATAAATAAAAAAAAGGTTTTCAGTTTTTTTCTTTTCTATTATATGTATTAGGTAATTTATTTTTATAGTACAAACTAATGTGACTCTAAGTTATTGAAAATCTTTTTATAGAATATGTTCTCACTGATGTACACTAGTTATAATTAAATAAAGGGAAAATTACAAAAATAGCGACAATCTCCCCGAAATAAGTCAACGCCAATGAAATTTGAACATGCTGTTGAATAGGAATTGCCAAGTAAAACTGCAATGGAATGACTTCATCTGCAATGAGAATAAAATTATATGTACCGCTGCGAATTTCTTTGCATTTCCGAAATTAGAAGCTTGAGATAGCCAATTTAAAACAGTGTCCTCCAGGCGTCATTTGTCCGAAGAACTGCGATGGAGATCTACTGGAAGACTAGAGGCAGGACAATGTCAGATAGCTAAATGTGAGTCTGTGGCTCATGGACTTTGGCAACAATTTCTAACTAGAGGTTCGGCATCCAGAAGGCTCAGCCAAAGACAGCCAAATGCTGCGAAGAACACAGATGATCGACATTTGTTGTTTTGAGCACCAAGGAATAGAATCGCAACTCCGAGTCAACTCAAATCTTCCCAACGTCTACTGTGCGTAGAAAACTTACTTTACGAACGATATCTTCGTTTACTAGGCAACCAGACATTTGCGTACCACTCTTGTCACGCCATAGAAGGGAATACTTGAGGTAGGTGCAGCGACACATCCATTAGATGGCTGTTACTTACACAGACGAGTCCAGGTTTAGCTTCCAAAGCGATAGCAGGCGTTCTGTCATTTAAGAGAGAACCTGGAATCAGATATAATCCATCAAACATCCGTAAAAAAGATGCATACCAATGAGGCAGTGTCTGTGTGGGGGAGGGGTGGTATCACTTTAGGTGGACGCGCACAGACCTGCATGTCATCTCTATGCTCACGAGAATAGAGATGACATCCTTGATGTTTATATGCGCTCTTATGCTGGTGCGCAATAGGTAAGGATTAACTAACAGGTCGGTAAAGCCTCGTGGATGACTATCTTCAGCAACAAACAATTCAGCACGTGGAGTAGCCAGCACGATCGCAGGACATGAATCCTATCAAGGATGTTAGGGTTGCTTTAGGAAGACGTGCATCCGCTCTTAATCACCCACTTCTGACCCTTGCAACTGCTTTGCAAGAACAATGGCTCGCACTTGTAACGGTTCTGATAGACCGCATAATTGAAAGCATCACTGAAGGCATCGCTGTATGTGCTGTAGTTATTTTAGACATTATTATATGCACTATAATGTTCAATTATCTTATTTATAAGTAATCCAGAATGGAGGAGTAACCTTACCAGGGCACATTTTAAACCTATTTTAAAAAATGTAATTGGAGTTTTGAATTTTTTTATAGAGTTTTGCACCATACAAAAAGTGCACAAAAATAGCTCGCAAACTTTCTATGAGTCACAGTAAAAAAAATGAATACAGTAGAACCTTAATTTATTGTTTCTCATGGAAGTATTCTTTGCGAACAATAGGTATGGGAAACCAATAAATGCTAAATTAAATAATTAATAATAAAAATTCATTACTAACCGATTGTTACGAAAATTCTCAAAAAACGTATTTTATATTACTCAACCATATTCTAAACTACGAAATCACAATAATTATGAATAAATCGCAATAGTTGCCACAACTGCATAAGTAATCTTAAACAAGAATTTCTGCTTTTCAGACAAAGGGAGTGCATGGATCGAGGAGATGAAAAGAGCCAAATCACTTGAGCTGAAAAGAAAAAATCGAAAACGTCACCAGGACATGGATGAAACAACTCTTATAAACAATCTCTTCGGCCGTACAAAAGTGGAAAATATCCTGGACGCCTCGATTTTTGAGGAAATTGAGAAAAAACCGAAAAAGAAGAATTGGTTCAGTCGATTGGTCTTAGCATCCAGAAAAAAAGGTGAAAAGAAAGTCAAAACATCTGACAAAGATGAGCCAATCGATGGATCATCATCTAAAATTGATTCTAAAAAAGGAAAGAGTTGGTTCCATGTTCCAAAAGTCCTTCAACAGAAGAAAGGGAATAAAAAAGTGAACCTACCTGAAGTGTTCACTGCCTTTCAAAATTGGATAAATAAGAGGAGATCCAGAAAGGGTAAGTATTAATTTTAAAAAAAATGAATAATTGCTTAATGTTTGAAATCTAAAAATAGACTAATAAAACGAGGTAATACTATTATTTAAAAGAAATATTGAATAATACTTGATAGACATACATTTTCTCCAAAATTGCTTGAAAAAAAATTTATATAAGAATAATGTATTACATGTTTTGATACAAATCATATTTTTTTCTTTTTCAAAGTTATTGCAAATAGACTTAAAGCCAAACTTTTTTTCTTTATTGAATGAAATAATGATATTTAAATAAAAAAAATTTTCTTAACCCAGTTTCTTTATTTTGTAGATAAGACGAAATCTAAGAAGTCCGATCAGGAAAATGGAGACATTTTATTGGTTGAAAACAGAAATGTGCTGTTAGACCAAAAGCTAAAATGCTCTACTGATGAACTTCAAACCGATGACGGTGAGATTAAAATATTTGATGACGAGGAGTACTTGAAGTACACGGAATGGGTGGAAGTGGAGTACGAACGTATCTTGGCCCTTTTTAATAAAGAGGATAACACCAAGAACAAAAACTAGAGTAGTGACTGCTAGAACATAGACAGCCCAAATATTGACAACCCGAATATTGACACCTCGAATAACGACATCACGAATAATGACATCTCGAATATTGACACCTTGAATAATGACATCTCGAATATTGACATCCCGAATAATGACAACTCAAAAATTGACAACTCGAATATTGACATCCCGAATATTGACCTCTTGAACAATGACCGCCTGAATATAGACATATCGAATATTGACAGCCCAACTATTAACATCCTGATTATTGACATCCTAAATATTGACAGCCCAAATATTGACATTTCAACTATGAGTGAAAAGAATGGGATATTCAGCTCATTAGATGATTGGGATAAACTAAGGTAAAATAAGATTTTCAGTTTCAGTTTGATTAGTTCTAAATTTAATTTACTGTTGTAATATAAATAAGTACAATACATTTGCAATAAAACATAAATAATATGTTAATATTTGTAAAGTATCAAATTCTTTTTTTTCCTACTTTTTATATTGTTTTCAAAAGATATTAAAATTACAGTACATTTTTCAAATCAAGCAATTAATATTATTTTTCTACTTGAAAATAAACAAGTACGCATTTTTACAATGCTAAAATAAACATTACGACCTTGAAAAATCTCTATGTAATGGAGGATAATTATATGTCATTAGAAATTATCACATTATATAGTTATACTAAAATGCGTATTTGTGTTAAAAATAGTTTAATATAGAATTGATTTCATAAAGCTTTTTAAAGTTTCATAAATCCAAAATAAATTTTTTTCTAAATTTCATGAAGTTAAAAAAATACTTATATTTTACCTATATGAAACTTATAGTATATAAAAAAATTCAACTTAATTTATCACATTCATAAAGTTAACTTAAAAAATAATAATTTTTAAACAACTTAAAATTTAATTTTACTACTTATCTCTTTTTTTAAAATAAAAAGGAAAATTATTTGGGCATTCTTCGTTGATTTCATTTTATATTTTAAATGAAGCACCTTTAAAAAGTATGACAAAATTGCAGTTTTGCAACATATTTCTAAAACTGTCCTAAATTATTATTACAACTTTGAGGGAATAAAATGTATCAAAATTAGAAACTAAACTAAAATTTTATGTTTGAATAATTTAGATCTATAAATAATGCGTATTTCTTCATGTCCAATTGGATCTTAATCTGTATGTGTTCGCCTCAACTAATTGTAATTTTAATTTTTTGCTTTTGTTGCACTAGAAAGTTATTTTAAACAAAAATTAAATAAAGATTTATGACAAATACTTCAAAAAAAACCATCTAAAATTCACATTTAGAATTGCAATAAAGCTAATTTTTTAACAAAAATCTCAGATTCAGTGTGTCATTTTATATAATGAACGTTTTAAATTCTGATAATATACTTTTGTGCAAACTTTAACAAAAATAAATAAATAAAAATTCAAAAAACCTCATAATTAGGAATTCTAATAGGTATGAATATGTTTTGGAATATATCCTTCATATAATTAGGAATAAACCCTAAACATAACCCTATACATCGATATAAACATTTGCATTCATTAAAATTATAATTAATTTCTTTAATTTCAGTGATAAGGAGAAACAGTTCATTGTAGAACTGAAAAATTCATTACAGATTTATATGATGGATAATGAATTGATTCGATGATGAATTTTCATGGATTTATGGATTATTATGAAGTATTTATGGCTTTAGACAAGGATTTATACAAGTAAATTTATACAACGACATTCCTGATAGAGACAATCACTATGAGGACACACTGATTTATATGAAGACCTAAAAAAAAGCACGACTTTCTGAATTGGTGAAATTTGCATTTTATAGAGCGTGAATTTATACAAGAAAAATTTTATATTCCTGATAGAGACAATAACTATGAGGATATAGTGATTTGCTGAAGTAATGACATTCATAATTTAAGACTGTGTGAATTTATGTGAGGACATTCCTGATAGGGACAATTACTATGAGGACACATGGATTTATACAAAGACCTAAAAAAGTGACATTAATTTTCTGAAATGATGATTTTCATAATTTTACACTGAGTGAAATTATACAAGGGTAATTCTATATTCCTGATAGGGACATTTACTATGAGGAAATATCGAATTACACAAAGGCCTGATGAAGGCAAATTGATTTACTGAATTGGTGACATTTATAATTTTATGCTGAGTGAATTCATATGAGGATATAATTCTATATTCCTTATAGAGACAATTACTATGAGGATATAGTGATTCATCCGAGGACTTGATGAAGGAATACTGATTTTCGAAATTGACAACATTTAGAATTCTCCACAGAGTGACTCTCTATGAAGATCATTCTATATTCCCAATGGAGACAATTGGAAACATTTGTTTAAAAGAGGACCTAAAAAATGCATATAGATTTATCGAATTGATTAAATTTATATCAGATGGATTTATATAAGAATAACTTTATATTACACCTTGAATGCAGTTATGTGGAGATAATTAATTTAAATGAGAATTCAAATAAAGCCATATAGAGGTTACTGTTGTATATGTTTCTTTCATATTTATTTTGTCTGAATTTCTAAAAAACACAAAGTTATATATAAACTAAGTAAATAACAATTAACTAAATAAATAGAATACAAATTTTAAAAACTTTGTTAAACTATGTAACTAGGACCAGAAAAGAAGAAAATAATTTTATTTATGCAAATATTAATAATTTTGTTTTAAAGACAAAAAAATCCTAGTGTTTTATCATTTTCAAAAGACATGGTAATATTTTCAGCGGTGGTTGATCTTTTTTTAGCACATTTAAAGCTCATAGTTCTTAAAATTTTGTTATATCTTTTTTTCTTCTTATTTTTTGCATACTTGATCTAAGAACTATCTGGAAACCTTCCTTATTTCTAAGTAAATATAAAAGTAAATCCAATATAATACAGCGTTACCCCTTTACTTTTCAAACTAAAACAAAGCATTTCCTCAGACTTCATGATAAAGCATTGTAAAAGCCCTATTTCCCAATTTAATATGCGTCTTTCATTTAAGTTAAACCCATTTACAGCTCAATTTGATTCATAGCAGGAGTTATACGGGTAGCTGACTCCCATACAAAATTCAGTTTCATGAATGTGATACTTTTTATTTTATTTTATAATCGTCGTTGAACAGCCGACACAATTTCAGTGTTTACGACCACTAACGTTCAACTCCGTAACCTTGTAATTTCGAACCCAATCCAGAAGACAAGGAAACTCCTGGATCAAGTATTGTGAGAAATTTGTCTTCGTGGGGGATTTTTTGATGGAACTAACCCGTATTTGCGTTGCATGGAGAGGAAGACCACGAGAAACACCCACGGTTAGCCTGACGACAAGGGGACTCTAACCCAGGATCAGTCTGCGAATTGCCAAAACATACCGTAGATTGCAAAGGGTTGGCGAAAATTTCTATTGGCGCTAAAGGAGCGTTCTCGCAAATCGCCAAACAGCAGTGTGCTTATGTTTTTGTTTTGTTTTCGATATCGCATAACATTCAACAAGTTAGATATGGGTGCGACATTTCAATTAAGCGGGTCTTCATTTGATTCTTCTGCATCAAATAAAATATAAAGCATATTTTTTTGTTATAGCACCGACATAATCGTTTGTATCTGTTGACTAAATTGTGTTTATTAGCGTTTTTTAAAATGTAATAGAACTAAGATAGAAAAATTACACATTATTACATATTCTATAGTTTCATAACTTTCATTAAATGTATTTCGAGTAGTGAAAATTCTTTTCCTACTCATCCACTAATTAAAATTAATAATTTCACAATAACCTTTAATCCTTAGTAATGAAATGATTATTATAATAAGGTTTGTTTACTTAAAAGATTAAATTTTTTTTATTGTTTAGCAGAGACTTTGTTTCCAATTCCATACTCATTAATTAAACTTAATGGTTCTGCTCGAATACCATTTGCAATGTTTTTAAAATTTTATTTAATTTTCAATTATTATGAAGTTCTTTAAATATTTTTCGACGTAGAGATTATTTAGCAAAAATGCGAAAAGCTGAAATTTATAAATATATAATATTTATAAATGTTTAAGAGAATTTTTAGCAGCTATTTTGTACTAATTATTTTAGTTGAAATGTTATTCATTATACACAGTTTTATAATAATAATCGTAAAATTCATTGAACGATTGAGTATTACATTTTAAAATGCAAGTAGAATTTAATAATTATTTCATTTTATAACTGCAAAACGGTAGATAAGTAACTTCGTTATAAAGTTTTACATGATACGAGAATATTATACGATTGCTTTATAATGAAAGAACAACAATTTAAGTTTTAAACTTTTCGTGGAAAAGAAAAAAAGAACGAAATTTTTTCCTTTCATCGGTGCTAGCGATTAGAGAGTCTTTTATCGTATAAATATTAAGTCAGTATTGTTCCCTTTTAAATAAAAATGCATTTTGCTCCGGAAAAGAAAATTTGTCAATAGAAATTCCCTAATTACAGCAGCAAAAACTTTTAAATTTCTAATCAAACTTTCCTTCATTATAATTTTGTGTAAATAATAATTATTAATAATATAGATGACTATTGAAGGGAATTAATTGAGAATGTCCAATTTTAATGAATAACTGTTTAAGCGATCAGATTAATAATTTTTTTCATAATTTACAAATGGAGAAAAAGTCTTTTACAGTTTAAAAGTGAAGAGAAAAATAAACTTGAGATTAAATGTATAAAATAAGCACAACCCGAAGGAGGTTGAAGTAATGGCATTAAAACCAAAATTTCAAAAGAAAAAAAAAATCACGTTTTAGTGTACAGTGAGCAGTAAACAAAAATCTAAAACTAACTTTTGATCTAATGATCAGATGTTTACGTTCTAGGACTCAATCTTAATAGATCGATTCAAATATGCCGCTTAATTATAGCAGACAATATATTTTAAGTTCGGAAATCAGACACTAAAACGAGCCTACTTTGAGAATTTTTTTTCCTGCGTATTCGGATTTTTGAGCCCCAGTATATAGTGGTTGCCGCACTCTGGAAATATTATCCCAATAGTTTGGTCAGGAAAGCAATGCAATGTTAGGACTCCTTAGTGTTAACTTTACTTTTGGCGCATTTCACCATATCTTGGGAACTTTCCAGTGAACTTTTAAATGAATTGAAAATTTTTTGCACTCAATGTTTTAATGTTCATTTAATTTAGAATTTCCTTAATTCACTACCACTATTGTAAGATATTTACGTTTCACCTAACTTGTAAAATTAAAAAGTTTAGAATTCTTTACAAAATCACTCAGGCGAAGTGATCGCGTTTTATTTAAATCTTATTTAGAAGGTATTTTTCTAAAAGTATTTCATTTAAAGTTTTTATCTAATTTTTGTTTCTTATTTATCTATAGTTATTGAAAGTTAAGTTGATATAATTTAAGTTGAAATGAATGTCACCCTGCTTTGCATAGTTCAAAAATTATTTCAAAGGAAACATAACTTAATATTAAACACTCAGTACTCACAATTATAAATCAAACAATCACTACATTTATTTATTAAAAAACACTCTTATGAACTGATAATAAATTGATCTAAGTCCTAAATGTGAGTTCTATAATATATGATTTATTTAAACTCAGTACATACATCTGACCTCTGTTGTTGCCAATGGCTAAATTTTAAAATATAGTTTTTCTTTTACAAATTTTCGGATATTTTTATATGAAGGTTAGTATTAAGTTTGAGAATTAAAAATTTTTGTTCAAAAAAGTTGTTAAAAATTATAATTAGTATTAATACTTGACAACAGGAAGTTTTTAATTAAAGGTTTAAATTTTTGTAATCATATTATTTTTTAATTCTGATATTTTTTTATTATGTTTTTAATTACCTAATTCATTTAGAAATCTATAAATTTATGCTACGTATGATCGTTGCAGAATAACCTGTACACAATATATTTAAATAAAAAATATTTTTAAAATTGTGCATTTTCTATTAGTTGCATTTATTATTCTTATACTGAAAGAGTATCAAGGTATCTATGACCTCCATAATAAATGAAGTATTTACGGACTTTTATATATATTAAGGAATTGAATCAATTTTTCACAAAGTTTAAAATCTCATCTCATTCCAAAAAAAAGTTATTTCATAAAATTATGCAAAAAAGTAATTTAATATATAATTTTTTTATAATGAATGCTTCTAGTAATGAAACAAACGCTTTCAAACTTTATTTTAAAAATATTGATTATTTCGTTTACAAGAAACTATTACTTTAAAGCGTGATAACATTTTTGAATACTCTATTTTTTTTCTAGTAAATAATATGTCTTTGTTAATTTCTAAAAAAATAATCTTTATAAAAAAGCTTACATTATTCTTTTATAGAGAATATTGATTTCATAGAAAATATCACTAAAATAAAACAGGTTATGTTTTCTTACAATAAAAGTTAAATAGAATTAATTCTTCAAAATAGCGTTTCAATAAAACATAGTATTAAAATGTTACGTTATTTTTTGTGATTGGTTCATTAATAAATTATTTTTATTTCTTCACAAACACAATTCTTGTTAAAAAAAATTAAATCTGTTATATCAAAAAACTAGATCGTTTTATAAAATATAAATTATTGCGCTTAATAAAATATAAATACAGTTTATTTGTAACGTGATCCTAAGAATAAAAAGGTTATTTTCTTTTTTAATTCTCTACTAAAATGAATTAATGAGTTATTTTTATTCATCATGGCTAGTCGAGGAGGAGAAAAAATAATATCGAATTTCACTGTTAGGTTAATGTAATTTCGTTCTCCCACCACATTTACGCGTAATCCATCGCCAATTCCACTTGCAATCGCCTAGTTTATAATCTACGGTATGTTTTGGCAATTCGCGATCCGTCTACTACTGAGGATATTTCATGTCAGCACTGTGGTCGATGCAAACCGGATGCGGAATTCGTATCGACCAGCCATCGCCGGGAGCGAACCCCGGTTCACCTCATTGGAAGACAAAAGCTCTATCACTGAGCCATCGCGCCTCAATGTGATACTTCAAAAATCATGTTAAAATAATTATTATTAAATTAAAATGTTAAAAATATTTGTTGAAAAATATGGAAAACGCTAAAGGGTTCATTTCTGAAATTAAGAAAAAATTTATGACCTCAACTAGTGGGTTTATGGTTTATGTAGTGTATATAAAGCTTTTAAGAAATAAAAGTTAAGGTTTGAGGTTTTGAACTAATAATGAAACATAAAATTCATGTATATTAAGCAACATAAAATGTATACGTAACAAAATAAATCTGAAACAATCATAAACACAATGATCATACTATTTAATCTACTTTTAAATATTAGAAGGTAAATATGTTAAAAATAACAAAATTGCTTCTTTTTAAGGATTAAAAAGAAGCAAAAAACAATATTAAATTAACTTGAGCTCGAATGAAGCCTTTGTTCCCCAGAAATTTTGGAATAGCGTAAAAAAATTGAACGTTCCAGGAATGATTACAGCTTTCCCTTAGAATAAATAATACGAGATGCTGAAAGCACGTGTTGCATTTTTGGCGAAAAAGGTGGTTCTAATGGTCGGATTTTCACGAACGTATCAATCTTAATGGTTCCTGGGGGTGACCTCAAATATGCTAATTAACTAGTGCTAACTATTAATTAAGTTATGAAATCAGACACAAAACCGTACTTTCTCTGAATAAACATCTATTTTCTTTTTACATATTTGGAATCCTGACCTTTGAAATAAGGGGGCAGACAAAATTTCGAAAAAATTGGATCGAAAAATGGGTCGCAATAAAGATTTATATATATGGCAAAAGTTTAAAAAAATGCCAAATTACCTCTACATAGAATGAAACAATTTAAAACAACCATAAAGAAACTGAATGAATGACGAGACGTCAGAACGTGTGTCTCTGTTGCTATAGGCAACCAAGAAGAGAATTTTTGGATCTGCTCTTTGGGCATAGAAAATAGTATTCTTTTTAATACTTTGAAAATAAAATTTTTTAATTTAAAATGAAGAAATGGAAATGAAATTATTTATGATTTTCCAATATTTCAAAATTTGAACGTTGAACTTATCATCTGACATTTTTTATTTTTTTAAAGATGCTATTTGTATAAAAATGCTGTACTAAAACCAAATTTACTTAAGTTATTATAAATTTATGAAGAGTTGTAGGGCTAATTGCTTTTACACCTCAGTTCAAGTCTCACAGGTAAGGAAAAGAAAAAAAAGAGATCCTGCAAAAAAATTTGGGGCACAATTCTGATGCGCAGTCAGAAGGTTTTGTAAAATTCACGGCATTTCTTTTCGACAAAATTGAAATATATATGTTACCGGCAAAGTATGAAATCCGGCATTACATATAATGCCTGAAACTAGCCGGCAAAGTATGAAATGATTTATATTTCACAAATGTCCTAGGCATTATATATAATGCCGGATGCTATTTAGGCAAAGTATGAAATAAACGTCCTGATGAGGTTATTATGTAAATGACGTGCATGTTACTGTGAATGACCGAAATCGGTGGTTGTTGACTTTCACCGGTGAATATTGACAATCACATAGTCGCTTTGAATGTCCGAAATATTTATTATATCTGATTTGATATTAATTTATTCGTGGATATAATTACATTTATTCGATATTTTAATACTTACTGACGATAGACTAGAAGAAACATCAGTGTTTGGAGTATCGGGCAAATATATACCGGGCAATGATACTTGACCTTAAAAAAATATCAGTGTAGGATATACCGGGCAAATGTATACCGGGCAGTGGCACTTGACCTTAAAAAAACATTAGTGTAGGGGGAGTATTTAGAAGATAAACTAACTAAGAAATTGCGCTAAATTATTTTTTTATGATTCGCTGAAGTATTGTTAGAGATTCGCTTCTTGAAAAAATGAGTTCAAATTTTTAAAAATGTTAATTTCTTGAACCATGTTGTTAACTGTAAAAAATATAAAAAATTCCAATATTTTGACTCAAACAAAAACATATTACAGCTGATCATAGAGTTTAAATAGCAAGGTTAGAGAATTAAAAAAAAGTTAAAAAAAAAGTTCATAATGATTTAATTTTTGGCTGCTTACTAGGGTCTTCGTTTTTGCTTCATCAACGGAAAACTAATAACCAATGTGAAAATTATATAAATAACCATTTAAAGAATACACATGCTTTATAACATTTGTAAAATAACAAGTATTTTTCCAAATTAGAATTTTTAAAGAAATTAGCTGCCTTCTAATATAAGAGTTCACTTTTAAAACTGCTGATCACGCATGAAATATCCTACTACCCTACACCTGAGCTCAAGAATTTGCACTTCATATGATTTGCGAATGATACTAAGTAAACTTGATTTCTAGTAAAACGAATTAATATTATTTACATACTCATTTCGTTAGTTTGTTGAAAAAATAATTTAAAAAGTTAAAAGAAAGGAAAATTTAGGTTTATAATACCCTAAATTAAACAAGAGTAACACTTGTTACAGTTTTTAACTCTGACATTCTTTTCATTAGATAACTTCTTTTGCCGACGATTTTGTCCGTTTTTTAAAATTAAAGCCAGCTCACGCCTTCTTGTGTAATTTTTGCATTTTATATTTGAAATTTTAAAGTCGAATGACATGTATGAAATGATCCCTAGTTCAAAGAATCAAAGTTAAATAGTTGCAAGTCCAACTGTTTCGAAAAGAATTAACTACTTCGGTGCATTGAAACAATTATCAATGAATTATTAATATTCTTGTTTCCTTATTACGAAATATTAGATCCAAATTTGTATTCATTATTTCTTCAAAACGTGTATTAAATCTATTATTATAGGTTTTTTAAGTAGAAAAAATCCTAATGTTAGAAAAAGACAAAACAAAACAAGGCATATCGAACATTTTCCTGATATAGCAATTTTTTTTTGAACTGCGCAAAAGTTGAGAAATAATACAAACAACTTTTTAAGCAGATATTTTCAACTTTTTAAAAGAAAAGGGTAACTTTCTTTAAGTTAGCGGGCAAGAATACTCGCAACTTTGAACGTCAAAATAAAATTGTATGCCCATAGATTTTTGTACATTTGAAAAACAAAACAATCTGTTGTATTTTTTTGTTGTGCACACATACGCATTTACTTTTCATTACTCAAATAAATAAGAAACAATAAATAAAAAAATTAATAATTTATCTTCATTTTTCGAAAACAATAGTATGCTTAGTAAATAGTCAGCTGTTCTGCATCGAATGATATTGATCAGTAGAGTATTTTTAATTTCTTTCTTAACAAGACTTAATTCTCAGCTAGCTGCCAGTAATTCTAAGTTTTCTTTCAATAAAAACTTAACAATAATTTAAAAAGTAATTTTATATTAAAGGAAAACATAAATTAAAGTACTAAAACAATTGATTCGTATATTAATGGAAAAAAAATATATATGGTAGCATAAAAAATAAGATTTTCAGAAACGTTAAAATTTAATTAAAAAGTTAGAAAAATAACACGTGCAGACAGGTAATTTGCAAATTTATGTTAAGATTAAGGCGATATATGAGATGTAAAGAAGTTTTAAAATGCTTAAAAATGTTGATTACGCATTCGTAGTAATAATCATATAATAGATATTGATAAAATTGATAAACATATTATTGCAAATCGATGCATACTTTGGTATATTATTGAAATTGTATCAATTATTAGAAGAACAAACAGTTAAAATAAAAAAAGCTGATATATAATTACATTCTACCAGAAACATGTTGTTATAAAACTCAACATTCGTTAATAAAATCTTTTTATTCAATAAAATGCTTTATTCAAATCTCTTTATTTAATTAAGAATAAATTTTTAAAAAACTTAAAAAAAAAAAGAAACTTATTTTATAATTTAAAAAAAAAGGATTAGCAATCGGTTATCAGCGAAAATATATGAATGAAATTTTCATCTACGAGCGCGTAATTCAAGTCCTCGTAAGTTAACCACATTTAAAGATTAATTGCCGCAATTAAATATTTCTTCATTGTCGCCAAATTATTTTTTTAAAAATAATTAATTTTAATTTTTCTCAGTTTCTATCATGTAAAGAAATTTATACGTCATAATTCAAAATTTTTTCATCCACAATGAAATTAAATAATAAATAATTATTACAAATTATTTTTCGCATGCAATTATCTTTGGGTAAATGGGTTTTATAAGTGAGTGATATTTTATTTGAATTGCTTTATTATTTTTAAAAATATGACTAAAAACGCAAAAAGTGAAATTAACATTAAGGGGTCCGAAATTTGGATCTGTCTCCTGACAAAACTATGGGGACCACATTTCCCAGATTGCGGCTACCCCCTATATTTTGAAGGTTAAGAATCCAAATATGTTAAAATATGTTTATTCAGAGAAAGTACGTTTTTGTGCCTGATTTCGTAACTTAATTACACTAATTAATTATCATATCTGAGGTCATCCCCAGGAACCATTAAGATTGACACTTACAGGGATGATAGTAGTCAGAAAGTAAAAAAAAAGAAAATCCAAGGGGAAAAAAAATTATTATATACATATATATAT
>NC_092205.1:98655609-98667357 GCF_043381705.1 Parasteatoda tepidariorum
AAATAAGTAAAAATGCGGAAGGGTTAGCAGCTAGGGCGTAGATTGAATTTTCTGTTTATCTTTGAAAATCGTAAATAAATATAATTATTTTACTTCAATGACTGAATTTAAAAAAAAACGGGATATTTATTTAAAAAAAACGAAACTTTTAGAGAATCGGAGTTTTTGATAAAAAGGCTGAAATTCGAGAGACAAAAAAAATCTCATCCCTGTATAAAGGCCAACCAGTTTTATCCCAAGGAAATGATTTTTAGAGAAACTTCAGAGGGAGTAATAAGGACTTCAATAATTTCGCTCCGCGGTAAATTAAATTCCTCATAAAACATTTTAACTTGTGCAAAAAACAATTTCAGCGGAAATTAGCGGGAAAAATCTGAAAAAAAGCGGAAATCCGCGAATCCGCGGAAGAATCTCATCCGCATGTAAAGAATTATTAAAATATATAAATGAATTTTAATTAATACAACTAAATATAACAGGTACACAACTACAAATCACAAATTTAATTCACAACTACTAATAGCATAGGAATTTTTATAATCATACAATGTTAAGTATAAATAATTAAACCAAATTTTAAATATAATATACTGATATTACACCTACATTTTAGAAAAATTTAAAAATTATTGCATTTTATCTTTTAAGGAAATCAATATAGAAATGTATAGAATATTTACTAATACAGTTAAACTGAGCTTAAAAATAAATAACCTTAAAATTAAATCATGAATTACCTATTGCATTTTAATATATTTCACAATGTAACCTATATTAAAACTTAATTTAGGCAAAGGGGCAGCAAATTAGTAGATAGAAAGAATAAAAAACAAAAGAAGTAACAAAAATTACAAATTTCAGATTTGCAATGTGAAACCAAAGCAACTAACAGAAAGTTTACTTGTTACTCAAATTAAATGGTTAATTCTATGTAGCTTAACTATAAAAAAGTATTCTTTTAATTTGAGTGTTGTAAAATAACCGGAATATTAAAATAACATTAATACATTTTATTATATTTGAAAATGTAAACAGTTTTAAAACTCAATTTAGACCACCGCTGATCATAGTAGGAGGAAAATAAATAAAACACAAGAAACAACACACATTTCAAATAGAAGATTTGTAAAGTTAAGCTAAAGAACTAAATTCATCAAATAACAAAAAGTCAATTTGTTATTAAAATAAAATGGTCAATACTATAATAATTAAGCAATAAAAGGAGTGCTTTTTAATTTAAAGATTTCATGAATTGTTTCATTATGGCAGCAGAAACTGAGAAATACTAATTGTAAATACATAAAATTGCAAATAAAAACACTTTATTTAAAATAACGGAAGTGATGTTCTACTGTATTTACAAAAATAAAATTAATATATCTACCTGGAAATACAGACAGATGTACAGACAGAACGACTATTTATTAAACAAACTTAAGATTTCCAATAACAGCGCTTCACATAAGCCTTGGATTCGTTAACCAATCAAATTCAACGATGCGCGTAGAAATTTGCACCTCAGAACTTGAGAGGGTTACGATGTACATTTGCATTGGGGAAAAAGTCGCCAATTCGATGATTGATGATCATAGTATCTTTTTAAAAATTCTAGTTAAGAACTTAGATTTTAATCTTTTTGTGTTGAAAACCCATCCTTCAAGATATGATTATGATGTGCCATAATAAGTGTGTTTTTTTCGTGATTTATTCTTCTTTTGAAATAAAGAGAAATACTTGGAAAAAAAAATTTTTTATGGTAGTGGGGGAAAAAAAGTGTTTGTTAGCTGGTTTTAACGGCGATGAATTAAATTTCGTTTTACCTTATCGCATAAAAACGAATGAAAAAACAGACTAAAATATGTTAATTTTTCGAGTTGAAAATATTTTTTATATGATTTAAAATAACATTAAAAATTTTATTTATTAATATTCAAGGATTCTATTTTTTCTTTTTTCCTTGAGTGAAATACGAAGGGGTCGAGCTAGATTTATTGTTATTTTTTTTTTCTTTTCAAAGTTTGTAATGAATTCGAAATCCGAGGATTTAAAACATACAGAACATGCGTTGTGCTTCGTAAAAAAGCTTTTATTATAAACTTTCAGAATCCTTTTCGAAAAAGGAAAAAAGAATATAGATGCCCATTAGAAGTCTCAAATCTGTATTTCAGCAACAGAGAGAAAAAGGAAAAAAAAACTTTGTCAAATTCGAACCATTACAGCAATGAAGGTGGTAGAGAAAATATTAAAACCACTTCGATTACGGTTCAAACTTGGTGTTTTTAATAATTGCTCTATAAGTCTCCATATTTCCTCTGTCAGTGAACCAAGTTTTGATGTTTTCAGACCGATCCCCTCAGGCGGCGATTGAAAGCGTTTTCTTTCTTTTTTCCTCTCTATTAAATTCACGACTCCCACTACGCAGACTTTTATGACTTCTATTTTTCAAAAGGGTACTAAAAATATACATCGAGGCAGTTTTTACGGACCAACCTATATTTTGTAGCATTAAACTCTCTACTTGTTTAAGTTAATGCGATAAAAAAAAATAGGCTTGTTTATTTTTCTCTATTTAGCTAATTGACTGTAATAATAAGTTAAATTATTTTATTTTTTATTTATTTATATATTTTTTTAATACCCGTCGTTGAACAGCCGACCCAATTTTCGGATTACGACTACTAATGCTCAACGCCGTAACCTTGTAATTTTGAACCCAATCCAGAAGACAGGGGAACTCCTGGATCAAGCATTGGGAGAAATCTGCCTTCGAGGAGGACTTCTCGATGGAACTAACCCGCATTTGCGTTACATTGAGAGGAAGACCACGAGATCCTCCAACTGTTAGCCTAACGGTAAAGGGACTCTAACTCATGATTTGTCAACTATTGAGGATATTTCACGTCAGCACTGTGGTCGGTGCGAGCAGGGGGTGGAATTCGAATCAACCACCTATCTCTGGGATCGAACCAGGGTAACCTTATTAGGAAGCGAGCGCTCTATCCCCTGAGCCATCACGGCTCTAAGTTAAATTCTTTAACACAAATCACTACCGAAGGGCTGGGATAGCCTGGTTGATAGGGCACTGGATCCATGTCCAAGAGGAAGCGGGTTCGAACCTTGCCGGCCAAGGACTCCCCGTGTAGTAAATGGTGACTGAAGCACGTTAAATCTGTCTATGCACAAAATCCCTCATGTTCCCATAACAAAACAAACATCTGGGGGTACTGATCAAGGAGTTACCTTGTCTTCTGGATTGGTTCAAAATTACAAGTCTACGGAGTTAAACATTAGTAGTCGCAAGCACAAAAGTGGGTCGGCTGTTCAACGACGGTTATTAAATATAAAAATCACTACCGTTCAAAATGTAGAGAAAACATGGAAAAAATTACAGAACAATGAAGAAAAAAAGGGGGAGAAAAATAATAATAAAAATAACAATAAAGCGGGAAAAAAATCCGAAAAAAAGGCAAAAAATCCGGAAAATGAAAGATATAATCTTCACGATCTCACACGATTATATCCGTACAAAGGAGTGCTTTCTTATAATGTATCAATATAGCCAAAGCAAAATATATCAATACAATATATATATAATAAAATTTTTTGAACATATATACAGATTAAAATTTTTTTATTACACCTATTTAATTTATTAACTTTAGCCTCCTTTACGATTNTATATATATATATATATATACCGACTTATCGTAAGTGTGATTAGTTTCTTCAAAAAGTCCTGCACAAAGGCTAGTTTTTCGCAATACTTGTCCCCAGAGTTTCCTTGTTTTTTGGGTTGGGTTCATATTTTAAGGCTACAGAATTGAACATTGATATGCGTAAACTCAGAAATGTGTTACCCGTTCAACGGTGGTTATGAAATAAAAGAACATCCAATTAACCATCGTCTTTTCATCTGCTTTCTGTGAAAAAAATATCTAAGAAATTCTTACGACACATTGTAAGATTAACTTTTCCATAATATCAGGAAAATTGTGTGAGACTCAACTCGATTCTTACAAGTTATGCCTAATATTTATTTTGTTCAAAGCAATAAAAAAGTTTTTTTTTGTCATAACTTTTTTACATTTACTTTACATTAGTTTAACTAATTCAACACTATATGATTTTTGTTATTCATATTCAAAATAAAAATACTATTTATATGCGGAAATACATCTTGGAAAGATAATATTTTAAAACAATACACATCGCTGGTTCAAAACTAAAACGACACATCTGCAAACGTGTTATGCTTGAAGATGTGACGTTTTAGTTTTGAACCAGCGACATGTCATTGGAAAACCAATTACATTTATTTATCGAGAAAGAAAAACCGTTAGAATATTATTGGTTGACCTGTTGATTGTTATTTATCACATGTTACTCGTTAAGAGAGAAAAACAAAAAATGCATTGTTAGTTAGCATTGTGTGCAAGCATTTTAGTTAGGAAATGAGTTATTTTAATCACTTCGTTAAAACTTAATATATTTAAAAAAAGGCATTTACGCTACAATACATAAACATATTAACAATTTCAGAAACAAAATGCGCACCGCATTTCACATTTTATTTTTAAATTTTAACTGTATGTTTTTAATGACATTTGTAAGCATCATAGCAATATTGGTAACATGTGCACTTATTTTGATGAAAGTCCCGCAGTGGACTGATCGTTAAGACACGGTTCCCAGCAGATCACCGAAGTCAAGCATCACTGGCTACGGTCAGTGTGCGGGTGGGTGACCACTTGGATCAGTCTGCGTAGGGACCGAGGGTGTGCGGTATTGGTCCTCGTTAAACTGTGCTACCGTAAAGTGCTCGACTTCGCGCGCAGGTCGTCGGGCTACTGAAGCGGGGGTGCATTCCCTCCGCAGAGGATCAAAATTGTGATGGCATGTCTTCGGATCATCCTCCGGGATGTTTCCCAGTCCGTCGCCAATAGCCCATTGTACAGCTCTAGTGCGACGTAAATAAACAACAACATATTTTGATGAAAAATATATAAACAGTACAAAAACTAGTTATAAAAATTATTTAATCTACTGATTTTAAAAGCTTTAATTTTTATCGAAATGTGCGTTTTGCAGAACTCCCCCTCCCTGCCCTTTGTAACAAACTGTTGCAGTTTTAAGAAGTTCCACCCATCCCCTGCAGGCGTGACGTCATTATTTTATGTACTACTATTAATTTAATGCGTATCTTACGCTAAAAATTCCCATTTAGTGAATTAGCAAGTTTGAAAGGAAGCTATGAAAAAGATAATGGCTTAAATATGGTAACTATGGAAAAAATTAGAATTTCTCTCTTAAAAAGAGATATTTTCTTTTAAAAAGAAAAGATAGAAAAACACAAATGGATCGCAAGGGAAAGGAAAGGGGAGGGCGGAAGTAACTTTGAGCGGTTTTTAAATAATTAATAAGTTGGCAAGTAATCAGAAGAATTTTTGCAGTCGTAATTTAAATCTTTTACTTAGTGTCTCATTTTATACATTTAATTTTCTTTTTTTTATCCTCCTCAGTTTTTATTTCTTTATACTTTTCACACTTTTTAAGAAATATAACTCAACTAAACTCAAACACAAACCTGCATTTTCTCGGAATTAAACGTAATTTTTTTTGGAAGGATTTCTATTCTTCATCATCAAAGCATGGAAGTTTGTTGCCCTTAATCTATAAAACACGGGTTCCAAATATTTAGGCTGGTGAGCGATTGAAAGTTTGGGACCATAATTGTTAATATCACTTTGTGCGTATTTCGCTATTACTTAAAATTTTTTTAATCAAATCGTAAAATTTATGCACACGATTATAAAATTCCTTTATCCGAAGATAATTCAATATAAAAAATACTTTTTAATAATTATTTAAACTAATTCAATAATATCCTCCTCAGTTCTGTGTGTGAATTGTGTTTAACACATAAAAAGGACCTCGAGTGCAAAGGGTTAAATTTATTCGCCTTTTTTTTTTCTTTTTTAAAGCGTTACTTTTAAAAATAGCCGTCATTCAGGTGATTTGCAACGTCCGCCCTTAACCGCTTCCCTGATTATCCCGAGTTAACTCGGGTATGTATATATTGCAAATAATTATTATCCCGAGAAAACTCGGGTATGTATATATTGCAAATAATTATTATCCCGAGAAAACTCGGGTATGTATATATTGCAAATAATTATTATCCCGAGAAAACTCGGGTATGTATATATTGCAAATAATTATTATCCCGAGAAAACTCGGGTATGTATATATTGCAAATAATTATTATCCCGAGAAAACTCGGGTATGTATATATTGCAAATAATTATTATCCCGAGCTAACTCGGGTATGTATATATTGCAAATAATTATTATCCCGAGAAAACTCGGGTGTAGCAGAATTTGTCGGTGCGCTTTGTTTTCTTACGTTTTTACTCTGCCAAAAGCAAAAAATAAAAAAAAATTAAAAAAAAAAATTCTGCTGTGATCAGAAGTTGTTTGGGAGTTTTGCTGATAGATTGTGGGACTGCAAACGTGTTTTGTGTAATTGTTTATACGATGGTTGATGACATTACATAGAAGAAAAATGGTAAAACAAATGGGACATCACTTCACTGGCTGTTGTAAAGTATCTATTTGTGTTGTCACTTTTAAAAACTATCATACAAAGACTGCTATTTAATTTTCTTCACTTTCCCGAGATAACTCGGGATAGCAAACTAATAGTGAATTAAATATTTTTTTACAAATAAAAAAAATAAAATTTTAACTTAAAACTTGTTTACTATGTTTCATTTCAGTTCCTTGTATTTATTAATGAAATAAAAAAAATGTCGATTTTATGCATTTGTTTCAACAAATATTGGTGAGAGAAGCGGTAAATATATATATTTTTAGAATCCTTGTCAGAAATGAAGACAAAAAAAGTCGTAAATTAATGTTTAACACCGTCAAAAATATAACGATAATTATTGAAGAAGCTGGGACTAAAATCTTCTTAGCGTGTATAACATAGTTTTCCAACTTATTTTGGGTCACCGTCCTCTTCACAAGTGAAAAACTTTTCAGCTCCAGCGTATAGAAAAATAAAAATAATTGAATAAGAAGTTATAAACTTTCTAGTAATATTAAGTCGTTTAACATTTTTGTTTTGATGCTCTTCTGAAACCTTTCTTTCAAATAATTGAAAATATATTTTATAGCTAATGCATTTAAACTATAAACGTTTTTTTGTTGTTGTTGTTGCTAGTTTTAGTAAAAATAACTCATACGCAGGTAGGTAGGTACTTTATTGACGTCGCATTAGAGCTGCACAATGGGCTATTGGCGACGGTCTGGGAAACATCCCTGAGGATGATCCGAAGACATATCATCGCAATTTTGATCCTCTGCAGAGGGGATGGCTCCCCTGCTTTGGTAGGCCGACGACCTGCGCACGAAGTCGAGCACTATATGGTAGAATAGCTTAACGTGGACCGATACGGCGCATCCTCGGTCCCTACGCAGGCTGATCAAAGTGGTTACCCACTCGCACATTGACAGCAGCCAGTGATGCTTAACATCGGAGTTCTATCCTCAGTAAATAATTTAAGTGTTTTTGCGCAAAAATGAATTCAGCGGAATCATTTTGAAATTTAAATTAAATACTTAATTAAATATTTTTCTTATATTTTATTTAAAAAAAAATTTTGACAAATTTTATCAGAGCTGCGGTAGAAAGAAATGTTCAACACTCAATGAGATGCCCTAGTTTGGAGACCCAGAGGTGCTGGGTGATTCGAATTCCGGTCCCGACTCGCACCGAACACAGTGCACTCGTAGGATATCCTCAGTGGTAGATGGAGCAAGGGTTAGTATACCTCAGCCTTCGGGCTAACGGTGAGATAATTTCGTGGTTTACCTCTCACTATAACGCAAATACAAATTAGTTTCATCAAAAAGACCTCCGCGGAAGCTAGTTTGTCCCAATGCTTGATCTATGAGTTCTCTTGTCTTCTGGGCTGGGTTCAAAATTACAAGGCTACGTAGTTGAACATAGATAGTCGTAAACTCAAAATTGCGTCTACTGCTCAATGCCGGCAATATAATAAAAATGTTATTAGGTGGACCTGCAATCCACCGCCTGATTTTTTTATTAGTACTACTATGAGTGAAATATTTTTAAAAAACTAATCACGTATACTTTATGAGTTAACAAAAAATGTGAGGTAAAGGGTATTTGAGAACATCCCTTTGAATTATCACACAAAGAAAGAAAAAAACACATAAATTATACAAATAAACTATCTTACCAATACATTCAAGAATTCTTTATAAAAAGTGTTAAAAACAAACAAATATTTGCATACTTTATAGTTTTCTAATAACAAATTTCTAAATTTGAAAAATAGTACATTTAATTAAGATATAGAATAGATCAATCTTCTAAAATTTCCGAAAATGAATAGCATCTCTCAATCACCCACAATCTTATTAGGTCTCTGCAGAAGGGCTTCACCGCCTACTGAGATAATCCCCCCCCCTGTCGGGAAACTATGACATAGAAATAAAGAGAGGAATTGAAAGGCCATTATAAAAAGAAACAATACAATTTTTTCAACAATCTGACTGGTTTGGATGTTTTTCATCTTACCTTCCAATATTTATTTAACATTATTTTATTGCGATTTATCATTGAGGGGTGAGTAGCCAGATTCTTCAGCAAAAAATAAGCACCGTTTAAGTATTTTTCTCGCACTCAACAGATATTTTTAATCACTTTCCAAAAAAAAAAAAATCATGATTAGGATCTGTGGAGTATAAAAAATTATTTCTTTATATCTTTTAAAGTTCTTTATTTATAAACATAAAACCAACAAAATTCAAAAACATCATTTTCAAGGACTCTACATAAGACTAATAGTAACCCACCTACCCCCGAAGGAGTTTTCGGATAAGGGTTTCACCCGTTGTCACGTGAACTAAACACGACAAATTACAGTAAAGTAAAATCAAAACCAAAAAGATTGATTGACACATAGGAAAAAATTACGAAATCGAAAAGATCAAACAGATAAAAATAAAACAGAATCCTCAGAAAAAGTTAAAAGCGCTTGAAACACCTAAATGAGTAAAATTAACGAACAATAAAAGTGTCAAAAATACAGGTAAAAACACATAAAAAGTAAGGTCAGGTAAAATAACAAATGGTAAAAATACCAGAAATAACATTAAAAACATATAAAACAAAAATAAGCTTAATAAAATAAGACTTTACGTAAGCATGATAAAGTAACTAGTTTCTGATAAATATTGCAGAGAAAATTATGAAAATCATGCATTTTTTGTAATTTAGAACAATAATCGATACGGCAAAGAAAAAATCTCCTTCTAAAAGATAGAAAATCTAGCACTTTTTACAAATCCCGGATAAAAAAAGCACCTTTAAGGGCTTTTAAATAACGTAAATAAAAAATAAGCACTTTTTAAAAACACTATACGCACCCTGGAGAAAACGTAGCGATTGAACATTGATTTAACATTTCGATATAGTTTTGTTTCTACCTATGGGGGGTGCCTCTAAATGATGTCACACGTGGAGGAAGAGGGTTCGTGAAATTGTGACAGTTTCTAACAAAAAGGAAGGGTAGCATAATAAAGTTTGCTTTAAAAATAAAAATTTAAAGCAATAAATTTAAGCACTTTATTTTTATCAAAATAAGTTTATAAATAATATATATTATTGCTGTACTCACAAACGTTATTGTTACACATAGTTGTTTAAAAATAAAATAGGAAACACAATCTATAAAATAATGCTTTATATTTTGAGAGCTACAAATATATTTTTATGTAGTAAGTGACAAGAGGAGGTAGGGGTGAGTGTGACATTTGGATATGGTGAGTGTGACATTTTGTTATAAAAGGGTGGATGAAAAATACTCGGGAAAAAAATGTGTGAGATATCATTTATGAATGACTCCTAACCTAAATATTAATTTGTGACCCACAAGATGCATATTTTTTTTACATCATATTTAACAAAAATTCTAAAATTGAGCACACATTTTAGAATTATAGAGGAAAAAAAATTGAGTTATAGGAAATGATTATTCTAGGATTATAGGAAGAAAAAAATTCATTAAAAAGGCCATTTTTTCCCCCACACTATCTAATTTATTTACTGCATTAACAAAGTCTAAAACATCATCTAAGAATGAAATTATTTAAACTTTGTAGCTTTTAATTCACAAATTAAATTTTTCAAATATTGAAGGTTATTCAGAACAGAAAACCACGATTTTTAAATGGCAGCTTTCTTAACTTGTTAAGCGTATTTGAAATTCTTATGGGCAGCGTTTTTAAAAAGAAAAAAACAGAATTATTCATATTTTGTTACAGTTATATCTTGAAATTATAAATATATTTGAAAAACTCCTCTTTACAAAGTCGCTATTTTGTTAAACTCATTGACCGATTTAAAATTCCAACACATGCTATTTAAAATTTATGAGCTTAGAATTACAAAATACACTCAAAAGATTAAATTTATAATGTGGCAATTTTAAAAATATATCAATTTTAACTCAGTTTTAAATTTCACTCAATATCACTAAATTTTAAACTGAAGGTTAAACTAAGGAGAAGAATCAAAGGATGAACCAAACTTAGTTTGGCAATCTGCCAGGTGTTGCATAAGGGGGAAAAAACTGAAATTATTTTGTCATTTAGGGAATTAATTCTATTGTCATTTTAATTTAACTGTCAAAATACTCACGGGTGAAAAAAAAAGAATGCTGATTTTCTATTAAAATCATTTTGCCAAATATATATATAAAAAAAACTTTGAAATGCAATAAACAAAAAAAGTACGCTACATTAGAAACATGCATAAGTTAAACATTCAGTTAATTTTTTAAATTTCATGAATTTATCTGTAAATCAAACCACGTTTAATCTTTTCGAAAGCTTATTTCATCTAAAGCGTGACGTCAATAAATTACTATGAAAATATGTATATAGTAAGGTTCTTTATAATTATATAGTTTTTTCCCCTCCCGATTTTAAAATGGCAATTGTGTTCTCCCTAATAACCTGTAATGTTACGTAATTTATCCTCAGTGGTAGATGGATCATGGGTTAGAGTCAGGCTAACCATGGGACGTTTTCGTGGTTTTCCTCTCCATGTAACGCAGATGCGGGGGTAGTTCTATCAAAAAGTTCTCCACGAAAGCAAATTTCTCCCATTACTGTATTCAGGAGTTTCCTTGTCTTCTGGATTGAGTACTGAATTACAAGGCTAAGGAGTTGAACATTGGTAGACGTAAACTCTAATTTGGGTCTGCTGTTCAACGACGGCTATTAAGCATAAAATAACCTGCAATGAGTTTTGGGGGCTCAAGGGATAGAGTATTCGCCTTCCAATGAGGGTGAACTGGGTGCGAATCCCAGAGATTGCTGGTGGATACGAATACCGCACCCGGATCCCAACGACCACAATACTGATGTAACTCCTTCTAATATTGACTTATAATTTTCAAACTCTGTCAGAAATTGGAGTTTTATATACCAAACAATCGTGCCGAAGGAAATATTTATACACTAATTTGGGGGGACATAATGGGCCAAAAGAGATTTTCTTAATTAACCGGAAGGAAGTTGTTTAAGCTATATATTCGTGAAAGAATTGTGTGAGTGGTGGTGTGGTTGTTAGCGCCATGAGTAAAGAAGTTTGTAGACTTGGTGGTCAGGGGTTCGGTCCTGGACACTGGATAATTTTTAACTTTTTTTTCT
>NC_092205.1:98667857-98677627 GCF_043381705.1 Parasteatoda tepidariorum
TTTGTTTCTGAAATTGTTAATATGTTTAGGTATTGTAGCGTGAATGCCTTTTTTAATATATTAATTTTTAACGGGACGTTTTAAATAATTCCTAACTAATATGCTTGCACGCAATGCTATCTAACATGCATGTTTTTATTTTTCCTAACGAATAACGTGTAATAAATAACAATCAATTGGTCAAAAAATAACATGCTAATTGTTTTTCTTTCTCGATAATTAAATGTAATTGTTTTTCCTGTGACATGTGTATTGTTTTAAAATATTATCTTTCCGAGGTGTATTTCCGTAAATAAATAGTATTTTTATTTTGAATAGGAACAAAAATCAAATAATGTTGAATTATTTAAACTAATGTAAAATAAATGTAAAAAAAAATTAATAAGAAAAAAAACGACTTTTTTATTGCTTTGAACAAAAGATAAATATTAGGCATAACTTGTAAAAATCGAGTTGAGTCTCACACAATTTTCCTGATATTATGATCATTTCATAGAAAGGTTTATCTTAAAATGTGTCGTAAAGAATTTCTCGTAAATTTTTTTTTAAAGAAAGCAGATAAAAAGACGATGGTTAATTGGATGTTATTTTATTTCATAACCACCGTTGAACGGGTAACACATTTCTGAGTTTACGCATATCAATGTTCAATTCTGTAGCCTTAAAATATGAACCAACCCAGAAAACAAGGAAACTCCTGGGACAAGCATTGCGAAAATCTATAGCCTTCGTGCAGGACTTTTTGAAGAAACTAATCACACTTACGATAAGCAGGCATACCCTTTCCTTGAGGATATAAATAGTAGAAATGCATGACCAGTTAGTAGTACAATGTGTATGTTTGAGTAGTTTGAAAGTTATGGTAGTGATTTTTTTTATATTTTACAACCGTCGTTGAATAGCTGACCCACTTTTGTGTTTACGACTACTAATGTTAAACTCCTTAGACTTGTAATTTTGAACCAATCCAGAAGACAAGAACACTCCTGGATCAGTACCTCCAGAGGTATGATTTGTTATGGGAACATGGAGGATTTTGTGACAAGACAGATTTAACGTGCATCAGTCACCATTTTACTATGCGGGGAGTCTTTGGCCGGCGGGATTTGAACCCGCGTTCTCTTGGACATGGGCCCAGGCAGGCTATCCCAGCCCTTCTGTAGTGATTTGTGTTAAATAGTTTAACTTATTATTATAGTTAATTAGCTTAAATAGAGAAAAATAAACAAGCCTGTTTTTTTTTCTTTTATCGCATTAACCTAAACAAATCGGGAATTTAATGCTACAAAATATAGGTTGTTTCGTAAAAGCTACCACGATGTATATTTTTAGTACCCTTTTACTTTTATGACTTCTATTTTTTAAAATAGAAGTCATAAAAGTCTGCGTAGTGGGAGTCGTGAATTTAATAGAGAGGAAAAAAGAAAGAAAACGCTATCAATCGCCGCCTGAGGGGATCGGTCTGAAAACATCAAAACTTGGTTCACTGACAGAGGAAATATGGAGACTTATAAAGCAATTATAAAAAACACCAAGTTTAAACCGTATTCAAAGTGGTTTTAATATTTTCTCTACCCCATCTTCATTACTGTAATGCAGTGTTTCCCAAAGTGTGGTACGCGTACCCCCAGGGGTACGGGAACAGTTTAGAAGGGGTACGCGTTCTTATGCGAACATCTTATAGCAAAAGAACATTTCAAAAAAAATTATTTAAAAACGAAGCTCTCCATGAAAATTTACAATTAAGTATTTTTCTATTGGCTATTTTTTGCTGAGTTAACAGTTAATAATTACTATTGTCAAAAGCCAGTTGTAAATTTTAACTTTCGTGCAATTTTTTTTATAGTAAAAGACACAGTAATTTTTTTTATTAGGGTACACAGCGTTACGAAAAATTTAGAAAGGGTACACTAAAGTCATAAGTTTGGGAAACACTGCTGTAATGGTTCGATTTTGACAAAGTATTTTCTTTTTCTCTCTATCGCTGAAATGCTGATTTGAGACTTGCTAAATGGGCATATTTATTATTTTTTTCTTCTTTCGAAAAGGATTCTGAAAGTTTATAATAAAAGCTTTTTACGAAGCACACCGCATGTTCTGTATGTTTTAAATCCTCGGATTTCGAATTCATAACAAACTTTTAAAAAGAAAAAATAATAATAAATCTAGCTCTACCTCTTCGTATTTCACTCAAGGAAAAAAGAAAAAATAGAATCCTTGAATATTAATAAATAAAATTTTTAATGTTATTTTAAATCATATAAGAAATATTTTCAACTCTAAAAATTAACATGTTTTAGTGTGTTTTTTTTTTATTCGTTTTAATACGATAAGGTAAAATGAAATTTAATTCATCGCCGTTAAAACCAGCATACGAACTCTTTTTTTCCCACTACCATAAAAAAATAATTTTTTTCAAGTATTTCTCTTTATTTCAAAAGAAGTATAAATCACGAAAAAAACACTCTTATTATGGCACATCTAACCATATCTTGAAAAATGGGTTTTCAAAACAAAAAGATTAAAATCAAAGTCGTTAACTAGGATTTTTAAAAAGATACTAGGATCATCAATCATTGAATTGGCGACTTTTTCCCAAATGCAAATACATCATAACCCTCTTAAGTTCTGAGGTGCAAATTTGTACGCGCATCGTTGAATTTGATTGGTTAACGAACGGCTTTGGCGAAGCGCTGTTATTGGAAATCTTAAATTTGCTAGTCGCTCTGTCTGTACATTTGTCTTTTTTTCCAGATAGATTTTTTAGTTTTGTTTTTGTAACTACAATATAATATCACTTCCGTTATATTAAATTAAGTGTTTTTATTTACAATTTTATGTATTTACAATTATTATTTCTCAGTTACAGCTGCCATAATGAAACAATTCATGAAATCTTTAAATTAAAAAGCACTCTTTTTATTTCAGTAACAAATTGACTTTTTGTTATTGGATGAAGTTAGTTCTTTAGCTTAACTCTGCAAATCTACTATTTGAAATGTTTGTTGTTTCTTGTGTTTTATTTATTTTCCTATAAACTACTGTGATCAGCGGTGGTCTAAATTGAGTTTTAAATCTGTTTACATTTTCAAATGTATTAATGTTTTAATTTTCCGGTGATTTTACAACACTCAAATTAAAAGAATACTTTTTTATAGTTCAGCTACATAGAATTAACCATTTAATGTGAGTAACAAGTAAGCTTTCTGTTAGTTGCTTTGGTTTTACATTGCAAATTTGTAATTTTTGTTACTTCTTTTGTTTTTTATTCTTTCTATCTACTAATTTGCTGACCCTTGGCTTAAATTAAGTTTTAATATAGGTTACATTGTGCAATATATTAAAAGGCAATAGGTATTTCATGATTTAATTTTAAGGTTACTTATTTTTGAGCTCAGTTTAACCATTTATTATACTAGTAAATATTTTATGCATTTCTATATTGATTTTCTTAAAAGATATAAAATGTAATAATTTTCATTTTTAAATTTTTCTAAAATGTAGGTGTAATATCAGTATATTATATTTAAAATTTGGTTTAAGTATTCATACTTAACATTATATGATTTTAAAAATTCCTTTGCTAAGTTGTGAGGTAAATTGTGATTTGGAGTTGTGCACCTGTTATATTTAGTTGTATTAATTAAAATTCATTATAATTTCAATAATTTTTAGATCATAATTTTTTTTCTAAAAAAAGAGTTTTATATTACTTGTTTACGTAAAATATTGAAGGATTACAGCTGTTTTAAGCCGTTAAATTTATTTTTCTTGCTTATTGTATTTTAGTTATCATATATTTGAAAAAGATTTATTGTAGCTTGAAAATCTTTATACAATCTATATTATCAATTAGATTGTAATTATAAGATGCTTTATAAAAAGTTGTATTAATGTTTGATATTTCTCTAGGAAAAAGTGTTACTCGGGAGAAAAAAAACATATATATTCTTGGGCAATGGAAAGATTTCCCTATCATGATCTGTAGCTGAATAATCTCCAAATATTTGCAACTTCCGGGCAGTGGCTTACAAGGTACTGGACACCTTACAGACGAAGACCAACTTGAAGGGTATATATCTCATAACCTCCAATCAAGATTGTATATCTTTTTTTTTTTTTTTAAATTTAGATTTTGAAATCCATTAAATGCATTGGCAATTGCAATTTACACGACAGGTTCTTGTGATATGGAAAAATTCCTGGAGAGATTTCATTTACTATCCAGGGTTTTAGTTTTTGCATCAAAAGCTGGTTTTGACACGACATGTCAAAAACCTGTCAAAAAGTAAAATAAACTGTTTGTCGAAATGTGGCAAAAACTTATAAAAACCATGACAAGTATCTTTTTTGTCATTGAAGATATTTTATTAAACACCCATCTACTTAATTATTTCAATCATGCATAATATTTGCATTATAATTACTCATATAATTATTATTCATATTATACATCATATATTAAAAATGTATCTAAAATAATTTATTTGCTTTCTTAATGACTAATGTATTATTTATATTTTAAGGTTATTATGTCCGATATATTATAACTGTTAAGTTTACATTACAGATAATTACTATTGTTCTAATTGTTGAGTTGGAAGTTGTTATTCGTCTGAATATTGATGGTACAATTTAGACAGATTTCTTAGCTTAATTAAAACTAAAGTTGTCACTAATAATTGTATAATATCAACCTGTGGATTTTTTTTGTAATTCACATTATTTGTTTTTCATGCTCATGTGTGCAGCGTGAAAAAAATAAGCAGACCACCCGGAATGATTTTTGATCTAATGATCAGATCTTCACATTCTAATCTTCTTCTGATCTAATGTTTTTTGCACTAATGTAAGATGGACAAATACCTAGTAAAGGCAAAATCTTCTATGATGCAGCAAGAATATTCAATGCTTTAAAAAATAGAAGATGTTAAAAATGTATTATAATGAAAGAAATTTTTTTTTCAAGGCTATATGTATTTTTTCAGTTTTTAGAAATCTTACCCTGTTTTTGAGAAATTCTCACCCATTTTTTTTCTATGATGAAAACACTGGTGTATAATATTTGGTAGCTTCAGCATAACTTAATATGAAAATATTGTATTCACACAAATTTAATCAAATATATTATTTTCAATAAATTTTATCTATCATTTAGATATTTCAAATGGAAAATACTACTTATAAACTGCAATAGATTTGAAGTGAAAATTAAAAATTTGACTGTAGCAACTGTTTTATCTGTTAAACTCTGACTTATTTTATTAGCTCTGTGGGGAGGAAAAAAGATTTTCTTCTATTTTTTTATTTTGTAACTTCATTTATTAGACTTTCTATTTTTCAGTGACTGTACTTTGTGCTGAAAAAAAAAAAAGAAATCACAATTGTTCTCAATTTCTATATTTTTTTTCCAGTAGTGAATTAGATAAATTGCAATTTTACAAATTCTGAGTCATAACTATTTATTATTGATAATCATCCTCTTCACCAAAGCTTATGATTTTCGACAGTGATTCTCAAAACTAAAAGGGGGTTAATGTCAGAACGATTGAACATCATAGTTGATCACTTGTTATTTTCTTTGTATATTTATTTATAATTACTTCACATTTGTATTAGCTAATTATTTTCTCACCTAAAATTTTAGGTTTCTGATATGACTGTTAAAACTATGGTTAAATCTGGATAAAACAGTCAATTGTCAAATGCGTGCCAACTTTGACTTTAGTGGTTTCGTTTGTCAGTTTTCTCCACTGTGAATAAACCTTGTCCTCTTAGCTTCAATTTTGATTTTTTTCCCAGGCATGAAAATTTACTTCATTTCAATGAAGTAAGTTGTCATGCCTTTACTCTGAAACATTGTTAAATACTCTTCTATGGATGTTTAGTTGAAATTTTATAACATTTTTCTATTCTCTTTCAGAGCATATTCTCAAGTTTGAAATGACTTTTTACAAAGTACACTGGATGAGGAACACAGGTTCAGGATCTATTTATCCTTGTGGTATGGGTTGACAAGAGAGTATGAAAACAAGGTATTTTTCAGTTAGCTTGGCAAAATAAATTTAATTATTTAATTTAATTTTTATGTGTTAAAAAAAGTTGGAGGTCTACATTTTTCANAAAGGGGGTTAATGTCAGAACGATTGAACATCATAGTTGATCACTTGTTATTTTCTTTGTATATTTATTTATAATTACTTCACATTTGTATTAGCTAATTATTTTCTCACCTAAAATTTTAGGTTTCTGATATGACTGTTAAAACTATGGTTAAATCTGGATAAAACAGTCAATTGTCAAATGCGTGCCAACTTTGACTTTAGTGGTTTCGTTTGTCAGTTTTCTCCACTGTGAATAAACCTTGTCCTCTTAGCTTCAATTTTGATTTTTTTTCCCAGGCATGAAAATTTACTTCATTTCAATGAAGTAAGTTGTCATGTCTTTACTCTGAAACATTGTTAAATACTCTTCTATGGATGTTTAGTTGAAATTTTATAACATTTTTCTATTCTCTTTCAGAGCATATTCTCAAGTTTGAAATGACTTTTTACAAAGTACACTGGATGATGAACACAGGTTCAGGATCTATTTATCCTTGTGGTATGGGTTGACAAGAGAGCATGAAAACAAGGTATTTTTCAGTTAGCTTTGCAAAATAAATTTAATTATTTTATTTAATTTTTATGTGTTAAAAAAAGTTGGAGGTCTACATTTTCCACCAAAAATATTTCTTTATGCAGGTGTAATTATTTCTTCCTTTTTTGCTGTTTACTTATATTTTGTGGCTTTTTTTAAAAACATGATATTTACTTTGTAAGAGGAAGATATAATAATTTATATTTATTAAACATTTCTATGTTTAAAATTTTTGTTTTTCTTTTAAATTCTAGTTTTTCACTAAGTGTGGTAAAGTAATAAGCATTTCATTCAAGTTATTTGTTGATGAAATTATTTTATTAAAAGTCTGTTTATTTTTATAGATTAGTTTTTAGTTTTCACATACAACTTATTTAATGTTTCTTTTGCTTTTGTTATATTGCTTCAGCCAAAAAATTTTTAATCTTTACAAAAATTAATGATCAATTTAATTTGCCATTTTAAAGTTTTTATAATATTTTTCTCAATGTTTTCTGTTCATTAAGTAAATCTATTGTGTATAAAGTGCAAAGTTTATATGAAATACAAAATATTTTCAAGTCAAAATCTACCATCCTTTTTTTAAACTCTTAATTATTGAAGATTGTTACCAATTGAAGATTATTATGGTCTTTGGTGTAATGTATTCATAACATTTCAATTTTATAGCTGATTTCTTTTATAGCCAGGCAAGAGATTCATCTGACTTTGGACAAAATTTCAAACTTTTTAAACATCAGAAAAAAATTCCGGAATTAAAAAAAATATCTCTTGTGTCTATTTTTCTTAATATTTCTACATTATTTTGTTTTACTTTACTATGTTATCCTATTTAATCATGATAATCTTTAGTTTGTTAGACTGCTAATGTGCACAAATTAAAGATAACTCTAAATAAGTATGTAAATAATGAAAATTAGTTTTACATACTTTTTTTTAATTATTTTTTCATGAGTTGATATGTGTATTTTAGCATTTTTATTCTTTTCCCACTCTTACAACAAGCCTAGTTAGTCACTATAATAAGCTATCTGATTAGAGGAAATAGTCACTCCTGGGTCGGGGAAGCCTGTTTCAGATGCCTCAGACTTTTCTGTTGTCTTGTAGAATTTGGTCAGGCATAAATTATAGTATTGTAAGTTTTTAGTGTCACACCAAACGAGAAAACTTTAGTAGACCAATGGGACTACTATTCTTTTAGTGGTCCAAAAACTTAATGTGGTAGATAAACTTGAGGGTAAAAAATAGAACTTACATTTGCATAATTTATGTTATGGTACACATGCTATGAAATAAGAGACAGCATGTAATAAGAGACAGAAAATAAAAAACAGAAATCAGGACACATATAATAATGAAACTTCACTAGAATTTATTTGCATTAATAAATATTAATAAAAAAAATTAAAGTTCTCTGTTTTTAGATAAATGCAGTTTTCATGAACTTCTATCGACATAAAAAATTAAAACCATACACATCAATAGCATTACACTGCAATGCATCTTATACATAAATCGGAACTTCAGTTTTTTTTATTTTAACAAATGCATTGTCTGAAATAGTAAATATCATGTAAAGTAATTTTTATCAACAACATTAAGAATAATTATTATAAACACTAGGTATGCTTTTACCGTAGTTATAATATAAGATGTAAAATCTTTTTTCTTAACTATCCTGTTCCTCTCTATCCCCAACATTTAAAAACTAATAGTTTGATATAGAATGATTTAGGAGTACTATTTATTAAAGTTCAGTTTAAAAAAAAAGCTATAACATTTATAAATAATTTAAACATACTGAGTAGAATAATAAATTCAACATACTAATGAAAAAGGGAAGTGCGTGGAGAGACCTCTCCAGAGTAGCCACTTTCCAGAAAAATTTAAAAGCTGGTAGCAATTGTCATCGAAAAATATTTCTAAATTTATGTGTTAACAGCTGACAAATTGTATTCCTAAAACTTCCCTAAAATTAAAGCCTTTAAAATGTACAAGAACATCATGAAGTAGTTGACACCACTTTTAAAATTTTTCTAGATTGTTGGCACCCTGAAACAGGCGGGAGAACTTCTATACTTATGTATTTCTATTATATTCGCTGCCGAAGCCTTCAGCTTAGAATAATAAATTTAGAAAAAAAAATTTCAAATGCATGGAATTCAGTACAAAAAAAATTTTTTTCATTGCCATTTTGTTAATTCTAAACATTTCAACAAATTTGTCACCCATGCATATTATTTCAGTGACTTTTGTAGAACGTTTCACGAAGATTGTCGCCATATTGGCGTAAAGCTTATAAATTTTAATCAAACTCGTTGCAGTATCTAGTTCTTGTGATACCGACCCATTTATTCAATTCAATAAGTTAGCAATTTCAAACAGTTGATAATTCTCTACATCATGCATCTCAAATTTATTTTAATGCTAATACAATTTTTTATATTTTTAGGGTGAAATGGGCATGGTCTTAATAGACTTCATCCTAATGGCTGTGATAACAAATCTTATTTCTTTTTAAAAGTTATGCTGCTGATCCAAAAGTACAATTTTCGTTCCTAATATTTCGGGTAAGTACAGTTTTTTTTTGGGGGGGAGGGGGATTTTCTTGTTTCTCAAAATCTATTGTATTTATGTAACTTTAAGTACATACTGTTTTTTCTATTCACTTTATCATGTTAATAGAAATTTATCTTTGGGTTTGTTGATAAATCATTTTAATTGTGCAAATTTTTTTCTTCCCATTACAATTGTTACATACCAAAAATAGCATTTTACTAATATATTTAAAGAGATGCTTACAAAAAACTGACTTAGTTGTTGACTAAAAACTGGGTAGTTTTGTTAATTAAATAACCATTCAACTGAAGCATATTATTTAAATGTAATTTTAAAACCATATTTATAACCATAATTTTAAGAAGAAGTTTGGACTTCATAGCTTTGCATAGCTACAAATGCACTCAATAGTCTTGCAGATCATCCAGACATGGTTCCCAATGGAACGTCAAGCATCACTGACTGAGGTCAGCGTGTTGGTGACCGTTGGTGTTGGTCAGCGTTCAACTCTATGCTTTCATCAGCGCACCCTGAAAAATATATAAACAAATTTAAAGAAATAAATGTACAGA
>NC_092205.1:98677783-98683650 GCF_043381705.1 Parasteatoda tepidariorum
TTTTTTTTTTTTTAAATTTTATTATTTATTTATTTCTATTATATTTGCTGCCGAAGCCTTCAGCTTAGAATAATAAATTTAGAAATTTTTTTTTCAAATGCATGGAATTCAGTACAAAAAAATTTTTTTTCATTGCCATTTTATTAATTCTAAACATTTCAACAAATTTGTCACCCATGCATATTATTTCAGTGACTTTTGTAGAACGTTTCACGAAGATTGTCGCCATATTGGCGTAAAGCTTATAAATTTTAATCAAACTCGTTGCAGTATCTAGTTCTTGTGATACCGACCCATTTATTCAATTCAAAAAGTTAGCAATTTCAAACAGTTGATAGTTCTCTACATCATGCATCTCAAATTTATTTTAATGCTAATACAATTTTTTATACTTTTAGGATGAAATGGGCATGGTCTTAATAGACTTCATCCTAATGGCTGTGATAAGAAATCTTATTTCTTTTTAAAAGTTATGCTGCTGATCCAAAAGTGCAATTTTCTTTCCTAATATTTCGGGTAAGTACATTTTTTTTTGGGGGGGGGGATTTTCTTGTTTCTCAAAATCTATTGTATTTATATAACTTTAAGTATTGTTTTTTCTATTCACTTTATCATGTTAATAAAAATTTATCTTTAGGTTTGCAGATAAATAATTTTTATTGTGCAAAATTTTTTTTCTATTGCAATTGTTATATAAAAATAGCATTTTACTAATTTATTTAAGGAAATGCTTACAAAAAACTTAGATGTTGACTAAAAACTGGGTAGTTTTGTTAATTAAGTAACTATTCAACTGAAGCATATTGTTTAAATGTAATTTTAAAAATGTAAGCAGAAATGTAATAATTCTAAGAGGAAGTTTGGGCTTCATAGCTACTGCTTCGCATAGCTGCAAATGCACTGAGACTCAATAGTCATACAGTGGACTGATGGTCATGACACGATTCCTAATGGAACACAGAAGTCAAACATCACTGGCTGAGGTCAGCGTGCGGGTGGGTGACCTCTTTCATCTGCCCACAAAGGGACTGAGGGTGCATGGTATCGGTATCTCTAAACTGTTCTGAGTAAAGTGCTCGACTTCAGGCACAGATTATCCTACTACAGAAGTAGGGGACTCTGGAGGATCAAAAATTGTGATGGCATGTCTTTGAATCATCCTCAGGGATGTTTCCCAAATCGTCGCCAATAGTTCATACCCATTGTTCAGATCAAGTTTGATGTAAACCAACAACTGAGACTCAGGTGTTCTATATTTTAAAAAATTTAATTTTGAACTAATTATGTGTACTCATTTTATTTTTCTACCCATATATATTTTATTTTCTTGTCCAAAGTAAATTGCGTTGAAGATTATTTGTTTAGAAAAAAAAAGTTTCATTTTCTGTTGTTTAATTGCAAACATTAGTACATTTCCCTTAATTTATTTCTTGAATCATAGTTTGTTGGTTTAAAGCAAGGTCTAAAACCTAAACATTTTTTAAACAAAGTATTGGTTTTCTTATAAAAAAAATCTTTTAAATAAATTTTCCATTATTTTTGTGTGAATGTTTTCAGCTTGATTAATGAAAAAAGATTTCTCAGCTTTGTTACAATTTTGAGTTTAATTGATAATTGGAATCCACATACTTTAAATAGACCTGAATCTGCAATTTTTCAATGTAGAATTAGTTTTAACACAAAAAAAAATTATGTCAAACAATTTAATGCAAGCAAATTTTAAATAAAATCATAAGTACTCTTAAAAATGTTTAAAATAAAATGGATTGTTAGTTATTTCGTGTTCTGTTAGTTTTTCGTATCAGTTAAAAAAGCATGTAATTACTGAAAGAATTTAAAGTTTTTCAAACTTTATTTTTACATACTTGTTAAAGATACATGTTTGCTGCAGTGAAACATATAAACATGAATGAAGTACTTTTCTAAATCATATTTTTACAGTTTAATTTACGAATTATTTTCTATCACTTTGGTGAACAAATTTGTATTGTATATATGCAGTATGCTCCTATTTATTATTGTAATATTCTAAATTACTATTTATATGCTTTATTCAAAAAAAGTTTAAAAATATTTTAAAATATTTAAAAAAATATTTTTTTCTTTAAACTACAATATAACAATAAGAACATTGTTACATTTCAAGCTCTGTATATTAAATTTTAAAAAAATTAATTTATTTTTTGTGTTTTAGAACCATTAAGACTAAAATATAATATACTTTTACAATTTTAATGTTTGTAATTATGTAGCCCATTTATTAATTTTACTCTTTACATCATTCTAATTATATTTTTTCATTGAAATATTACTTTGTCTTCTCTCTCCCATGGTCCTGCATTTAAAAATTTGTTTTGATTCAAAAAAAAGTTTCTCTTTCTTTCATTCTTTCATACATTTTCACCTCAATTACATTGATTTCACATTGCCTCGATCACATTGTTTCAAAGTAGCCAGGTTGTATAATTTTTTTTTAACTGTATCAGTTCATAAAAGCATGTCTAAGCAATAACAAAAATAAATTATCTATAGACGGCTGTTATAACTGTAAACTTACACTCTGAGTAATTTGTTTTATGTGTTTTATTAATATTCATATATAGAATTTTCATTATAGGTAAAAAAAAATTGTTGCTTTAGGGGTCGCAGTACTCTTGCAACATTTTTTTAAAATAAAGGTATAATCATTCATTTTATGGATGCTTTACCTGCTCATGTAACTTATAATCAATAATTTATCTTCAAAAAATAGTTTAAATTTAAAACTGTTTAATTTTTTTTTAAATTACATTTTTTTATCTTCAAGGCCTTTATTATTTTAACATATTTTCACTTTTGTTTTCTTAGTGCTCACAATATTCATCTTAACAATTTTATGCATTCAGTTGTTGATATATCAATTAAAACATTTTTTATAGATTATTCTGTAAAAAAGTGGAAAAAAACGGTTAAAATTCTTGTTAGGTATATATAACATACTGTAAAAATTTTAATACCACATAAAATGCTTATTCCGTGCACAGTTTAAATAAATATATTATACTTAAGATAAAAAAGCTTACTTCGAAGCTTTATCTTAAATAGAAAAAATTCCTTAGGGATTTAATTAAGATTAAAATAAAAAATTATCATCTATGAGATAAAGCACTTTAAAGTCTGTCTGCCGATCAAGTTTCTGTTTTAGGGCAATCTGTTTTTGTTTTGTTTTTTTCTTCATAAAAACCCAAAAACCAGGTGTTTTTTTTTTTAATTTTTTTATTTTAAACGAATGGTTAAATAGTATTTAATATCTAAATGTTATTTTAGTAATATGTGAACATGTATTCATATTGTGACAAATTTTAATGTAAAGGAGAATGATATATTCAAGAAAATGTTTTTTTTTTTCAATTAAGAGATATTTAATAACAGAATAATGAAAAGAAGTAAAACTGATAAATGTGTTACATAAATATGTACACACATGTAAAATAAATGTAGGTATAAGTTCTGACGGTTCGAAAAACAAAGAACTATTTACTTTTTTGTCATTTATTTTAACATAATTTAGTGAAAACTTTGCAATTAAACTCAAAATTGCATAAAATGTGAGAAAACTATCTTTTTACTTCCCAATATTTAAATAAATAAAAAATCAATAAACATACAAGAAAATGTATTTATTAGAAAGATTTTTTTTTGTTGAATATTCAGGCTTTTTTTTAAAAAATCATTTGGTTTGAACTGCATTGTTTTAAACCAGCTAAGTCAACAGCTGAACATTGTCCCGCATCATTAGTGTAAAATATTCTACTGCATTTATTAATTCAACTATACATCAAAATAAAAATCAGGATAACATATTAAAAAAATATTTTAGGAAGAGAAATGGGAAAGTCATGAAAAANGCCATATGCTCAACTGATGTTATTTCTTGACAAGACTGGAAATTTAAAAAAAAAAAAATGAGTATGTTCATTTTAATTATGTCTTAAATTAGTTGTAGTATTTTAGTATACATTTTTTTTTAAATATAGTCTTGAGCAAAATCCCTGTATTAAATTAAACTTGTTTAACACTTGAAAGACTGAAAGTTAGTATATACCTATATTGCCCATAAGCAGTCAAAATGATTGGATTGTGGATGCATAACTAATGTATAAAGAAATTTGTTTAAAATTATATTTTTTTATATTACTTACAGTTATATTACTAGTTATCAGTAAATATTAACAATAACAAAAAATTACATGTTGTACAAAAAGTCACAAAATTTTAAGAAATTGTGTCATTATATTATACATCATTGTTTTTCTTATTGAACGTAAAAAGCTGTCAAAATGACTTCTTTGGGCAATCTAGAGTAATTTAAATAATTTTGTTTTAAAGCTCAAAAGGTTGTGAATTTTTTGTTTAATTTTTACAGTTGTTTACTGTCTATTGTAATTAATAACTGTTAGGTAATTAACTTAGCTGTTCATCTTGTTTTAACTTCTAATTGATCTTGTTTTTTGGAACAGTAAATAGAAAAAAAAATTCATAAGTTCAAAAACTTTTATAACTTATGATCAATAGAGAAATAGGTTTAAGTTACAGCTTGTTAAACAAAATGATACATGAAATAAATATTTTTGTTTCTATTTTGAAAGTGATGATATCCAATATTTCTGCGATAGTCAATCACATATCTAAGTAAGCCAGGCCCACCGTAGCCCTTTGAATAAATGTACAATGTTAAAATTCCTGTTTGTGTGTAAATAAGAGCAATAATTGACCCTTATGATTTTTATCTTCATGTATTTTATCCTTAATACATACCCCATAAAACATTTCTTAGTTAAAATTTTATTGATCTTGCTTTTCATGATAATTCCTCAAAATGGGCTAATGCAAAATGTTATTTAATAAAGTAGCTTTTTTAGCAGTAAAAATATTATTTTTTCAAACATTCTTTATTGTATGAAATTAAGCTTCAATAATGGTAATAATATCAATCTTAAGCTCAAAATTTATTTTTATGAATCAGAAAATTAACATTGATGAAAATATTAGTAAAAAAAAAAGTAAAAAGTTTTAAAATATCTTTTTGTAATTTTTTATAAATATATTAATTTTAGATCATTTTTATTTCTACCCATTTTTGTATTTCCAACAAGTTTTATCTAAATAGTTGTAATGCAGGTTGTATGATGTAAAAGAAAAATAAATTGTGATTTTTTACTTTATAAATAATTTATTCTTCATTTGGATTTTTTTTACAGGAAATAAAAAAATTTCATACTAAAACTATGATACATAGATGAGTTTCTGTTAACTGACATGTATGTGACTTATGCAGATATCCATGAGATATCTGAGGGACTTCTTTTCTATATTAATTGTATGCATTATCTGGATATCTCAGATATATTTTTATTGGATATTCGAGCAATATCTTAATCGTTCAAACACTTGATTCTATTAAATTTAATGATCTTATATAACTAGTAAATTTAAGTTTTATGTTTCATTATTTTAGAAGTAAAACTGATGTTAGATTATTTAATTTTGCAATATAAGTTCACTAAATTTAAAGTTTTGCAAATTATTCATGATTTATAAATAATAAAGGTGTGGGAGAGATGTGTAAAATAAAAAGAGTTTGCGATGAAAAATTTTTAGTCTATTTTGAAAACTATTGCATATAGAGAAAGCATCAAAGTAGTAATTTTTTTTTATTCACAGAGAAATGTTTTATCATAAAATCAAACAAAATTATGTAAGCAATTCATGACTGTTTATTCATGATCATAATAGTTTTATTTATTGTATTACAAATTTAGAATTGCTATAACTTTTTTTTTAATAATGATTGACTACAAAGCATTAGTAATACATTGCAAATCTGT
>NC_092205.1:98684150-98731211 GCF_043381705.1 Parasteatoda tepidariorum
ATTTTCGTTTTCTTTTTTATTAAATTTTTTTTTATATCCGTCGCTTAACAGCTGATCCAATTTTGCGTTTACGACTACTAATGTTCATTTCCGTAGCCTTGTAATTTTTTCCCAATAAAGAAGACAAAGAAACTCCTGGATCAGCACCCTCAGAGGTATTGATTTGTTATGGGAACATGGAGGACTTTGCGACTCGACAGATTTAACGTGCGTCAGTCGCCATTTACTACACGGAGAATCTTCGGTCGGCTGGAATCGAATCCACGACCTCTTGGACATGGGCCCAGTGCTCTATCAACCAGGCAATCCCGACCTCAAGCACTTCCGTTTGGTCAAAACAGATTTTAGCTAACTAGTAGCCACATATTAGAGTTTTGAAACCAAACAATAGTTCATTGTACAAAATGTCATAAGGTCAAGTGAGTTCAACAACATTTTTGTTAACTCACAAAAGAAAAGAAAAAAAGATGCAGNACCCAGAAATTACAAAATTACGTTAGGCTTTAGGCCACTCTGGAACTATCAACTTCAAACGTTAACCCGTTAAAGAAAATCATCAGCTGAACAAAAATAATTTTTTGTCCACGCGCCAAAAAATTGGCTGTAGTGTGGTTTAACTAATTCGTTACCTTGGAGTCAAAAGTTTAGATCATTACAGTAAATCATCATCCCAACAACTTCATGATCTAGTAGCCACAAAAGCTTTAATTTTAACTTCAAACGTTAATCCACTGTAATAAAATTGTGAGCATATGCTAGCTAAATTAAAAGCTTTGGTTGAAAATTACTCTTAATGAAAAATATGGCCAAAACAAGCTAATTTTTGACTAAGTAACCACTAGTTAGAATTGTAAGCCGAACGTGAAGTATCGTCGGCCAAACAAAAAAATTTGTGAGTTAACCTTTAAAAAAAAAAGCGTTTTTTTTTTCGTTTATTTTTGACGAAGACAATTTGAATTTCGTCCCCAATCGAAGCTCTTTGTACAAAATCGCAAAACTACATCTGCTCAACAAAACTTTTCGTTAGCGAGCTCGCCAACAAAATTAACGGCCGAAGCAAGCTTTAGTTCCAAAAATATTTTAACTTACATTTGACAAAAACAAAAGTTTTAACCTTCCAAAAAAGTAATGCTAAAAACAAATGTTACCCATCTTTCGTTTCAAAAATATTGAAAATTGTAGCTAAATGTAGTGATAGCTAAGTAATAGTCAAATAGCTAAGTAATAGCCCAATCAAGTTCTAGCTAACCTTTGACAGAGAAACTACTTCAAAGAATTTTACTATCTAGACAAGAACTAGAATTTTACTTCCAAGCATTAGCTCTTTGTAGAACAAATGCTAACAACAGACATTGCTAACAAAAATGTTCGATAGCCCCATCCACCCAAAAAAATTATTGGAAACAAAAAGAGTTATTTAATTTTGCGATAGGAAATTAAAATTTTACATCGCAATANTCATCCTCCCAATAACTTCATGATCTAGTAGCCATAAAAGCTTTAATTTTAACTTCAAACGTTAATCCACTGTAATAAAATTGTCAGCATATGCTAGCTAAATTAAAAGCTTTGGTTGAAAATTACTCTTAATGAAAAATATGGCCAAAACAAGCTAATTTTTGACTAAGTAACCACTAGTTAGAATTGTAAACCGAACGTAAAGTATCGTCGGCCAAACAAAAAAATTTGTGAGTTGACCTTTAAAAAAAAAACGTTTTTTTTCGTTTATTTTTGACGAAGACAATTTGAATTTCGTCCCCAATTGAAGCTCTTTGTACAAAATTGCAAAACTACTTCTGCTCAACAAAACTTTTCGTTAGCGAGCTCGCCAACAAAATTAACGGCCAAAGCCAGCTTTAGCTCCAGAAATATTTTAACTTATATTTGACAAAAACAAAAGTTTTAATTTAACCATCAAACTCAAGACAGTTATGGAAAATTGTTGATCAATGCTATTCAGACCTTCCAAAAAAGTAATGCTAAAAACAAATGTTACCTATCTTTTGTTTCAAAAATATTGAAAATTGTAGCTAAATGTAGTGATAGCTAAGTAATAGTCCAATAGCTAAGTAATAGCCCGATCAAGTTCTAGCTAACCTTTGACAGAGAAACTACTTCCAAGAATTTTACTATCTAGACAAGAACTAGAATTTTACTTCCAAGCATTAGCTCTTTGTAGAACAAATGCTAACAACAGACATTGCTAACAAAAATGTTCGATAGCCCCATCCACCCAAAAAAATTATTGGAAACAAAAAGAGTTATTTAATTTTGCGATAGGAAATTAAAATTTTACATCGCAATAACAAGTCACAGACGAGCATTTAAATCATATGATAGTCCAACTAAAATTGTTGTTAGTCGGCCAAAAATTGCGGAACTAAATTTCAGCTAATGCATTACTTAGGAATCATAACTTTAAAAATTAGCTCATTGTAATAAATCGAATCCATTATGGATTAAAATATAGATTTAAAGAATGGATTTTGGCCAAAACGAGTTTTGGATAACTTTTGCTTTAGAAAGTTTGAATACTGCCTCCAAACGGTAACTCATCATTACGCAACCTTCAAAAAATAAGAAATTTCCAAAAAAGATTTTTGCTAACTCCTGACTTAAAATCCACAAAATTTGATCCCGCTTTCAAACACTAGCTCATAATAGAAAATCATTCGCCAACGGAAAACAAATATTTTTGTGTCTTAAAAACTTGTGCACTTCTCACTCATATTATTTTCCCCCTTTATCAGTAAAAGATAAATGAATCAAACATTTCTTTTCATCCCTTACATGCTTTCGTTTTACTGGGTAATTCAAAATAATTATAGCGATTACAAACAGCTATAACTATTTATTAAAAAATAATTTATCGCTAAGATTAACAAAGAATGTAGATGGAACATAAATTTTCTTTACGTCAGGCGCAGTGAAGTGGAATCCTGCGCACGCGAGTTTATTAGTGAAAACGCCCAATCTAGAGCAGAAAACATTCAGTGTGTTAGAATTGAATTGTCATTCTGTTATCACAGTACAGGGAAGATTTCGACGGCGTTACAATCAAGAACCTCCAAATAGGAACAACATAACGCAGATGGCGTAGGATGTTTGTACAAAGGGAAAAGTAGCGGAATGCCACGTGTTTCAGCGGAAGAAGTTGAAAGAATTCTCCGCACGTATGAAAGAAGACCACGAAAATCGACGTACGAAAGCAGTAAGGAGTTACAAATACCACAAACAACGGTATGGGTTGTTCTCAGACAGAGGCTGCAAATGAAACCGTACAGAATTCAACTTGTGCAGCTATTGAAACAGAAAGACTATGGCAAACGTAGGAATTACGCTACGTTTATGCTGGAAAGCATGGGGAATGAAACAATGTCTCATTCTTAGCTATGAGGAAACCTTCCACACAAGTGAAAAGATTAACAATCGAATATGGGGTACGGAGAAGCCTTCCACTGTAATTGAACACGAACGCGACTCAGCGAAAGTTAAGATCTTCAGCGTGATCTCATCACTTAAATTGTATGGTCCTATTTTCGTCTAAGTGTTAACGTTATCTTAACATGCTTGAGGTATGGTTAATGCCACAGCTAGATACTACGGATGACATCTTGCTGCAAGATGGAACACCCTCACAAAGCACATTTCTAAATCAACATCTTCGAAATTGTTTGATCCGTCGAGACTCCAACGATGTTTTCTACTCTTGGCCATCGATATATCCGGACTTGACACTCTGCGATTTCGATATATAGGGCTATGTGAAAGACGGGGTCACATGCCCAAAACAATTGAAGAACTCATAGTCGCTCTCAAGGATGGCGCCAGACTCTGCCCGACAAGGGGTCAAGTCTCATCCGACAGGGGGGCTCAAACAAATTAATTCAAAATATTTAAATTAAAACGAATTTTATACTTTACATTTTTTTCTCACAATACTGTACATTTTTTTCAGTTGTGTTTCTAGGAATCTAACATCACTAATATTGATACCATAATGTGCAGATTCCTTTTAATGTAAATTTAAATGTTTTTTTTTTTTCTGTTATCGGTATATTTTGCACTGTATGGTGCAATTTACCATACATTGTAATCGTAAAAATTACTTCTGTAATGAAGAAAAATAGTTGTAGCAGTAACCGCTATTTCAAAAAATTTCTACGCTTCTTACTCTCATAACGCAAAAATTATTCGTTAATAAAAATTTGAAATTTCATGCACATTTAACAAAACATTTTGATATAAAATGTTACTTTATATACATCGATTGGCTTTTGAATCATTTAAATGTTTTGCAAAATAAAGTTTTAAGTACATTTTTTTGCATCCACGTATTCTATCTAATGATATCGTGCCCCGTTTTGAACGAAGTTCGAAATAGTTATGCCCATAAAATTGTAAAATTCGAATTTTTTTTAAATTGTTACATAGTATAATTTTACGAACAAAAAAAAGGCTATTTTAATCAGGGGACTCGATGTTAATATGTATTGTAAATAAATACAAAGACTTTTAAAATTTTTCCTTGCGATTCCTTTTTCTGTTCAAAGATGCTTTTAAAGTGAACATCTATGTCCGGCAAAATGCTAATTTCTCCATTTGAAAAAAAGAGTAAGTTCATCGGCTTAAAATATAAGATTCAAACAATATAGCTTAAATTTGTAATTATTTTTCAATTTACAAATTTTTAATTTGCGTCCGAGAAACGATTATTAACTAACTTTCATTTTTAAAAAAAATTGCCACACATGGCTGCTGTTTGTCTGCTTATGTTTTCGTTTCTCAGCAAATCTGAAAGCACACTTTCTACCAAGATTTCTGTTTCGCCTTGCCAAAACTTTTTACATATTGACATACGCCTGTAACGAATAACCTTTCACACAGTTAATTGATTATTGTTTACCACATGTCAATGCGAAACTTTCTTTCCTCTACGATTTAAATTTGCTTTCATAGTTACGAATTTTAAGTCACAAAAAATGGATACTAAAAATTAAGAAGTTCGGGGACCAAATTTCGAAAAATAAGAGTTATTTTTTTTATTTCTCACGACTTATTTGACCGATTTTGCTTAAATTTTGTTTTATGACATTGAAAATTGCAAATGATGAAAAAATTGCACACCTTACATTTCTTAACTTTCTCGACTTCCCTTAAATAAAGTATTAATAAATGTTTACTAAAAGTTTCATTTTGCATGAAATTATCTTTTAAAAAAATTTGGGATACAGTGAAATACGCAAAAACTAAAGTTAGCATTAAAGGGTCCTAACTTTCAAGCGCGTTCATGAAAAAACTATTAAAACAATATTTCTAGATTGATACTACTATATTTTGGGGGTCAAAAATCCAAATCCGTCGAAAAAAGATATGTTTAATCGGATAACGTTTTTATGTCTAATTTCCTAACTTAAAATATTGTTTGGACTAATTAATTAGTATATTTGATGTCACCCTCTCGAACCATTAAGAATGAGTCCTAGAACATGAAAATCCGAACTTAAGATTAAAATTTATTCCGGTGGGTTCATTCATTTTTTTGCGCACTGTACATTCATTTGAAGTACATGTCAATATTGCTGATAATAGCAAAATAATTTATCTTTTTCATATAGAAAGGTGATTTAACTGATGGTTATCCATATACATATGCTTTGATAATTTTAAGGATTATTATTGTAAGAGGAAAATAGGGTGAAATGATATTCACTTTCAATATTAATATCAGTAAATAGTAATAGCTTCGAAATAATAGTTCAATGATAATATCTCAATCTCGTCGTTTTGCTTTTTGATTGAATCGAAAAATTTTTCATACAATTGCAAAAATTTGTTTTTCCAAAGGTAATTCCATGCAAAAAATATAGTTTTTAATTGCTATAAACTATTTAATATTTTTTTATATTTATAATATGCGTTGGAAAAATTCTGAATCCCAATTTCTGAAATCCCCGTGTAGTAAATGGCGACTGACGCACGTAAAATCTGTCGAGTCGCAAAGTCCTCCATGTTCCCATAACAAATCAATACCTCTGGGGGTACTTATCCAGAAGTTTCCTTGTCTTCTGAATTGGTTCAAAATTATAAGGCTACGGAGTTCAATATTAGTAGTCGTAAACTCAAAAATCGGGTCGGTTGTTCAACGACGGATAAAATAAAATAAAATAGCAAGATATAAAAATTTTTAAACAATTTTATGGCATGAAATTTTAAATTGTGAAATACATAATTTGAATAAAATCGGTTGAATAATTCGAGTTAAATAAAATTTTAACCAAACTGACTTTTTTAAAATTTGACAACTCAAACTAATTGATCGATTGTTCTGAAAGTTTGTATTTTGAAATTAAAATTGAATTAAAGTGTAAAAATATGTCGAACATACAATTCAATATATTTTACTATTATTTAATAAACTAATAAAAAATAACAAATAATTAAAAAAAATTATTTTTGCTTAAAAATTTGAGTATAAAATGTTTTCTGTAATTTTATGCAAACATTTTTCAATACACTCAAAAAGTTCTCGAGGGCTGTAATCGAAGAGTGAAGTTAAAATTAAAGGACTCAAACTTTCCAACTCTCTCTTTGCCATAACTTCAGACCATATCTTCCAGATTGCGGCTGTTTCCGCGTTTTGAAAATTAAAAACCTAAAACTATACACAAACTTGTGTGTTTATCCAGAACAGAATGCGCTTTTCTGTTCATTTTCGTCACTTAAAATATGGTATAGACTCTTTGTGTGTGAAAATATGATTCAATCAAAAGTAATCTAAATAATTAAAAAAAAGTATGTAGTAGGGAGTTACAAATGCCAGAAATAACAATATGCCGTGTTGTCAAGCAGAGGCTGTAAATGAAACGAGACAAAATTCAACTTATGCCGCAATTCAAACAGAAAGACTACTGCAAACGTATGAATTACGTTTGTGCTTTAAAGCATGGAGAATGAAACAATGGCTGATCGTCTCATTTTCAGAGATGAAGAAACTTTCCACATAAGTGGAAAGGTTAACCGGCACAGCAGTCAAATATGGGGCCTTCCACTGTAGTTGAACAACATGAACGTGACTGAGCAAAAATTAAGATGTTCTGCGCTGTCTCATCACGTAAATTGTACGGTCCTTTTTTTACGTTATCTTGACATGCCTGAGGTGTGATTAATGCCACAGCTAGATACCGATTTTACGGATTACATCCTCACAATGGGGTACGATGGTCCGCACATTTCTAAATCAACATCTTCGAAACTGTTTGATCCGTCGAAGTGGAGAAGCCAACGATGTCTTCTGCTCTTGGCCATCGATATATCCGAATTTGACACCCTGCGATTTCGATATATAGGGCTATGTGAAAGACAGGGTGCATGCGCTCCCATGCCCAAAACAATTGAAGAACTCATAGTCGCACTTACGTCGGTGACTGCACAGATGTTTCAGAATGTGTGGCGTGAAATGGACTACCACCTGGATGTTGTTCGTGTGTTAAAGGGAAGTCTCATAGAAAATGTGTGACGCATGTTTATGAAATTTTGAAGTTCCTTCTACATTCTGTGTGAATTTTATGACTAAATTCTTTTTCATTAAACAATTACAGTTTGTAATTGCTATATTCATTTCGAATTATTTGAAAACCCTACAATTGCAGAAACATAAATAAAATTCTTACCAGAACTAGTGGTGTATCACAAAATATCGGTGAAGTCAATGCCATGTCTCTTCACAAAGACCAATACAACATGTCCTGTAAAATGCAAATAAAGAATTATTAACATCTCTAAAGATACACAGAAAGAATCAGTATTAATTTATACAAAGCTTATGATTATTACTTATTTGTTAGAAAAAAATATATGATTATGTGAAGTACTTACACTTCCATACCTCTGATAACCAAAATTAGCTCTCAGCCAAGAAAAATAAGTGTTAGTTAATTTATGGCATAAAATAAGAAGTATAAAAATTTTTCTTCGAAGGTTAGACCGTAGTAGGAAATTCTTAACTTGAAAAAAATCTTTTTGTTAACCGCTCACCAAAAAAGGTGAAATCTAACTTTTGAGTTCGAGAGCTAGAATTTTGAGTTCAAACATTAGTTCTACTGAATAAATTTTTTAGCACACGTTAGCTCAATAAAAAATGCTGACCCATGGAATGAGATAAAATTAGAGATAAATCAAGTTTTGAACACCGTTTGACCTAGAAACCAATGAATTAATTTTTTTAACACGCGTGGTTCATTGTAGAAAATTGTCCGTCCGAAATTTTCTTAAAATCGCTTTTTTTCTTAAAGAGCCTATAGTGGTATTATGCTGTAAAGAGCCTGAGTGCCAAATTTTTTAAACCAAAAAGCACAACACCAAAAGAATTTAAGGCTAAAGCAATTTATAAACTATATAATTACACAATAAAAGGTAATCTATGATTTAAAAGCCACAAATTTGATATTTCTTTTAAAAGTTCAAGCATTACACAAAAATGTTAGTACTATGTTAGCCCATCAAAGTTTTTTGTACAAAACTACCGATTTTTAGGCCATTAAATGAAATCAGGATCCCAAAAAAATATTTTTTAGATCATCCATCAAGGAAGATTTACGTCAATTAAATTTTTGCCTTACTTTTGATTTAGAAAAAATCATTTTTACTCCAAATAAGAACGCATTGTGAGAAAGCGAGAGAACTTTTTGGTAGCCCACCCGCCAAAAATGTCATGACCAAATCAAGATTTAGTTAGGTTATGACCTAGAAACTGCAAGTTTTACTTTCGTTTTTACAAGTTAACCCATAAAAGGAAATTGTAGGCCAAATCATAAATTTTTGTTAGCAAATCCATTTAACGAAAAATATAACCTAAGTCTTAACAAGTTTGAATTTAATCATAAACAGTAAGTGTAAACAAGTTTGAATTTTATCATAAAACGTTAGTTCATTGTAGAAAATTGCTAGCCCAGAAAAAGTTTGTCCGCCAACATACCAAAAAAAGGTTTGGGAAAACAAGTTCTTGGTTATTTTTGACTAAGAAAATTTAAATTTCGTTTCTACTAAAAAATTGAAATTTCGATACATAGGTAGCAAACGGATATTATCAAACATTAGAGAGATACAATATAATACTGTTGTGCTAGAAAACGCTATACTTCTGAATCCTATGTTCTAATATTAGAGCTTATATCATGTATGGTTAGATAGCGTTCAATCTAACATTCGAACTTTTAATATTATCATCGATTTCATTAATTTTGGTCCAGCACCACTTTTTTGTGGAAGGGCATCCCATATTACTAATAAACAAACATTTTTTAATGAAAGAAAACAATAAATTAAATATTACTTAAAATGTCATTTTAAGCCAATTCAATTTTATGTCAGAAAACGCAAGATAATATTAGTGGAAGTAAATTTTGTTCTCGAACGATATAAAACTGGAAAAACTTTTTTAACTGTTGAGTTGTAACTTTTTCACGATTGTTTACATCGTCACTTGTTTACATCGATCGTTTACAGAACTTCAAAAGATTTGTAATTTAGTAATTTTTTAGTAAACTTTTTAAATTTCAATGATAGTTACATAAAATATTAAAGTAGTATCGTATGTAGTGGTTTTTCTGTAGTTAAAATTCAGCTAGAAAAATGATATAATGCACTTCAAATCATGATGTGTTAGAGAGGATGATGTTGTAGAAACATTCAGGGTACTTAATAATCTTGACTGCTTAATCAAAACATTTAAGAATTAATTTAATGCAATCCAGATACAAAACAAAACTGGTGCGTATTTGCAGCAAATAAGAAGGACTTAATAAAAAGAACTTAATTTCCAATAAAAAGGGCTTAGTACTATAAAAGGGATTTTGTACTATATATATAATTTTTTTAAAAAAGAGAATGAATGAAATTTTTACTTGAGAGTAGTTATAAATTAAACTTTTCCAGCTAATCACTTTCCCTCTGTTAATTTTTCCGACTCTTGTGTGGTGATAATGAGATTTTTTGGCACAGGTATTGATACGAATATCTATCCATTGAATTTTATTATAAAGAATATCACAATTTCTTAAAGTTATTTTCAAAACAAATAATCAAAGTTTTAAATAAATATTCAATGCTTAATATTTTTTAAATTTAGCGTTTTCAATGTATGTGTTTTCAATTTAGAGTTGTTTTTTTTCTCTTATAATTTTAGCTTCGTCTGCTGGATTTGTAAGCTAATCTACCAGAAAGGAATAATCCAATTTTGAGATGTACTGCAGAACACTGCAAATGGAAAATAACACACTCTGGTAGTAGACTGGGGGACGCAAGTTCGATCCTGACAGAAAACAAAACAACTGTGTAGTTTAAATCTCTTGTAGCTTAAAGTCCTCTTATTGGTTGTTGTGTAGAAGTATGAAGAAAGGCACATACTTGCGTGATTCATCCCTACTTTGTGTGTGATTTACACAATAATCACTGTTGCTGATCATTTTATGAAATCTTTCAAAAAACCTTGAAAGATTCCTTAGATTAACGCTCGGAAATATAAAAATAACTTGATTTAACAATACTTGTAACAATAGCTATAACATATACTTGTAACGATAATTGTAATACTTGTAACGATAATTGTAATACTTGTAACGATAATTGTAATACTTGTAACTATAATTGTAATACTTGTAACAATAACTCTAAGCAATAACTTGCATTGACGGAATAAAACTGCATGAAATGGTGGTAAAGTCTCGGAAAATGTTATCATTTAAAATAATAATAAAATAAAAGCACATAGTACAACAGTTTCTTTTTATATTAAAGAATAAAAATTATTTTATTTAAAAGCAAATATGTGTTTTTAACTTGCATCTTACCAAAAGATTATCGATATGGTAATCGTAAACAATGACGGTAAGAATATATTGCCTTTAGAATAAATGAAGTTTATTTTTATATTGTGTTTTGTCTTAAAATAAAATAATTATGTTCTGAAGAAATGTTGGTCTTGAATTATTTTTTGATTCTTAACTACTGCAGTGTGTAGTTTATTCTGCAATTTCATTAAACATCTTCAGAATTTTTGAAAGTGGGGTTTGGCAGATATGATAATTTCATTAATAAAACATAATAAGATATGTTTGAAAATTTTTTAGAGTGATGTTTAGATATTATGAAAACAGGTATATTTAAAATTTGGTTACTTTTAAATTTTCAAGATATCTGAGAGCAATTTCATTTTAACATTGTCGTTAAACTTCAACTCTAGTTCAAAAGTATATTTATTACAACTAGTACTTATTACTTTAACTTTGATTTCTTTAGTTAAAATTTGAGATAAGTAATATATATTATTTTTATTATGTTTAAAATGATAGTAAAATAATGATAATAGTAAAATTTCTTTTGCTCAACATTTGAAATTTAGCTGAAGAAAATTTACATTATTATGCAAAGACAAAAAATTTAAATCGATGTATTAAAGAATCTTGTTTAAATTTTCATCTGTAAGGTCCTGTATACTTTTTTCAAAGACAAGGTTTTTTTAAGGCATAATATAGTTTTTTTTTATGACTAATTCATCAATATCAGGAACTTGAATAGTCTCTTCTAAATTTTTTAAAAATTTTCTTTGAATAAAAAGCTTTGTTTAAAATGTTTACATATCACACCTACTTTTTCTTAAACCTATTTATGTTCATAATGCATTACCTACTGTCAGGGAAAGACAGCCAATGGAATTGTTTTAAACAAAAATCTATTTTATTATAGATACGTTCTCAAAGGAGTAATTGATTGTAGTCAAATTTTGATCATTCATACTAAATTCAGCTGTTTAAGATAATATAGGAAATTTTATATTTTTTCGTCTCATTCTTTTATGCAATTATATGTTTGGGCAAATTTAATTTAGATAAAACATATTTACTACTTTTTTTGGTTTTAAAATTAAAATATTATGTAATTTATTTGGCTAAGATTGTTGGTTCAGTACATAATACCTCCAAGTTATTTCTGCATTTAACAAATTTACTGGCAATTTTCATAATATGTGATGCTTTCCTGCTTTAATTCCCTAGAAAAAATTTTACGTTGCGTTTGGGTTTTGTTTCAGGAGTTTTGTTAAATATAATTTCAGGTATTAAAAGAATATAGTTACGTAAGTATTTCTCCAATTAATTTCAGTGAATAAAAAAGTTTAAAAATATTTGTTGAAGTAGGTAATTTGAATATTTTTAAATTATGTTCTTTATTGTGTTAATTATTACAAATAATGACAATTTAAAATTAATTTATTTTAGAATTTATTAATTTTTGAAATTAAACTTTCCACTCAATTTAAATATAAATTTAAATTTAATTATATAGTGTGGTTTTTATTATAAAATTTCAGAATATAAATAATGAATGATAATTGTGAAATTACAAATAGCTAAAGGAATGTGAATGGTCCCATAAAATTTTATTTAAATAAGCGGCAAAAAAGTTTGAAGCAGAAATATCTCTTAGCAAATTTTTGACCTGGAAACCATAAATTTCAAATATTGTTTAAATACATTAGACTATGTTAGCAAGTTGTTAGCCCAGCCACCAAAAAAATAGTTATGGCAAAAACAATATTAGCAACTCAATGACGTATAAAAAAAAGTTTGAAACTCTTCAATAGGTTACCAATTTTAGTACATTGTTGGAAATCACTAGCATGCGCTAGCCTAAAAAAACTTTCCATTACTTAAATTCCCGAAAAAGAGTTATGGAAATAAGTTTCAGCTTACATTGAACCTTGAAAGTTAATATAAGAAAGTTTATTGTAAGAAATTGAAAATTCACAATAATCTGAGATATTTTTTCGACAGCTCACATGCGAAAAAAACAGTTACCTCCGAAACAAATTTCAGCTAATTTTTGACTTATAAGACCACAAGTTAAAATTTAACACCCAACAGATTTTGAATCAGCAAAAAAAGTCAACCTAAAAATGCACGAGCCAAAATATGTTTCAGTCTAATATTAACATATCGAAGAAAATCGTTAGAGTACGTTAGCTCACCCACCAAAAATAAATTGGGTAAAATAGATTTTAACTAATTCATTGCTTGGAAAGCACAATCTTAAATTTCGCCACCAATTTTTAAACCATTATAGGAAATATGGAGCCCAACAAAAATTTTCGTTAGTTAACCAACTAGAAAAAGAGTAACAGTCAAAATAATTTTTAACCTACTTTTTTCCACAAAAATTTCAATTTTACTTCCAATGATAGTGCTAACAAAGGCATGGTCAAAATATGTTTTTCTTAAACCTTGAATAATAAACTACAAGTTTTAAAATTAATTTTTGCTTATTTTATTTTTAGCAATGTTTTTAAGACGTGCATCTATAAAACTAAATAATTTAAAATCTACAGTAACTGAAATAAAAATATTAAGTTATGAAAAGCTAAATTAATGGAGAAATAGTACTAATTTATGTAGGAAAAGCTTAAAAAATTTCCATAATATTGCTGACACCAATAATACCATGATGCACTTGGCAATAGGTTTTTATTAAAATAAAAAAAGTATGTCCTAAGACGCTGTTGTTGTTGTTAATTTACGTCGCACTAGAGCTGCACAATGGGCTATTGACGACGATGTCCTAAGACGCAAAATGAAGAAAAGGTACTTTAACTTTTAGGAGAACGGTGAAAAATTGCCATACTATTATCGATTAAAATGAAGCTTAAATTTGGTAATCTGTACAAATTTAAAAAAAGAAAATAAGCGGTGTACTAAAATGAAAAATTAATGGAGAAATTTTAGTAGCTCGTTTAAGAGAAACGTAAAACATTGAATATTTCATTAATTTGATATTTTGCGCCATTTTTATGGTATTTCGCTCTTTTGAGTGAAGAGTTGGTCCTTTTTGAGACATTTTTCTGGGAAAACAGCAATTTTTAAGTTTTAAATATATTTAAATAGCTAGAGAAACGAAACGTATATTAGCAGATGATAAAGCGAAGTAAGTGACAGAAAAAGAAGTCACAATTTGTATTTGGCACGCATGAAGGGTTGTCTCAATTTCAAGGGCGGAAATGCTTCTCTTCTAACTCCCTCGCTGAAATGAACTCTGCTTCCGAGGAGTTGGAGTAAAGTGCCAATTCCTGGTGAATGAACTGTATATTGGGCATCAATACTGGGAAGCTTTAATGTAGATACTGTGAAAAAAATGTTCTCTCTATGTCTTTAAAGGGTTAAGTATCTGAGATAATCATTTGATTGTGGTAAAATTTGATTGTGGTAAAATTTGACTGTCATGAGTTGACTTCGAGCAGCAGCATCCTGCCAAATGATTCTAAATAGAGTTTCGCTTTAATTTGATGGAATCAACTGTTAAAAAATTTTGTTAATCTGATGACGTAAAGCTATGGGAAAGCGTAATTTTAAATCATCGTGTGGTAAGATCCGCTTAGAGAGTCTGAAGCTTGGCAATTAAGAACGTTTCCTCGCACACGCTTTGTTGCTCTCTTAACAAGGTAAAATATAGAAGGACGGCGCAAATATATCTTACTGGAAAGATACATTTGCTTGATATGTAAAAAAAACTTCAGGATTATTAGGTGGTTTTAGAATTAAATTTGATGTTGAAGAAATAGCCAGAAATTTTAGAAAAGAATATTTAATTCTGGCACAAGTTGGATGGCTATGTCTAAACGAAAGAATCAATCTGAACGAAAGTAACAGTATTTTGCTTTTTTTAAATAATAGTTTACAAATGATATATTCCGCACATTTTACTGAAAGAATACCTCTTTAGAAATGTTTTTCTTTTCATTTTTATAACTCGTATTAGTTCTTAATTCACTTCACCAACTATAAACAAAGCCAATGAACCTTCGAATAAACAATGGGAAATTTCTTTTTTAATCTATTTTTTTTTTAATTTTCCGAATTTGTTATCCAATTCCACGCTTGTTCTATTTTTAACAGAAAAAAAAAATCGTGGATGTGAACAACTATAGTTTGTATTTAAATGTATTAATTGTATTCTCTTAGTTGTATCTAAATTTAATGTTTGTATTTTTTTTTAACATCTGTGATTATTAAATCTAACTATGTAAAAAGTTTTGCTTAACGTGATCTTGAAATATTTACCTAATTCGGTTATGAAATTTTTCGTATGAATGATTGCGTTATGATTTTAATTTATGATTAATAATACAACGAATAAAGAAAAAGAAGCCCGTATTTAAAATATTCCTTTTCTTTTATATGATATAGATGAAGTAATTATAAACGTAGTTTAAAAAATTAGGTTGTATAGTCCCTTATCTACAATATCTGCTTAAATCCTATTATGCTGTTTTAATTGTCAGCTAGTTATTTTGTTAATTGTTATTAGTGTTTTTATTCCATAAATTAACATTCTGAATAATATTTTTAACATTATAGGAAAATGTATTAAATAATTCTGAAAAATAAATAAAAAAGTTGTGAGCTTAGAATTAATAAGATATGCATATACTAGTGCCTAATCCTAAATTTATCATAATGCAAAAATAATCACATGTGAACCATCTAAAAGTAAATAACATATATTTTACTAAATTCCTTTTTTTGTGCACATATTTTATTTTTGTTCCATCGAAATGAATATTCCAATTGTTTTTATTAATAATCTGAAAATTTTACTCCAATCAAATGCTCTAAATCTTATTAAATCTTTTAATATAAGTCAAAAAGTAAGACATTTATTTTTACATTTTATTTATTGCATATGAAAGGCTATTTCAAAAATTCACCAACTTTTTATTAATATTGTAAAGAGCAAATTTATATTTTATGTAGGAAGGGGATTGTTACTAGTTAATTATTCCTTTTTAAAGAAACTAACGTTGTAAAGCATTTTTTATAAAAGAGTTGTAAAGTTTAGAAGATTGTGTTGTAGTTTTTTATAGTCATCACCTTTAATACTGACCGTAAAATTTCTTGTCCAACGTGAAGTAAATATGTATGCATATTAATGAAATCACATTATGATTTAAGCTAGAAAGAAAGAAAATATACGATCAGAAAATGTCGAATCAAAAGTAACGAAGATGGGATGAATAACATCAAAACCAGTACTTTATTAAACTAAGACTTTCTAAATCACATTTAAACTACTCTTTCTTTTACGGCATTCAAACAAATTTCGACCTTTAATATTGATTTAAAATTTTTTTGCCGAAATTGAAGCAAATATGTATGCTTATTAGAGGAGTCATATTATTATTTAGGTGAGGAAGAAAGAAAACATGCGATAAAAATCAAAAGTAAGTTGAAAAACATCAAAACCAGTACCTGATTGAATTAGGAGGAATTTCTAAATCACATTCAAACTACTCATTCTTTCCTACGGTATTCAAACATGTTTTGATTTTTCAGTAAGTACCATCTTCAATTTTGATAGATGTTTTCTCTTCTCTGAAATAATAGTTAATGTTATATACCAGTTTGTTTAAATTTTAAGAAGAATTAAAGAAAAAAATATATAAAAGGTAATCGTTATAGATTAATCTGTATGCGTAGTTGCTTGTTAATTAATTTTGAAAGGTGTTCTGTAATTACCACTCTTAATATATATTTTGAAATCTTTGTCAACAATGAAGTAAAAAAAAAATAACAAGTTGGTGCTCGTCAATAAATATTTTAGTGAAGAAAGAATTAAAATACACTATCCAAGTCCAGCGAATCACTTTAAAAAGAAAAGCGAGGTAAAAAGCATCTAAACTTGTTTGATTGCCAAAGAAAATGGAGAGGAGTTGAAACGTGATTTTTGTGAATATTTACTCTTATCAGACAATCAAATTGGTTTTGTTGTTTTTATTTTTCTGTCTTCGTAGGAAATTCGACGAAGTTTGATGATGCATTTCTTTATTCTCTAAATATTAAATTATCTCCAAATTAAGAGTAATTTGCATCTCCCAATTTGTTAAGTTATTGCTTTTTTTTTGACAAGGCTACTAAAAACTCTATACTAAGGGTGGTTAGTACAAGCACCCAGTATACAGGGTGGTTTCGAATTCATAGCGCAAACTTTAAGGATAAGTACAGGACAATGAAACAATCAGGAATGTAAAGGAGCAAGTGACGCGTTGTGGCGCAAACACAAAAAATAAGAGACGAAAGGAAAGACAAATTGTTTATTGAAAGAGTCTTTGACTAGTGCAAGGTTTATAATAGCTGTTCAAATTTACGTTCGCTAGCGATATATGCTTGATTGCGATATATGCTTGACAGCGTCCGTGAAGCAGCTTAGGATATTCGAGCAAATGAAGTGGGCTGGCGCCTCATCATGCTGAAACCACATGCAGTTACTAATGGCGATCGGAACATCCTGCAGTAGTTCTGGTAACACCTAGCCCAAAAAAATAAGATAACATTCGCCATTAAGTTACGTCGGTAGTAAGTATGGACCAATCAAAAAGTTGTCTACAATACCAGACCATAGATTCATACAGAATCATTGCTGATGCGCATGTGGTCACGTTGCGTGTGGATTCTTCGTTACCCACTCATGGGAATTGTGCTCATTAAAGAACCCTCGCGTGCAAACGTTGCCTCATCTGTAAACAGTAAATGAAGTACGGCTACAGCGCGCATTGTTGTACCACGAACTGGCAGAAGTTCAGGCGGAGAGGATAGTCTGCCGGATTCAAAGCTTGTACTCACTTCAAATGGAAGGGTTGTAAGTGATTATCGTTTAAAAATTTACAAACGGTCTGATGACTCACCCCTAGGTGATGAACAACAGCTTTTGCATTTAACTCGTGTCTATCAGCCATAACGTTGAAGATGCTTTTTTCCAGGCTTGGACGACTTACAGTTTTTCGTCGGCCACCAGCTTCATGTCTGGTGGCATGGAACGAACCTGTTTCACGAAGTTGACGTAACAGCTGAAAAATTCCGTGATCCGGCATTCGTCGATCAGGAAACTGCGGGTGATAACATTCGTAGCGCAACTCTGCCGTTACCATTTGAATCGCCGTACATGCAATGCATGTCTGCTTTTTCGACATACGTCAAGTGCCCCATCGTAGAAAATTGCATAATTGCGAATGGAACTTTTCTTTACTGAGATGTTAACGTGTTAACATCTCATGTCATGTCTCGATGTTAAACGGTGTCTAAGCACCTACTGCCCTCTACCGGCAACGCAACCAACCGATAACTCCATTTCTCCTTTATTTCTAATGTTTGCGTCTCACCGCGTTACTTGCGCTCTTACATTCCTAAATAATAAATTATTGTTGCAATGTCCTGTATCTAACCTTAAAGTTTGTACTACGATTTCGGAACCACCATGACCATGTATAATGATTTTAAAAAATTTTATTTTTTGGTTTTTTTGAACCATAAGTTCATATTCAGCCTCTGGCATAATCGGAAATTCCGCCAGAGAACAGACATCTTATGATTTCTAACGGACTTGTCAAATACCTCGGGTTACGTGATTTTAAGACAAATAGTCCAAAGAGTTTAATTGTTGTATGCTGAAACTGTAACTAAATTTCGCATAATTGTTTAGTATATTTAATATTAATTTTAATATCTCATATTTATATATTTTATATTGATCAAATTTTTTCATCAAAAGCGACACTAAAGCAAATTGTTAAAAAAAATGATTTTTATTAATATTACAATCACTATTAAAAGTTCGACAGAAACCAGTTACAAGGCCCCCTAAAATTTTTATAAAAAGAGACACTGTAAAGTTAAGCCATTTATTTATTTATGCAAAACTATCATTTTAATTTAGTTTGGAACAAAGTTAGCCTCCAAATAGGCAAACGAAAATTATTTCGTTATAGTTTAGTATAAGCCACCAACCTTGTTTGATTAAATAATAAATTCATAAGTAATAAGTTAAAATTTTTCACTTGCATGAACAAATAAAATTAAAGTAATAAAATATGAAAACTAGCTTTTTTACTGGAAAAGCTATTAATGTAAAATGGTGAAAAGTACTAAAAGAATTTATACGGAGTTCAAAAATTCTGATTGCGAACACTTTTAAAAATGTTTCTTTTTTTAAAAAAGAAATGGGGAAGATTTCGTGTGTATATAAAAAATTGAAGTAGATAGTAATAATTGTATATATATATATATATAAATATATATTTTTTTTTTTGAGAGCGAAGCAAATAAGAAATTTTGCTCGTGAAGCTTTTAAGGAGTGCTTTTTGGAGATCTTAGAATCTCTAATAAGTTATTTAAAAAAAAATTATATGACTGGTGTGTAATATTTAAAAATTTCAATATATAAAACAGGTAAGAAAGAAAAAGAATTCTACTTACAGACTTTATCTTTCAAAAGCAACAATTCCTCCTATTCTGTTTAAAGAAAAGGAGTCAGGCAATGTTGGCAGATTCCAATGAGACATTAGGCTTTCACTTGTATGTCGGGTAATTAAACAGCCCTGAAAAGCTGAGATATAATAAATTAGAATTAAAATCAACAGTTTTTTCTGATTACAGGAAATAATTGAAGAGAAAATGTGAAGTGAATAGTTGAATCTATTGAAGCGAAGACTGAAAACTGTCATGATACAGAAAAACACATTCGAGGTGAAAAATTTGAAATAAATTAATAGAAGTGCTGTGAAACATATTAGATAAAAACCAGGAAACTAACTGAAAATTACTTCGAAAAAATATGGTAGACGCATTAATAAAAAGCTAAAACTAAATGGAAAAATAAAAAGAAACCGGAAACAAAAGGAATCTAAAACCAATGGAAAAAAATAAGGAAAAAATTACAAAGACGAAACACATGGACTTCGTCCCATAAAAAAAAAGTACGAAAAACGAAATAAGGAGTCAAAGCATTAGTTGAATGAACAGTTATCGAAAAAACTGGATCACGAATTGGAAAATAAAACTGAAAACATAGATAAAAAGTTATAACACAGTAATAAAAAATTAAAAGAAAATGTCGTAAGAAATTTAAATACATACTAACATTGAAGCATGTAAACAATAAATAAAATAATCTGGATGTAGAAAACAGAGAAAAAAACGGAAACTCGGAAAACAAACTGAAAAAAAAAAGGAATAGGATGACAAAACATGACTAGACACTTGAACTACAATTGATACGCATAAAATAATGGTAAAGACTTGGTAAAAATTTGAAAATATATAAATAAAAAGAAACGGCAAAAAACGAAAACAAAACAAACAAAAACAACTTAATAAGTAATTAAAAAAAAAAAACAAAATAGGAAAAAACTCTGAAATTAGAAAAAAGAAAAAAAAAACAAGATGAAAAAACTGAGAAATGAAAAATATTGAAAAATACATGTACCAAAGAGACGTATGGAATTTATCAGATATAATAAAAAAAATAGAACAAATGAAATACAGTATAAAACAAAAATAAGAATAAACTGTAAAACAAAGAATTGCGAAAAACAGAGAAAAACTGATGGAAAATATACAAAGAAATTGAACAAATTAAAAAAATAATATGAAAAAACACTGAAAGGAAATCGATGAAAAATACCTAAAAATATAAATTGAAAACACACGCAAAAAAAACAGAAAAAAAACGTAAAACCTATTAAAAAAACAATGGAAAACACACTAATAAAAAAATAATGGTAAACAAACCGAAAAAAAACCAATAGAGAATACATACACACACACACACACACAAAAAAAAAAAAAAACCAGTAAAAACACACATCGAGAAAATACCAATGGAAATTACAGTTACTGAATTGATGAACTACATTGAAAATAGAACAAAATGCAATACAGTATAAAACAAAACTAAGAATAAATTGTAAAACAAAGAATTGCGAAAAACAGAGAAAAACTGATGGAAAATATACAAAGAAATTGAACAAATTAAAAAAAAAAAGTATGAAAAAACACTGAAAGGAAATCGATGAAAAATACCTAAAAATATGAATTGAAAATACAATGAAATAGCATAGCAAACACACGAAAAAAATAGGAAAAAAAAGTCAAACCTATTAAAAAAACAATGGAAAACACACTAATAAACGCAACGAAAAAAACCCAATCGAGAATATACACACACACACACACACACACAAACCAGTAAAAACACACATCGAGAAAATACCAATAGAAATTACAGTGACTGAACTGAAGAACTACATTGAACAAATTAAAAAAAAAGTATGAAAAAACACTGAAAGGAAATTGATGAAAAATACCTAAAAATATGAATTGAAAATACAATGAAATAGCATAGCAAACGCACGCCAAAAAATAGAAGAAAAAAACGTAGAACCTATTAGGAAAACAATGGAAAACACACTAATAAAAAAACACACTAATAAACACAAAGAAAAAAACCCAATAGAGAATATACACTCACAAAAAAAACCCAGTAAAAACACACATCGAGAAAATACCAATGGAAATTACAGTGACTGAACTGATGATCTACATTGAACAAATTAAAAAAAAAGTATGGAAAAAACACTGAAAGGAAATCGATTAAATATAACTTAAAATAAGCATTGAAAATACAATGAAATAGCACAGCAAACGCACGCCAAAAAATAGAAAAAAAAAACGTAAAACCTATTAAGAAAACAATGGAAAACACAATAATAAAAAAAACACTAATAAACGCAACGAAAAAAATCCAATAGAGAATATACACACTTACACAAAAAAAAAACCAGTAAAAACACACATCGAGAAAATACCAATGGAAATTACAGTGACTGAACTGATGAACTACATTGAACAAATTAAAAAAAAAAGTATGAAAAAACACTGAAAGGAAATTGATGAAAAATACCTAAAAATATGAATTGAAAATACAATGAAATAGCATAGCAAACGCAAGCCAAAAAATAGAAGAAAAAAACGTAGAACCTATTAGGAAAACAATGGAAAACACACTAATAAAAAAACACACTAATAAACGAAACGAAAAAAACCCAATAGAGAATATACACACACACACAAAAAAACAGTAAAAACACTCATCGAGAAAATACCAATGGAAATTACAGTGACTGAACTGATGAACTACATAGAACAAATTTAAAAAAAAGTATGGAAAAAACATTGAAAGGAAATCGATGAAAAATACCTAAAAATATGAATTGAAAATACAATGAAATAGCATCGCAAACACACGCAAAAAAATAGAAAAAAAAGCGTAAAACCTATTAAAAAATCACTGGAAAACACACTAATAAAGAAACACACTAATTAACACAAAGAAAAAAACCCAATAGAGAATACACACACACACAAAAAAAAAAAACCAGTAAAAACACACATCGAGAAAATACCAATGGAAATTACAGTGACTGAACTGATGAACTACATTGAACAAATTAAAAAAAAAGTATGAAAAAACACTGAAAGAAAATCGATGAAAAATACCTAAAAATATGAATTGAAAATATAATGATATAGCATCGCAAACACACGCAAAAAAATAGAAACAAATTAGTAAAACCTATTAAAAAATCACTGGAAAACACACTAATAAACACAAAGAAAAAAACCCAATAGAGAATATACACACACACACAAAAAAAACCCAGTAAAAACACACATCGAGAAAATACCAATGGAAATTACAGTGACTGAACTGATGAACTACATTGAACAAATTAAAAAAAAAGTATGAAAAAACACTGAAAGGAAATCGATGAAAAATACCTAAAAATATGAATTGAAAATACAATGAAATAGCATAGCAAACACACGCAAAAAATCGAAAAAAAAAATCGGAAAACCAATTAATAAAACAATGGAAAACACACTAATAAGCACACCGAAAAAAACCCAATAAAGAATATACACACAAAAAAAAAAAACAAAAAAANAAAAAAAAAAAAAAAAAAAAAAAACAGTAAAAGCACACATCGAGAAAATACCAATAGAAATTACAGTGACTGAACTGATGAACTACATTGAACAAATTTAAAAAAAAGTATAAAAAAACACTGAAAGGAAATCGATGAAAAATACCTAAAAATATGAATTGAAAACGCAATGAAATAGCATAGCAAGCACACGCAAAAATATAGAAAAAAAAACGTGAAACCTATTAAAAAAACAATGGAAAACACACTAATAAAAAAATAAAGGTAAAGACTCCGATAAAAAACCAATAGAGAATATACATACACACACACACACACACAAAAACCAGTAAAAACACACATCGAGAAAATACCAATGGAAGTTACAGTGACTGAACTGATGAACTACATTGAAAAAAAAAACAGATGAACAACTCTGAAAAAAACGACAGAATAAACCTTCAGAAAAATAACAAATGAATCTATTAAAAGTAGAACAGATGAACTAGATTGAGGAACAAAAAAAAACCAAAACTTCAGACGAAGCAAATAAATAAAACACTGAGAAGTTTTCTTCAGTTTGTTTAGAAAAATACTCAAAGTTAGTTAAAAAAATTGATAAGAAAATACTGTAAAAAATTGCAAAACCTTAGAAAAAGATTAAAAACAGAATTGAACTAAAGCAAAGAAAACTTTGGAAAGAAATTGAAAACAGTGAAAAAACGAAGCACACGATACAATATTTGTAACAGTTAAAAAAAAAAGGAAGATTAGGTGATGAAATAAGGATGGATTTGAAAAAATGCACTCACAATTATCTAAATGGTTACCAACTGAAGAAAGATTGAAAAAGACAAAATGGGGAGACACTTTAAAAATCTTCGAAATTGCACAAAAATGGATAAAACAATCGAAAAATAAGCAAAACACATTAGAGAAAATAAAAAATAAAAACACTGGAAAAAATGAAAAAAACACAGTGGAAAATTAAAAAAACATACTGAAAAAAATAGAAAAAGGCAAAAGAAAAAATTAAAAATACGCAATGGAAAAAACACTGGAAAAAATGCAAATAAATAAATAAATAAAAATTGGAAAAGAAACAATGAAAAAAATAACTTGGAAAAAGGACATTGGGGAAGAAAAAAAAGAAAAGTGGAAAAAGTCTTAGAACACAACGAAAAATTAAAAAGCAATAGAAAAGACTGTGAAAAAAGCAACCAAAACACGAAAGCGCAAACGCTATGAGATGACGGAACGACCAAATTTCGTCGCACGCGGACACAGTAATGATGAATTTTGCGGCTTAACAAGCGGCGGCGATATTTGACGGGATCCCTCGAACGAAAATGTACCAACCGAGAAAAAAAAAATACCCGGACAAAATTTTGCCTTTTTTCCCCGAAAAAAAACGGCAATGTTAGATCAGCCACTCTAACTTTTTATGATTACTTTGAATATCACAAGAAACAGAAATTCATGATAAATAAATAACTTACCTTAAAATTAAGTATTATTAGTAAGCTTACCTTTACAACGAAGAGTATCATACCATTTCTTGAATAAATAGAGTCTCAAATTTTTTAAGCTACTAAAACTTACCTATATTTACCTTACCTTACTACTAATGACTGTTAGATAGATCTTTACAAGGCTTATTGCTCATTTTTCTTGATATCCTAAAGGAAAATTCAAGATCATTATATTACAATCATTACATCAATGCCGTTAAAGCAATAGAATTATTGTATTTTATATGGAATATTTTTGTCCCTTTTCTTAATTTTCCTAATATTATGAAAACTAAAATGTCGGAATCAAAAATTTCGATCAAGATAATTTGCAGATTAACCGAATTACTCCGTTAAAGAGCAGAATCAAGTGTTTTCCTCATTGTCCCAAGGTAATGAGCACTTCATGTCGTTAAAGTTCAAAAGTCGCTTTGGTGAATGTCCGAAATATTTATTACATCCGATTTGATATTAATTTATTCGTGGATATACAGGGTGTTTTTAAAGTCCCGGACCCATTTTGATGTTTAATAACTCATAAAATAATAAAGATAGATTAAAATTAATTACATAAATGGTTAGATAGACTCAAAAAGTTTCAAAAGTTACTTGTCAATGAACTTCCACGTGTGCCCCCTTCGTCGCACGGAGAATATCAAGTCGATAGTCAATTTCTACCTAATTGACTAGAAATTCGGTAGAAATTGACTATCGACTTGATAGTCAATTTCTACCGAATACATACTACCATACAAAGTAGTAATCTTCGTCAACAACAAAAAAAGATATGGTGATATCTTTTTTTGTTGCTGAGGACTGTACACATNCGGTTTTTTGGTTTTCCGGTTTTCTGATTTCCGGATAACGGGTTCTGTACTGTAATAAAAGGAAGAGTTTGTTTCGTGTGTTCCTCTTATAACTCCAGAATCATTCTTAGAAGAGTTCTAAAACTTGGATAGCGGCTTCTAGGAAACATTTTAACCTCCCATCCTAAAAATCACTAAAGAAATTTCATTTATTTGTTGGGAAAGGACGTTTAAAAAAAAGAATATTTCCTATGGGTTATGCATTAGCTACTGCCAAAAATTAAACTGTTGACGGTTCTGCTTTTGTATTTTAAATATTTAAAACATACAATCATTTTCAGCTTTGCAATAATTATCACAGTGAATAGTGATAATGCTTGAGTTGAAAGAACTTAATTTCGAAAGGAATGAAGAAAAGTTGAACTGTAGTTATTGTTTGAGTTACGTGTTTTATTTGTATGATAAAGATAATATTGTGACCCGGTCGCAAAACGTGAATCAGTGCGCGTTTTTTTAAATAAAAAAATTTCGTATATTCAAAATTAAATTTCTCTTTAACTATTTGCCTATTTCGAGGAAATTTTGTGCAGCGTCATTTAAAATTATTTCTTAAAAAATATGTAAAACTCTGTATACCTCACGATTCAAAATTTTTTCAAACATTATTAAATAAAATGATAATAATTATTTAAAATACTTTTTTGCATGGAATTATCTTCGGATAAATGAATTTTATAATTGAGTACAAAAATTGTTCACTTTGTTTAACAATATGTTCGAGATATGATAAAGTTCGAGATATGATAAAATACACAAAAATTAAATTAAATGCTACATGGTTCAAATTTTGGGATGCTCTCTCTCCTGATCAAAACATTATTTTCCTGATTCCGACTATCTCCTCCTCCTCCATATTTTAAGGGCCAGGAATTCAAATCAGTAGAGGGACAAAATGTTTATTCAGAGAAAGTGCGTTTTTGTATCAGATTTCGTAACTAGAATCATTAAGATTGAGTCATACTACGTAAAAAAGTGTTCATTAGTTCAGTTTTGTTTTTCTTTTTGCGTATTGTACCATNCTCCTCAACCTTTCATGTACGCATTCAAGTTCTTATTCGTAAATGCTAAAAATGCTTAAAAATATGAGCATAGCATAAGATTGAGTCATACTACGTAAAAGAGTGTTCATTAGTTCAGTTCTTTTTGCGTATTGTACCATTTCGAAAATACTGCATTTTTCTGAATTTTAGCGAATTTCACTCATTAGTAAATAAAATATCCTTTTATTTAATTTAGTTTTTATAAACTGTTATGGAAATTGGTTTTAAACTATTATAAATTCATCACTATACAATTTTTAAACTTACCTAACATACAAAAAGACTAGTTTGAAGAAAATTTTCTTGCTCTTTTCATCTATGCATACAAAAAGCCATTCGTCCATACGAATAAGATCAGAGAACCCTAAACAACGACTTCGATAAGCTAAAAAAATCTAAAATATTCATTAGTTTCACCTGTAAAAAAATATAATATTAAAATCAAAAATGAAATACTTAAACAGTAAACAATGCACGACAGTTTTTAAAGAGTAAAAAGTAGACGTATGACTATCGACGTAATAAATTTGATAGTCAATCGACAACAATTATTTTCTCTTAAATTTGGCGATTAAAAAAATTGCTTCAGCGTATTTTCTTCCACTAAACGTATCCGTTTGCGGTTGATAACACAACACATTAATATCACTAATTTGTAAAATAAAACTCAAATTTTGTAGAGCAATTCTTTGATTCGTTTTTGCTAGACGTATGGGATAAGATGTTTGATAATCAACTCTTTGACCATTAGTAATCAACTTATTTACTATGTTATAAACATATTGTTTTGAAACTTTGAACTCAGAAGGCATTAAAAACATTCCATTATCCACATTTACTTAAAATATTACGTTCTGTTTTATGTAAGGCACAAAACAGAATAAATAAAGTTAGCTTCACATACAGAAGAGCTCTTTCATAGACTAATAATATAGGTAGACTGCTCAACTATGATTGCCAATTGGCAACCAGGAACTCTCTTCACCAAACCTAGCTGTGTTTGGGTAGAGGCGGACTTAACAGTTGGTGAGCCTAAGGAGTTGCTAGGGAGTGCCAAATAAAATGGGCAAAAATTCATTCGTGATTTTTTTAAAAATATTTCAAAAAAATATTTTTAACCCTTCCCACGTGTTTCTTTTTTTTTCTCAAATCTGTACTGTTTCCTGCCAATTTCCATTAAAAAATTTCATAGGTGATTAATGTTTTCCTTAATGTTAAAGCAAGGTAAAATTCGAGCGATCTATTGCGATCTATTTTGCATCTATTGCGCATATATTATTGCTAATAGAACTCAACGCGAAAGTAAGATAGAAAAAAAATCAATATTTTCTAACAAAAAATTACTATGCAAAGACGTTTTGTTTGAGATAATCACTAGACAAATCAAAATGAAATTTTTTGATATTTCACAAACTTATTTATGATTGCCTAATTAACGAGTATTTAATAACACGTTTATGAAGGAAAAGACTATAGTGCTTCAAAGTTATTTTTAAAATTTATTTTTTATATTCACTTCAATAAAATTGAGTACAAAATAATTTTGTCGATATTTTCTTTAAAAATAAAATAAAAACTTTAAAGTTGCATTTTTAATAATCTCGTTATTGAAAAAATTATAAAAATTTGTACAAAATTATTTTGAAATCTTGTAACTTTTTGCTCAATATTTTGTCTTAATTTAGATTAAAATTTAAGGCATAACCAAAACTATCCAAATTTATATTATAGTTTGCCAACTATCCAAATTTATATTATATATATAAATTAAAATTTTAATAAGAAATGTAAGAGGCATTTAAACAAACGCTCAGTAGTACCCCAGCATCAAATTTTGATTTATATTTTACTTTTTAAAACGAAACTGTATAAAAAAAAATAGCAATTTCATAATTAAATATTTCTTTCGCAAATTCAAAATTCGATTGAAAACAATTAGATTGAAATTAAATTTATGAGATATTTATTAGAAAGAATAATTATACTTTGTCCAAACTCTTCGAAGTTACAAATTCTTTTCAATTACGCACATTATATTTTGTTCTGCTTAAGTAAATTTTACTTTTTCTTTGTTTTAATTTTAATTTTACTTATTTTACTTTTACTTATTTTAGCTTTACTTATTTTAGTTTTACTTATTTCAATTTTATTCATTTTAATTTTACTCATTTTAAATTTACTTCCTTTTATTAAATTTTATTTTCTTTCATTTTTCTTAAAGAAAATCTTATAATTTTAATATAGACGAAACAATTAAGTGAATTTGTTACTCATAAAGTTTAACTTTTATAACTCAATTTAAAACTATATAAGTTGACTTGTTGCAGAGAAGAAAAATTTATAAAATCGTTAATTATTGAGAAATAACTGTAAATTTTTTTAAATTTTTTTATTTATTTATTTTTCAGTTTAGCTTTTCCATTTGTTTAACCCACGTAAAATTTTTTTAACGAGACCAACCAAAAAAATATGTTTTCTAAAAAAATATTTTCGCTGAACTTGAAAACTACTGAATCTTTCTAAAAAATTAATTATTCCTGGAGGCTGGTTTGATTAATTTAATGTGATAAGGGGGGAAAGATAACTTTTTAGGGTAAGTTTGTTTCAAGAGGAGGGGTGGTTTTTACGATTGGGGTAACAGTCTAATCCGATTTTATTTGTCTATGGGTAATTTTAAACTCCTGATTTGAATGTTAAGCTAACAATCACTTTCTCTAGAAGCTTTCTATTCCGGACAACACATATTACAAAACATATTTGAGAGGACTAATATAAATTATAAACACTAAAGGCATATAATAACTCAATAGTAATAGATTTACACAATTATAAAATCTTAATTTGCATAACTATGGTCTCAGAAGAGCACTTTAAAAGCTCTTTAGAGAATAAGTGCAATAGTATCCTAAAACCACAAATCCAAAATTAAATCATGAATTTTTTTTTATATTAGAACAAAAATTTAAGGTTTTTAAAATTAATGAATTAAAACTAAAAATAAATAAGAAGTGCCAACTTTTAAACTAGATATCAGTAATATACAATACTATATACAGTATACAATAATATATATAACCTAAACAGAATAACATATGACATATGTATAACTTAAATAAACTTCAAATTAACTACTTAATTTTATATAGGTATATACCTGCTATTAATGATATTATGTATACTTAATTGATACTTTTTTCGAATATTCGCTGCAAGCGAAAAAAAAAGATACTTGTTTTCAGCAGATTATTCGGAAAATAATATCGTAAATAATACCAAGCTGTAATATCGTTATTTAGACTAAAAGAAACTTTAGATATGGATAAATCGCAATAGTTGGCGCTTCTTTTAATAGAAGAAATAAATAGAAAGTTTCAAAATATAAAGCTATTTTACTTCATTATTGTATCAAAAATTTATTTTTTAATATTGTAAAATAATAATTGTTACATTTCTTAATTCTTAGAAAATTTTCAGCATGTTTTATATTCCAATCTAATTGAAATAAAAATAAAATTGGAAAACAGGTATTTGTGAGACTCCTCAACCTTTCATGCACGTTTACTAAGTTCTTACTCATAAATGCTGAAAATGTTTAAAAGTAGTATCACAACATTTCGCTGAACTTTATAAATATGCCAATTATAAATTGACAAAACTTGTGTTTAGAGCCAACGATTTTTTTAAATTTAGACATTTACAAAGAAAAAAGAATACATTTATATAAACAAATCATTACCTTAACAAACTTGTCTCACACTTATCGAAAAATTTTGCTTGATTGTGCTGTACGGGGTTGATCATGAAACTTTCCATTTAAAACTCACATTTTAAAACAATTCAGACAAAAATATCATCCTTTAATCATAACCACATAATGCGACAAAAAATTATGTATTTACAATACACAAAATTGCAAATACACGAATTTCAGAATTATAAAAAGGATTCAAAATTAAAATAACCACAGTTTAACTTTTTTTAAATGCAGGAAGGAAACACATACGATTGAATCAATTACTAAAACTCTCTGGTAAACTGGTTCTGGTCTTAAAGTGGTAAAACGCGTAATACATGAGATAAAATAGAATTGTTTAATAATTCATTGTAACAATGTAAGTACAAAAATGTAACAATAGAAAATATAAAAAAACCTTCAGCTTTTAATGATTAAATTTCTTGGTTACAATTGTTCAATCGAAGAAAACAGCATCTTTTAAATATCATTTTTTAATTGAGAAAATTGCGATGTTTAATTTAGTTAAAACATTAAATAAAAGAAAGTAAACTTAATGTTTTTCCATTTCAAAGATACATTTTAGACGCATAATATTCTGTATGCGTAAAATTGAATTTCGAAAAAAACAGATAAGACATTTGGCTTCCTTTTTAAGATATTCAATTTAATTCAATTTAAGACCATCTTATGGGAGACAAAAGCCATGATTTTTATGACCAAAAAACTCAAACCATTAGAAGTCCTATGAAAGCATTCTTTTTACGTCTATACAGGCATTCTTCATTTAAATATAATTTTAATTTTTATACAGTAATGTAAAGCAAATCTCTTGAACAAATCATTATTTTCAAAAAGGTATTTTGAAATAGTTATCTGAATCAAGCAATTCTGAAGCAATCAAATGTGATAATTGAATGCTTATTGAACTATCATAATTAATATTCATAAAATGAAAACTTTCTATACTCACGCATTAAAAAACTTATGAGGAAAATTGTTTTTCCCCCAAATAGGAAAGCAATGAATACTGTGAAGAGTATTTTAATATAGAAGTTAATCAAAATAAATAATCTAGCTTTTTTTTGTTCTTTTGATTTATGAAAGCAAACTTGCATTTAAGTTTTTGAAGAAATTTTATTCCATTTAAGGCTTTATTTTGTTATCCTTAAAAATTTCAGCACAGAAAGGATTTGTAGAAATTTTTGCAATTTTTCAAAGCATTGAACATAAATACATATAGAAAAATTCATTATAAGAAAGTTTCTGCACTTAAAAAATCTGTTTTTATTGCATCTGTTTCGAAATTAAAATAGAAAGACAACTTCTTCTCTCTCTTTTTTAAAAAAATAAGTCGATTAATACTGTGAGATTATGTATAATTTGTACAATAAATGTGAGGATCATAACTTTTAGCCACACACATTTTTTGTGCTCAGTTTTAAAGCAAAATACAATTTTGTGAACAAATAGTTTTATATGTTGTGATTTAAAATAGTTGCTAAACTTCTTTAAATTTAGAGCAGAAACTTTCAATTTGGAAAAACAAATGCATTGGAATTTAAGTTAGGAGAACATTCTATTTTCACTCTTTAATCAAACGACTATAATAACAAAAAGAAAATTTTGCAATTTTTTTGGATGGATTTTTTCCAGGTAGGTTGGTTTGACTTAAAAATCAATTACCATAAAAATCCATTAAGATAACACATATTATTAATGAAAGTTTTTGGAAAATATTTCCTTCTCAGAGCATTTGTTTTTCCATACATTAAAAATATCAAAAATCTAACTATATAATAAAAGTAAACAGAAAGCTCTAGAATTTTAAACCCATGAGAAGAGTATTACTGAATTTTTCTTTCAAATCAGATTAAACTTTCTTTCCTCAAAAAAGTATTTTAAACAATGCAAATTGAATATGTTCTTAATAATATGTTTTAAACAATACAAATCTAATATGTTAAGTAAAAATGAATAATGGAACAATTTTTCTAATTCATTTTACTTTCCACTAATACAAAATAAATATTTTTTATTCCTTATTAAAAGCCAGTCATTAAAATGTTTTTGAACAAGTCGTTGAACATAGCAATACTTTTAAGTTTTGGGGAACATTTTTTGTAATTCAATGAAATCTTAACTATCTATCTTTAATATCTATCATAACTATCTTTAATATCTAAAAAGACGCCGAGAACAGAGTTGAAAAATTTAGTTAATACGAAATTACTCTGTCACGATAAGAAACCGTCCATCTTCATTTTTGTGGGTGAAATCCGAATTTATTGTAGAGATATCACATGTGGGAATTTATTCCCAAAACTTTCTGAACTATTTAAAAAAGCATAATATGAGCAATATTTGAGCTTTAAAATTCGTTTCGCCATTTACATATCTATCAATTATTCTCTTAAAAAGAATCGAAATTAATTCTAGTCATTAGAAGTAAATATTATAAAAATGTATCAAGCATGATTTGCACCAATAACTACGGATGTAAACGAAGATGGACGTCACTGGGGCACCCGGGTACGTGGAGCCCGTATTTGCTTAACACTACAATTTAAGTCGATGAAGTAGCAATTGAAGATCCAAGGGAGGTACGATTTCTGTACATGAAAGCTGATTTCGAGAAAAACGAATGTCAAGGTATGTGAATTTTTCAGTAGCTATGTGATTGAAATTCTAAAAAAAAACGAAACAAAATGTACAATTTTTGATGTTGAGAAAAATAAAATTATAAAATCTGGTTGGACAAGAATCGCTTTTTCCTCAAACTTCTTTGCCATAAATATTTCCTCACGAAAAACATGAACCATTTTTGTCCAAGCACGGTACCTATCTTCACTGAGTAAAAACTCTCGTGAAGATGATTTGTCAAAAATTAGCAACCCTCAAAGTGCACAACATGACGATCCAATCGAAATTTTTGTAAAAAACCGGCCATAGGCCGTTCTTCTCTTTTGATCTTTAATTTCCTTTTCCCCATAGTTTTTTTTAAAATCAAAACGTCAAAAATTTGGCTGTTAAAATTTAAATATTTCCTAAAAAATTTGCAAAGACTTTCTGAAATTTAAAATATAGAAATTTTAAAACGGATAAATTTAAAAGTAAAATAAAAAACAGAAAATTTTATTTATTTTCTGATTTAAATAAAATTGTTTTCACTCTTAAACGAGAATTTTTTTTCAAGACAAGTACATATGAACAAAATCTACGCAAAATATTAGCATTTAAAAAAAAAAAAGTAAAAAATCAGAATGTAGTTTAAAAAAATCTGCATTGTAGGGTTAAGCAAACCCCCTGGGGAAAAGTTTTGATTTAGTTTGAGAGAGAAAAAAAATCAATTAGCCAAATCAAACACAGCTTCCAGTAAAAAAATTGAATAACCTTTTGAGGTTCGGATTTCAGGGTTGAGAGTTTATTGCTGCGAAGCTTATTGCTTCGCGTGTGCTTTAAAAATATCCCTAATAAACAAACAGATCATAACAGTCTCATCGGGATTATACAAACCGGACATTTTTCTTTATTATTTCTTACATATTCCTTTTTTGATTATAGTTACTATATATTCCTTTATAGTTGCTTTTTGTCTTCTGAGTTCTGTTCAAAATGACGAGGATTTTTAAACACTACATTAAAATCTATAAAAATTGCTATCAGATATTCCACGTCAATTCTGCATGTCGTTCAAAATGCAGCGAGAGTAATTCGCGGAATTCGTCAAATGTTCGCATTTATAATCAAACATTTAATACAAAGCTCTAATTTTAACTACTGAGCTATTATAGTTACTAAATATAGTGAGATACAAGCTTTAAACGAAAAAAACCCCTTTAGATATTAGGAATTAAATTAAAGTTTAAACACAATTTCCAATTAGATAATAATTTAAAAATATTCTTAATATCAAATTTTGGAATAGACATTATATTGATTATGCATTTTCAAGAAAATTTCAAGCACTGTATTAATAGATAGAAATAATAAACTGTTAAATAGCATGTACAGAATAGGAATAAAAAGTAAGGTAGATATATAACGCGCACATAAAATTTAGTGATTAGAAATAAGCAAGACCTATAGAGAGATAGGTAAAAAGCAATTATGATCTAAAGCTAAAGGGGAAAAAAGAAATAATTATGAAAAAAAAACAATCGAAATTAAAAATATTTAATAAACTTGGGATAATAACAAAAAAATGACCAGAAAAAATAAATGGAGAGATTTAAGGAAAAGGAGTAAAAAAAAAAACATGCAAAAGGAAGTAAATATTCAAGAAAAAAATTTTAAAATATATATTTAAAAAATGAACCTCCCCCCTCCCATTTTGAGATTATACATTAATAAGATAGTAATTCAAGAAGTAAATTAAATTCAGTATTTTAGCAAGAAAAGGATGAAGAAGGAAAAAATTTTTTTTTGAGTGCGGCCTAATGTCCTCACGTATATATTCTATGAGTGTGGTTGGTATATCTATCACAGCCTCTGATCAATGGAATGTCGAAGGCCATACACATGAAAGTACTACTTTATGAAAGCACCATCGAGGAAACTGTGATAGAGTGCGACACCCTATAAATTGCAGTGTGTTCCTCAATGATGCACTCATGGAGAAGTACGTCCATACATTTACCTCCCCGACACACCATTGACAAAGGCAATGATTGATATTCCGCACGTAACTCGGGGCATCACATCTGATACACACAGGCTACTTCTGCAAAAAATACAAAATTGTATTTACTTTTTGAATCACTTTTATTTACTTCCTTTTGCAAAACAATAACCATGAATTTTAAATTTAATTGCCCGAAAAAAAATTACAAAAAGGGGAATTTACATCGTATTTAAAGTCTAGATATTTTTTTTTGAGTTCATTGAAGAGAGCAAGGAACTCCATAACTGCATTCATGATCGGAATAAATAGAATTTTTCAGGGTCACATTCTTAATATTCGTGTTAGAGACCCATCTTATTTTTTCAAACATTCGAAACAAGCAATCGAACATTCTTATTTAGATTCTCCCTCACACCATCTCCCTTTCATCGAATTTTGTCATTTTTAGTATNCAAAATGACGAGGAATTTTAGACACTGCATTAAAATCTATAAAAATTGCTATCAGATATTCAGCGTCAATTCTGCATGTCGTTCAAAATGCAGCTAATGTAATTCGCGAAATTCGTCAAATGTTCGCACTTGTAATCAAACATTTAGTACAAAGCTCTAATTTTAACTACTGAGCTATTATAGTTACTAAATATAGTGAGATACAAGCTTTAAGCTAAAAAAAAACCTTTAGATATTAGGAATTAAATTAAAGTTTAAAGATAATTTCCAATCAGATAATAATTTAAAAATATTTTTAATATCAAATTTTGGAATAGACATTATATTGATTATGCATTTTCAAGAAAATTTAAAGCACTGTATTAATAGATAGAAATAATAAACTGTTAAATAGCATGTATAGAATAGGAATAAAAAGTAAGGTAGATATATAACACGCACTTAAAATTTAGTGATTAGAAATAAGCAAAATCTATAGAGAGATAGGTAAAAAGCAATTATGATCTAAAGCTAAAGGGGAAAAAAGAAATAATTATTAAAAAAAAACAATCGAAATTAAAAATATTTAATAAACTTGGGATAATAAGAAAAAAATGACCAGAAAAAATAGAGAGATTTAAGGAAAAGGAGTAAAAAAAAACATGCAAAAGGAAGTAAATATGCAAGGAAAAAAAATTTGAAATATATATTTAAAAAATGAACCCCCCCCTCCCATTTTGATATTATACATTAATAAGATAGTAATTCAAGAAGTAAATTAAATTCAGTATTTTAGCAAGAAAAGGAAGAAGAAAAAAAAAATTTGAGTGCGGCCTAATGTCCTCACGTATATATTCTATGAGTGTGGTTAGTATATCTATCACAGCCTCTGATCAATGGAATGTCGAAGGCCATACACATGAAAGTACTACTTTATGAAAGCACCATCGAGGAAACTGTGGTAGAGTGTGACACCCTATAAATTGCAGGGTGTTCCTCAATGATGCACTCATGGAGAAGTACGTCCATACATTTGCCTCCCCGACACACCATTGACAAAGGCAATGATTGACATTCCACACGTAACTCGGGGCATCACATCTGATACACCCAGGCTACTTCTGCAAAAAATACAAAATTGTATTTACTTTTTGAATCACTTTTGTTTACTTCCTTTTGCAAAACAATAACCATGAATTTTAAATTTAATTGCCCGAAAAAAAATTAAAAAAGGGGAATTTAAATCGTATTTAAAGTCTAGATATTTTTTTTGAGTTCATTGAAGAGAACAAGGAACTCCATAACTGCATTCATGATCAGAATAAATGGAATTTTTCAGGGTCACATTCTTAATATTCGTGTTAGAGACCCATTTTATTTTTTCAAACATTCGAAACAAGCAATCAAACATTCTTAATTAGATTCTCCCTCACACCATCTCCCTTTCATCGAATTTTGTCATTTTTAGTATTCACCGTTGTTGCATCTTACATATTTTTTTTCTCTCTATCTCCCTATCTCTATCATTGACCCACTGTTTTTATTCTAACCACTTTTTTCATTGCTATTCCTAACCTTTTCACTTATAAGAAAATGAGGGATGTTAGGGAATTTTCTTTTCGAAGTAGACCGTTGGGGTACACCCAGTCTTGCTTACTTAATAGTGTGACATTTCATTAACTTAACAGGTGTTAAGAATGTATTAACCCTGTGTATTAAAATTAAACATAATTAAATTAAGTCTAGTTATTCTTTTCAATAAATTTTTAAACAATCTAAAAGCTTCCTTCTTTGGTGAAAATTGACCTGACATTGCTTGTAAATACTAATTGGACACAATTTCAGTAATACATCTCAAATCTAGAAAATATTTTCCTTGAACTAATTTGATTATCACAATGGCTCACAGTTCCATACCAGAGCCCCAATAAAGCATACTTCAATCTATCTTTCATGAACAGTGCACACCATTTGAGCTCAGTCAACAGTTCAAATAATTCATTGTCAGAAACTACCGATCCATGTATGATACATATTTAGTAGTCAAAAACCACCATGTAAGTATGATAGAGAAGGGGATAAATAAGCAAGAAAATTTTATCCAAGCGATTATGAATATTGAAGGCGAAAATATTTCCCCCTCAAATTTATGTAATTTCCCTACATCTTCCCGGTTTCGCTGTATTTTAAGCCTGTTAAGAAACTATTTGGTGAGAAAAGATTAACTCTTCTAGATCTAGCTCCTTTACTACAATATTTTTTTTTTCAATCTAGAAATCTCATTATATTCTAAAACATCGTGAGAAATATTTTAAAATTTTTACCAAAAACATTATAGATTTAAACAACAATTGATTACATATCGAACATTAAATCTCGAATAATATCAAGCTTTAAAATTCTTTCTCTTAGGTAACGTAAGCAATCCTAACATTCATGCTGCGTTAGCGATGCTTTTTTCTATCATCTTGCCAGAGAAGGCAAATATCCATTACCAATCTTAGTAAAAAAGTCATGCTTAATAACAATGATTGTTGAAAAAAATTCGATATTAATTTCTCTACAGTTTACTCGTTTGAACTGAAGAAAAATTAAAATGGTGTTTACGATATTCAGATTAACACACTCAACAATAAAAATGAGGTTGGAGAATGCTAACCAATGCAAACCATGGATGGTAAAAGGATTTACAGAACAATTAATAAAAATACGATATCTATTTTCATAAACAACCTTTCAGGGATATTTTCTATATGAATGTCTAAAATTGTCCAAGAATTTCAAAATCTAACATTATCTAAAATTATAAGAAAAGATTTCATATTTTTGTATTTATTAAAATATTTCATTAGTAAAATAAATAAAAAATTGAACACTATTTTTGACCAACAAAAAATAAATAAAAATATGAACTAACAAACTTTTATTACGGGTGAAGTTCGTGATCAACCCAAATTAGACAAAACGCAGAGAAAAAAACCAAATTTAAATATCCAAAATTTTCGGGAAATAATAAAAAGAATTTATTCTATTTTTTTTTCAATTTCCTTTGGATTTAAAATTTTCAGCTAAATAAAAAAATAAGAGGACTGTTTAAAAACAAGTTTTAGTTAGTTTATATATCTGCAAATTAGATCCGAATTTTAGATGAATCAAAAATTTTTGCATCTACAGAAATAGTAATCCTCTCCCCCTCCCTCATAGTACTTAATAGTTTCACCTTTTCCAAAATTTTCTTTTTTTTCTTTACTTATAACATATAAAAATAGAAGCTTTCTACAATTGCAAGGCATGCAAAATGATCTGAAATATTTTTTCTCTAGTTTTAATTTCGTACATAATGAACAATTTATTTTTGCTTTTGGGTCAATTCAGCTATATAGTTTTGATTGAAAATTAGTTTAAAGACGCTTTAAAAATAGCCTAGTTTAAAATGAATAGCTTTGGTCTAGTAGATCCTTACGCTAATGAAAAGAATTAGGACTAAAACATACATATATTTGTAAAAAAATTTTAAACTTGACATTTTAATGTTGAAATTTTTTATCTTTTCAAAGACAATTTTTCTTTTTGACCCAAGAAGTAAAAATAATCTTCAGTGCCCGTGACCATGCTGCACGATTTCTGCTTACCATGTTTGCAAAAAAAAAATATATATATATAGCTTTTGAGACATTTTTTCCTTCTGTAGTTGCTTATTTTTTCAACGTATATTTGCACGTTTATTTTGATTAATTTGAAACGGAAGGTTTCTTAGAACTTCAGTTAAGCTTGTTTCGAGACTTAACATCTAGTTTTATTGACAATATAATCATGAACCGTGGAGAGAATTTAAAATGCATTTTACGTGGCTGTCAAATACTGAAGGTTTATCCAAGCTAGATTACTTGCAGGGCCATTTAGTAGGTGCTTCATTTCAAACTAAGGTAAGCCAAAAATCAAGCAACTTAAAGTTATAAAAACAAAAGAATAGGAAGAGTCCAATTCTCCTCTTTTTCTGGTTCTAATCTGCTGGTTATTTATTAGTTTCTCGTGAGCCATTGTGCAGAAGTCGTCAAAAACTTTGCGATTATTTTAGTGTAATTACCGATACGGGAATCTCCCCAATCAACGGATAGCGGTAACTGATTTTGTCAACAACGACGCAAATACTGTTAAAAGATCTAAAAATCAAAATAATCATCAATAAATGTAGAAGAGCTGTTTATAACATTTATTGTTATTATTTTTCAAATCCAATACTGTTTATCAAAATTATTTAACTTTTTAACCCTTAAACTCTTTTTAAAAAATTATCAGACGTTGTCTTAACTTTAAAAATTTTTTATTTAAGATTATCACACCAAATACAACTGCAATTTATACTTATGAAATATTTAACTCTCGTCAGTAAAATGTATTCAAAGGAAAGGCAGACTACAAATATTAGATAAAGTTTTGTTCATATATCAATTAATAACCTATTTATAGAAATAATTAGTTTAACTAGCTGGATCAATTGGGAATTAATTTTAAGCTGCATTACTTTTTCTACTAATCATGGGATTCATCATTAATGAGGATGGGCCTCGACTATAAAATTAGTAGAGATTTGTAAATAGTGTCCCATTTAAATGGGTAACTAAATAGCACATTTTAATCATTCTAGTTATTTTACATGATGTCATTTAAATCAATGATTTTGCACTCTTTCAAATTGATAATAAAGTTCAATATGATTCTTTATGACTTTGAAGATGAATATTAAAATAATATTTTTTAACGTTTATAGTAAGAAGCATACTTGCGCACAATAAAATTTTATTTGCAGTTGTCATTTGATTTCTTAAAATATTTTTTCCACTTATTTTCTCCAAATATTCAACAGTAATAATTTGACATGTGTAAAAATCAATTATCTTATTGCTTCAAAATCATTGTAAATCAGAAAATATCTACTCCGCAGAAATATATAGATGAGCAACCATTAGAAGATTTTAACTTGTATGCTTATTTTTATTTTATCAACAAGCGTAGAATGAAAAATTATAGCAACGTTTTCTCTTTTTGAGAAAAGAAAAACAATTTTAATTTATTTCCTTAAACTTGTTTTATTGTTATTTTTATTTTTAAAAGATCGAAATGGTTAGCAAAATCTATTGGTTAGTTATCGTTGTTTTATTCACTTAATAATCTTACGTAATATGACAACCTTTCTGAAAACGGACTGTTTAAAAAATAAGATAAAAAAAAAGCTTAAGAAAATTTGAATGAAAAAAATGGCAGCTTTCTTCATTGAATGATCCAAGAAATGTTGCCTTTTAAAAAACAGCTGCTAGTATATTTTGCACCAGAGATATAAATATTACCGGTCTAAAACTATTAATCTTTGAAAAAAAATGAATATCAAAATAAACTTTTTTTAACTAAGTAGGTGCACCAAAATAAAGCATGTCATAAGATATTTTTTCTCTTTTTAATATTGAAATATAGAAACACATAAAAAAAAAAGACTCAAAATATTTAGTTTCTGTGACTTATAAAATATTTTCCGTTCTGATGAATGATGCGGTTAATGATCTGCGAATTCCCAGTTTCTCATTTTCTACCCTTTAGGATTGCAGTTTTCTCACCTATTGTGGGAGTCAGCAATCAAATTCACAAGTGAATAATAGAGGAAAGTGATTAGGTGGACAATGTGAATTTAAAATATTAAAAATAGTGCAATTTTTCCCCGATCATTTTGAATTTTTTTTTGCAAAATATTGTCATCGCTAATTTGAGTTAGTATCAGAAATTTTATAAAAATCTTAATTTGTTAAGTTGTATTCTTTTTCAAAAAAATCAAACTACTAAGTTTAATAATATTTTCAAAAAAATATTTAAAAGAAATAGTAAGTTTATAAGCACTTAATCTGAATAAGTGTTTTGCGGATAGTGTAATTATCTAATGGGGATATTTCACAGGACAAATATTTTTTTAATGTCAATATTTGGGGAATTTTTTTAAAATTAATTTCGAAAACATTTTCACTTTGCATGAGTTTCATATTAATAAAAAAAAATTTTTTTAATGCTTAATTTTTTTTAAAAGTATAATCCATGCTTTCGCTTATAATTAAGTATTAGGTTGAACACTTGTTATTAAGTATTATCTAAGGAATGACGTTATTCTCCTTTTAAAGCTCTGAAGAAATTCTTTCTCTTAAATAAATAATAGCGTAAAAGAAACCATTCAGTTTTATGCTATTTATAAGTTATTAAAGTGCGAATAACATTAAAACATTAGACCAAGACAGTAGCAATGAATTAAAAGAAAACGTAGTGAACGCAGGACAAAGAATATTTAATTTGAAAGAATTAACTTCATGAAGAAAAAAATAAAATAGGTATTGAAATAAATGATCCATTCAAATTTATATGTTGCACTTAAAATGGCGTGAGAAATTAGAAATTATTTTGCCCCTTCTATTTTCTCAAACTTATTTTATATCACTGTTTGATTTTCTTACATTGAGGACGCAGCGATGTTTGGACAGTAAGAGTGTATGCAGCAGCACTTGTACTATTAAACGAAAAAAGATACTGATTAATAAATTTAATTAATCAGTAGTGAGAAAATAATATTAATTATATAAGTATGGCTGAGCACATGCTACAACGTAACAACATTAATTGCTACGAAATTTTCTTTTTTAAAAGTTAAAAACTAGTTTACACAATTATTACTACTAGTTGAGACATTTAAAGTAGTTTACTGAAAAGATGAAATGCACAGGTCTTATATTTGTTGATCAATAGGTAATACTATTGATTCTGTTCAAGAAAAACTTAATCATTAATTTTATTTATGTATGCATTTAAACTCTTTTACGTAATGATTTTTTTCTTAGATAGGATATTAGAAAACGCACCAAATTGTACTTTTTACTGGAGAGGATAGTTTGAAAAAGCATATTTGCTAACTAAATTGTTTTAGCAAAAATATAAATTAATAGTATTAATAAATTATTTTTCTAGCATTTTCTTCCTCAAAGATTGCACCTCTTATTAGCCCTTTCCATTTGAAATTTAATTTGGCAAATTTCATTTCATTAAATCTCTTAAGTTCTCAAGCAAATCATTGAATTCTCAACTATAAAAAGTCAGAGAAGTGACATCATTTGTTTCCTCCAGATTGCGTAAACCCATTTTATACATGAACTTATTAAATTTGAGGAACACAAATCTCTCGTACTTTTGTAAATTTTAAATAAGAAAAAAAATCGAGAATGCTTCTTAAATATTTCTTTCTTTATTAATTTAAACGGTTAAAAACTAAAAAAAAAAAACGTATTGGCAATTTCTTGGATTTTGTATTTTTAAAGGCCCGTGTACTTAAACACAATTTTGTACATCGGCAGAGTTGCGAGAATTCGTATATATTTATCACGAAATCAGTTTTATCAAGCTTAACAATGACAAATTCAGAAAATAACACCTCATTGGCAGTTCTATGGATTTTGCATTTTTTTCATCGTTCCAACGTTTACTACAATCTACGTTTACTAGAATGGACTTCTCACAGATATTTGCAACTATATATATAGAGAGAGTAATATTATTTAAAATGCTTTATGCATTTGCCAATAAATAATGCTTCATTTTGAAATTACATTTTTAGCTCTCTAACATTGAAATAAAAAGGATTTATAAAGGGAGGAAAGAAACTTAAAAATCATACGTGTGGATTATTTCCATGAATTTCGGTAAAAAAACAGCAAAAAGACTTTCTTTAAGCTTTTTTATAAATAATTTTTCTTTAATTTCTGTAGAAATGACAGTTTACTGGTAAAGCGTCAATCATAAACAAATGAGACTCTACAAAGTTATTTTATTATTAAGTGTATTAAAATTATTTGAAGTAAAGGAAAATAGAAATAAAAAATAGATATAAGTCTTAAGTCGTTTGTACTTATGTTTGATCCCGTCATGGCATAGAAAAGTATTTTCTTAACGAAGTTTTATTCACGTGATTTTATTTCAATACTTAGTGAAATAGTTTCATACACACTGTAAAGCATAATAAATACCAAACATATTGGTTTCGTTTTAGCGATGTGTGTATATAGATTTACTAGCAGCTTAAAAATACTAAAATTTGATGGACTCCCAATGAGCTTAAATTGCGCGTCAACAAGTCAAATTTTAATTATTGGCTAACAACAAACTAAACGATTTTTTTCAAATTTTTTGTAAAACAAATCTGGCATTTGTTAAGCATTTTTAACTCCTTTGAAAAAATGATTAATTATTGATTCACAAGACTAAAGATAAGAGAGAATTGACAGTTTCTAATTGAAATAGAAGTGTTTTTAACTGCAATAAAGTTTTATTGCATTCAAGCTCCAAAAATATTGATTAGTACACTATTAAGAGAATAAAACGGATTTTACGCATTAAGTTTTAAAAATAATATATTAATGATATATTGGTTTCTTTTTGATAATATGATTAACCAACTAACGACTTAAATCTTTAACAAATTTGCAATAGTTTAATAAAAAATGACTGTTCACCACTGTAGTTTATATACTGGTCAAATGCATAGAGAGGACACAGATTTAAATTAAAAATATAATTATCCTTCTCAAGCGGTAATCATGCCTGTTTTGCAGGGATCGTCAATTACTGTTATAATTATTGGTTTAATAATCAAAAGCATGCATAAAGCTCATAACTTTTGAAATTCAGGGTAATTGTTTCATTCTGGTAGTTTTTCTAATTTGCAAATAATTAATTAATGGGAACAAGAGTGAAATTTTTCATTAGTCAAAAATTCAGTTTTAATTATTGGTAAAACAATAGATGAAAGAGGGGAAACACGTTTAAACAAGAAAAAAATTTCTATTTAGAATAACCAATTCTTTTTAAGAAATGTGACTCATCAATTTAAAAAATCACATATATACAAATAGTTAAAAAGTCTAAGTTAACCCATTAATTATAACCCACAATATTATATAGATACCCATTGAAAAACTGAGAGCAAACTGCTTTTTTTTGTTTGATTTTTCACACTTCGCACTAAAACATTCGTTTGAAGTGTATATTTTAATATTTTAATCTAATAATTTACAGTAATTATATTTCATTAACAAAAACATCTTCTAAATAAATATCTGAGAAACTGAGTTTCAAAGTTTGAACTCAAAATAAAAAACGTAAAAATACTTTTATTATAGAAGTTACTCTCATTCACAAGTTTTGAAAACTTACTTAAAAAAAAAACCCATATGAGTTTTTCAAAAAAGTGAAAAAGAAATCAAACAATGAATAATTATCATTAATTACTGCAGATAAATTAAACATTCGTCAACAATTATTTAGTAATGAAAGTTTAAAAATAACAGTACATGATTAGTTCCTTTATTAAAAAATATTTTGTTGCTGAAATTTCATGAACGACTTAAGAGCTTTAAAAATTTCAAAACGCTATAATAGTTTTGTGAAAATTTTATATTTGAAGTACTTTTATGCTTAGCTAGCACCTTTTTTTAAACTTCTATTGAATATATTTTTCCTCACTAAAATCAGGAAAAAGTGTGCCTCAATCATACAAAAGACATACTTTATAAATAAAGCTGAAATAAAAAGTTTAGATTTGGAATGTAAACGTTTCACCCATTTTTGTACTTTTACCTATAACTAATGTACCTATAACTGAATTGATTTAAAAAAACATATAGAAACTATTAATGCTTCCTGTTCATCGCAAATAGAAAGAAAAAACTTTTAAATGTAAAATTTGCTAATAAATTTTAGTATACTTGAATTAAATGGTTCAAAATTACATCCTTTTATTAATTTATAATTTGGTATTGACAAAAAATGTTCCAAATATCTCAATATATTAATAGAACCGAATCCTGGTTTTATAGTAGGTTTTGATTAGATTCCTTATCCAGACTCACATGAAATACAGGTCATGTATAAAATTATCCCAGGAGTAGATGAATAGTTATTTCAAAGGTTCATTACTTTCACATTATTAGCGAAATGTTTTTCTAAAAAAACATCTCCGTCAATGGCACATGTAAATGCAGCTAACTATTTAATGCACTCCTTCAAAATAAGATGGATGTTTAAATGTTGTAAACGAACAAGTCTATAGCATCTTTACTGAAATTGATAAACTTTAGTTATGGAAGAAAATTATTTCGAAAAATAAATTATTTACGTATATAATAATTATTAATAAATATTAGCTTTCACGACGTTATTTTGCTTTACGAAAATTTATAAAATTAAATTTCTGATATTAATTCACTGCATTTTGTTACAAAAACACTTTTCTTCTAATCAGGAAGTCTGATGAAGTCAAAGAAAAAACACTTTCTGCCAATGTCTAGTACGAATTATGACGCAGAAAAATAGAAATTTTTTGCGAAGACAGAAAAAGATAAAAAGATCAAAACTATTAAAAACCTTCATAAAAGTTGACTTTTTAATATTATTAATATGATTATTAATAACATTAGAGGACGCGACAAGCACAATACCAGAATTTAGCTAAATTGGAAAAAAAATAAGTTTGCATTTTTACTTATGCCTAAACATAAGAGGACTTGATGTGATTTTTAATCAACTGATTTTCATTTTTAACTATTGATTTCTGTTATATTTTAACTTTTATGACAGAAAAATTATGATTTTAATTAAGATATTTTTACAAATTTCAGGTTTTTGTCAAATATCATAAAACATTTGCATAAAAATTTCTAAAAAAATTCTGGAAATTTTTTTTAAATTGGTGTTTTAGATAAAAAGTTACAAGGAAAAAAATACAATATAGTCAATTGAACTGTAAAGAGCACTTAATTAAATATTAATTAACTCTGAGACCAACTGGCATTCATGCAAGAGAATATCGTGATAAAGCTTTGCCATCACTTGAGTACAATCATTTACGCATGAGCGTGAATATCGTCACAGGAAAAAAAAACATATTAGGTTTTAGTTAAGCTAAAGTTTCAAAATAATTTTTTAAAAAAGTTAGAACTTTAGAATTGTATTTCAAGGATACAAGTTAAGAAAGTCAGCGCAAAAATCGTATTGATTAATTTCCTGCGGAAGGAACGAAGTTTTAATTTCGAAACGAAAGATTTTGCTTCACTTTGCTTATAAAAATACTCTGAATTCCTAATTTCTGGCTTTCAGTCATTGGAAGAATAAATAAAACAAGAGGTAATGCTTCACCCTGTTTCAAAAAGAATTTTATTAATTTTAAAGTAAATATTTAAAATAACAGTTTCAACTTTTGAAAAACGTCCTCTTATATCATTTTATTGTACTGATGATTATAGATAAATCTTATGTAAAGCTGAATAGAAAAGCTTCGCGAATCGTCCATTTGATTCAATTTTTTTTAAGGATTTCATTAATCGATTCAAATCTATTAGTTTAAAGATATTCAAACACTGAAAAAAATTGTTTGGTTCGAATCACTTTAAGTCGCTCTGCATTTAAAACTGAATTCGTAAAAATATAATCTCGTACTGAAGGTTTTCACCATTTTCGAAATAAAAACAATGTATCTCACTCATTTTATGAAAAGTATTGGAAAAAAATATGAAAAGAATGAAATGAAGAAAAAATATGAAATGATGCAAAGAATTTTTAATGCGTTATAGTTTACTTTTTTTAGTGCAAAGAGTTCGAAATAATTAATTTATTTCACAATTACTATATTATTAGATAAAAAAAAATTGAAAAGGTTTCAAAAAATTGAAAATTTCAATGTAACTGAACGTTAAATTCTTGAAGTAATATATTAAATTACTGTAATGATGGGAAAATTGTCAATGCTTATCAATAAAAAAAGAAAACGATTTTTTCTATACACAGAATTTACTAGTGAGACTACTTTTAATTATAATCATTAAAAGACAATAATCATACACTTTTCATGCATTATTTTTCCTTCAAAAATATATCCATACAAAAAATAGCTTTTTAAAATAATAATTCAGAGAAAATATTTTTAGTGATAAAGAAATAACCAAAATAACTAAATTGATTTTTTCTTATATTT
>NC_092205.1:98732531-98738971 GCF_043381705.1 Parasteatoda tepidariorum
TAACAATAAACTATAATTAAATGAATAAATGAAAGCTATGAAAAAATAGAAACTTTCAATGTTAAACTCTTGTTTAATATATGAAAGTACTGTAATTAAGAAAATTTTTCAATGTTTATAGATAAATAAAATGATGTAAACAATTTTTCAGTAAACAGAATACTGAACTCAAAAATACATACATAGTATTAATTTGTTAACTCTTTAGTTGAATAATACAAAACATTTTAATTATGCAAATTGAAAGATAAATACAAATATTACACAAAATATTATTACCACAGTTTGCTTTCTTATATAGTTATATTTTTTTTGTATTTTCCTTTTTTTACCTTTTTTCTTTTTATAAATTTTTTTTATTATATTTTTTTCTTTTTATATTTCTTTTTTTTATATTTTTTCTTTTTATAATTTTTTTTTTAATATTTTTTTCTTTTTATATTTTTTTCTTTTATATTTTTTCTTTTATATTTTTTTCTTTTATATTTTTTTCTTTTGTATTTTTTTCTTTTGTATTTTTTTCTTTTGTATTTTTTTCTTTTATATTTTTCATGTTCTTTTAAGCAAACTGTTAGGTTGTTTACATAACACTAAGGTACAATTGATTACAATCTAGTAAACATTAAAACCAAAATGAATTTGCAAGTTTTCATGAAGGTTAAATTGGTCAGTTACATTGTTTACATACATAATAATTGAATTTGTTTCAACTGAAACACTTTTTTAAACGTAAAAAAAAAAACATTCTCAATAATGTTTCATACCAAAAATGATTAAAAAGAGATTGTAATAATAAAATAAAGCTTTCCAAAGTAATGAAAATCCCAATAAGTTTATTTTTTGACTACACATTTAAAGTAATAAAAAACACTTTAAATAATTTGGAATAAAAACTTTATGCAGTTTTTTTATTTACTTATTTTGATGGAGTGAGTTGGATTTTATTTTTTTAAATAATAAAACAATGTTTAAGATAGGGTATGTTGCAAATAGTGACAAAGGATGAGAGAAATGTGAAGCATTTGCAGATGATAAAAATATAAAAAGATAATGTGATCAATTAGTTACAAATAAGTGATTTAAAATTTTTTCAAAAAAAAATAAAATAATAATAATTCATATTTAGAGAAATAAAAAAAGTGAATATAATTTGGGATAAAAATCTTTATACTCCATCTTTTTTTTTGTTACGATGGAGTGAAATGGATTTTCCTAATGGCAAGAATTAGCTATTAATAAATGAATTAAGTATGGGTATAAAATTTTTTCAAAAAAAAATTAATAATAATTCATATTTAGGGAAATAAAAAGAAAGTGAATATAATTTGGGATAAAAATTTTTTTACCCCATCTTTTTTTTTTGTTACAATGGGGGAAATGGATTTTCTTATAAACGAGAATTAACTAAATAAATTAACTAAGTAAGCACAAAAACTTTCAAAAAATCCATTCAGTCCGAAAATAATTTTTTTAAAGAAGGAAAAAAAAAGAAATAACATTTAAAGAAATAAAAGAATAGTTTAGAGTAAAAAAAAAATTTGCCCCATCTTTTTTTTTTTTTTTTGGATGAGGTGGAATGGATTTTCCTTTACTTAAAATAATTATAACAACAATGAACAATAAAACACTTCTGGAACAAGCCCCCTCAAAATATGTACATATTTTAAAAGTATTCATTACATTTACATAGAAAACACTTCAAGAAAAATCAACAAAAATTACAAGCTTTTGAAACAAAAAGGAGCCTAAGAAATAAACTAAAACATATTTCTTCAGTTAGTTAGTCAATTTTTTAATCACCCCCATTTCATTTGTTTCCTTTCTTCTGTTAATTGACGTTTTACACTGAGAGTTACTTTAAATAGTTCCATGAGAGTCGGGTCAAAGCTGCTTATATCAGACAATCTAGAAGTTTGTCGCACTTTTTGTGCCTAGTATTGTAGAATGCTGCAATGCTATGCTAAATTGTTTGATTAAGATAATCTAAACGGCACCTTGCGAATTATAATAACAGCCAATAGTTCACTTTATTTCGATTTCTATACAACATTTCCATGAAGTATCAGTTTCAGTAATTATTATTAAACAAAGGAAGAATGAATTATTTATATTGATTTTCCTTTTCCAGATGTTTTTGATCTTCAACATGCTGATATCATAGAGGAATGCTGTAATAGTGCCATCACTAACAGTCACAGGATTTTTCATATCTATTAGTTGACTTTATTTCGAATCCTTCACTCAATTTATGTGAAGTATCTGTTTACTCTTTATTATTCTTACAAAAGGAAAATGAATAATTGGTACTGCTTTTCTTTGCAGAATTATTAAGCAATTGTCCATATGATTGTTGGTATGAGGAAATATATGCAGGAATTTTCATGGAATTTCACAAGATGCATGCATCAAATTTTAATGAAATAATACTCCAGCCACTAAGGTATGTGATCTTTATTCTCATTAGTTCACTTTTTTCATATATTACGCAGTTTTCACACCAAGAAGATTCAGTGTCCATTATTTTTCAGAGGAGGAATGACATCTTGGTACTAAGAAACTGTCCATATGACTGTTGGTATGAGGAAATATATGCAGGAATTTTTGTGGAATTTCACAAGATGCATGCATCAAATTTTAATGAAGAAATACTCCAGACACCAAACAAGCATATTATCTTGTTTTCTATTAGTCCACTTTTTTTTGTATCCTTCTTAACTTTCGCATCAAGTTGCATCATTATTTTTTTCAGAAGAATAATTTCTTGGTGTTTATTTTTCTCCTCTGAACATTTGATGTCCATTTCTCTGTTAGATCTCAGGCAGTATTACTGGCTGTGTCGATTCTTTCCCATTCCATTTATATCTTTGTAACTTTTATAATCTTTTATCTGCTCAACTGAGACTTATATTTGTATTATTTTTAAGGACAGGCGAGACCATATCAAAATGTAAGTCCAATAGCCAGTACATAAATCAAAATGCCGTCGAACAGTGAGTACAGGACTCTTCCAAATTGGTTTCGTGCAGATTTAAGCAACCCTTTTGGATACTCTCTTCCTTTTTAATATATAAAATGAACTCAAACTCACTTTCTTTAAAAGATAAAAATGAATTTTGCTATCCTTTTCCTTGATTTTTGTTTTAATTTATGAGTAACGAAAATTTGAGTTTTATTAGATATCGCTTAAAAAGTCTTTTCGATTTTAAAACTGTGAAAGTTATCTTTGAATCTTGCAATTCTTCCTCCTAAAATTGTTTAACTAAGTTACTTTATAGATGTTTATTTTGACAAACAGTTGGAGTTTCCACTTGGGTTTTCTTTTTCTTTTTACGCTTCTTCTATTTTTAGAGATTCAGTATTTCCAGTTGATCCTGTATATTTTCAATCTCACTGTTCAAGAAACTACTCAATTTCGAGCTCTCGTTCAGTGAGTTTTCTAGCAGAGTCACACTATTCTTGGAATTCCAAAAGTATGATCGTAGTTTGCAGGAAATTTAAAAAAATCGTAAAAACAGTTTTTTTCCTAAGAAAATTCAGCTTATTGACCCGACTTATTGGCTTCAAATTTTTAATCAGTTTGGGAAGGGGTGATTGTCAAATTCAAACATTTTTCTAAAAATGTTCATTGATCTTCTATAGTTATCATTCTTTTTTGTTTATAATAAAAAGAAATAGGTCAGCTTTTACTTATAATACAGAAAATACAATAATCTATGCACTTTCCCCTTAAATTGTAAATATAACCATATTCAAATATACAAGTATAAAAACTTAGCTTTTAAATATAATATTTTAGAAAAAATTAGAAAAGAACATTTTTTACACAGTTTGAAACAAGAAGTAACGTGCTCTTAAAACTTAAAATATTTTTTTAAAGTTCAAGTATTGTTTAATAATATCAATTCATTTAGCTACAAAAGCTAGGGTTTCAACGTAGAAAAGAAAAAGTTACTTTGGGAAATAAATTTTCTAGAGAAATTTTCAAGTAATTTAAGTATGAAACATTCTAAACTTGGAAAATGCTTAAAATAATCAGAAAGAGTTTTAAAAAAATGCACTACAAATATGTACTACAAAAAATTTACAGATACTCTGTAATTTTTATTTGTGCGAAATATTAAAGTTGAAAAGGTTTAAAACTGCCAAAAGATTGATAATAATAACAGTTTATAATAGATTAGTTCATTTTTTTTTTATTTATCTATTAACATAAAACGCAGCTTCATGATTTTTTTAAAGGCTGTTGTTTAAAACTATTTAAAAAAATAAAAAAATAAATAATAACTACTCAGATAATGCTTTTAAATAAAATCTATACATCATTTTCCATACTTTTTAAATATTTTTTATATGTTTAAACAAGCAAGAATTGAAATTTGTTTCTAACTATTGAGTGATAATACAATCTTTGAGTGATAGTACAAAAATTTTGATATAGAGATTTGATAAACATGTCGGCGGAGCTGACATGCTATGAAGTAATTGCTATGATCAACAGCATTAAGAGGACGTTAAGGGAATACCGTTGAAACCCAATCTAACCCTTGAAAAAATAATAATTTTCTAATTATTTTTTATCTTGGAAGAATTACTCGGGGCGAAGATTCATAGATAGCAATAGGAGTAAAATAAAGATACTTAAAAGAGTTTGCTTTTTAATTCAAAAAGCAGGTTTACAAAACTTTCAAAGCCTTGTAAAAATAGAATTTTGTTAAAAACTTTCCTATACCACGATCGATACACACGTTCAAAAATGAGAAGCCAGCAAAAATATTATGAATATCCGAAACATAACTCTCTACAAACTGATATTTCGTATCTTTGGTATCTTTGGTATAAGATGGTATCTTTTTTAAAAAAGGCGATGAAAGTACACTCATATGAATATTGTTAGATATACCAGTCCTTATCACCAGCAATTGTTTAATACATGAATAACTGTTAAGAGTTGGCACAATATTATTCATTAAATAAGTCATCAGAGAACATTAAGGAAAAAAAAGGTTTTCCGTTAGTGATTGCTTAAAATATTGACGCAACCATTTGATACTATAAGTATTATGTGCTATAGAAAAAGGGTTAATATTATATAAGATATTTTAGGGCTGTAAAATATTTTTAAACTACGAAACGAAACTGGATTTTACAAAAGACTTGCCATTTTAAATTGCTTGTTACCGTTCTACAACTTGCTCTTGTGATAATTATGCTACCAAGTTTAAAACACATATCGGATTAAGGAAAACTCCTACTAATCATGTAATATTTTAGAATAAAATATTTTCCGACTAATAGACATAGATTTTAATCATAGATTATTATTTATATAACTAAGAACAGGACAGCATAAATAGTTTTTAAACAGCTTGTTGCGGTCAATTCGAAACTAGAGAAGTCTCCTTATGGTCGAAAATGCTTCACTTTTTGTTAAACCTTGCACTGGAAAGCATAAAAAATTTACTAGATCGTTTTATTACGAATCTTTATTAAGGGTTTCTTACTGAGAAAAAAATCTGAAAATGATCATTTTTATAATTCGACACTCAAAATTGAGCATTCATGCACAACCCGACAATATTTTCAAAAGTATTTATTGTCCGTCAAAATGCATTTTTATCAGTTTTTAATGCATAGTTATTAAATATATATTGCATTCAATTAATAAAGACTTAAAAATTTTTTATAATCTATGACTATGATGTCTATTATATACGCCAAAGTCTCAACGAAATTTCTAAAAACATTCACTTTTCTTAAATAAGTATTAAATCTCTCTATATCAAACTACATTACAGTTTGAGACCAACATTTCTTTCATTGGTAAATGAAATACTTTTTCAAATAAATAAAAGCTCTAAAATTCATTAATTTGATTTTCCCACAAATCAGAAACACTAAGATGAATTTCAAGCATTTATACAGCAAGCAAAGGGTACGAAAACGTTAATTTGTGTGTGATCTTGTTCAATTTTATGCAAATTAAGAATTGTGATTTTGTTAACAACAATCTTAGATGCAAACTTAATTAGTTTCTTAAAACAGTACATTTATAATTATAGATGACAACAAATTAGCTTGCAGAGAACATGGAACAGTTAACCTATTACTTCTCTGGTTGGTTACAGTTATTGAATTTTTTTCATTTTTTTCACGAGATTTAGATGCTGTACGTTTTTTAAGAAAATTATAAATTTCTTATGAAATCATTCAATGAAAAATCCAATAAATAGAAGGATTACCCTGATTTCTAAGATCGAGATTTAGCTTTGAAATTTTTCAGCTTTTTTCAGTTTCTTCAGGTTTTGGGACGACTAATCATGTACTGATTTATTAAAAGAATGTATAATTTCATAAAACTATTGAAAAAATTCTTATACTTATCTTTTTAATTCAAAAAGGACATTAAATGAAAAGAGAAAGAAAATTAACATTAAAACAAA